>NW_021604591.1:6213383-6220035 GCF_004785775.1 Grammomys surdaster
TATCTATCTATCTATCTATCTATCTATCTATCTATCTATCTATCTATCTATTTGTGTGTAGTGTGTGTGTGTGTGTGTGTGTGTGTGTGTGTGTGTGTGTATGTGGGTGAACTCACCCTTACTTACACTTACTTACACATCTGGAAGTCATAGGCTGATTTTGAATATTTCCTCTGTTCTTCTTTACCTAACTCTTTGAGACCATGTCCTTTATAAAACCTGGAACCCTCTGTTTCAGGTGAGCTTACTAACCAGAAAAATATAGAATGTATCTGCATCCACTTACCCAGCACTGAGATTACACCTATGTAAAACTTTGATTTGCTTTTTGTGGGAGTGCTAGTGACTAGAATTCAGCTCCTCATAAATACATAGCAACTACTATATCCACTGAGACATGTCTCAACCCAAGGCCAATATTTATAATTGTGGTTCCCTGGCCTAAATTTAAAATCTGAAAATTCAAAATGGAATAAATATAAAAATATTCATGAGCTATTTTTACTAAGGAAGCCATCATTGAAGTATAATTAATACAAACCACAAATAAAAAGTTAGATAAAAACTGAACATGCTTTAGCCATAAATAGACATTGCTACTAAAATGAGAATTAATGAAAAAGTAAAAGATCAGTGTCTAAGATACTTAGTAGAGAGCATATTTCAATAAAAATTAGTTACCCAATATGAAAAGGCCCTTTATGAATCATTAAATACAAGCAAATTAGAGAAAGATAACCAAAGGCTGTGAAGTGCTAATTCATAAAAAGAAAACCATGAGAATGGAAGAAGATAAAACATAAAAATCCATTCATAACCTAAATCTAGGCCATCCTAAGACACCAGTTCATAACTACCAGTCTTAAAATATTGAATGTTAGATGACGTGGAAGGATACTAAATGTGGAAAATCTGATAAGTAGGCAAGCTCCTAATATGGTAGAGGAGCTATTGTCTCAGGTGTCACAAAAATTGTCACAACAGTATTGGTTCCCAGGGCAAAAAATTCCATCTTGTTTTTAGCTAAAATACATAACTCCAGCCCATCTACAGTAGAATGGGAAAATTAAGTATAGGTTACCATAGTCTACTGCTGTGTCACACTGAAAAAAAATGAATTAAACATAATCCTTTCAAAACAGAAGCTGGTAAGATGACTCAGTAGCTAAAGACCTGTAGTGCCAAGACTGACAACCCGAGTTTCATTTCTGAGGTCACATGAAGGAAGGAGAGAACTGACTTTTGTAAGTTGTTCTCTGATCTCCATATGTGCTCTATAGCATGGATGAGAAGAGACACGTGAGCGCACACACACACACATACACACACACACAAATAAACATAAAACTAATCAAAATAAATGAACCTCACCCCAATACTTAAGTTAATGTGTATACTCTAATTTATTATACAAGTGTATCATAAATTCCTTATAGATATTATATGATTATATGATTAAATACATAACTGAATCTAAAGCAGCATATAGGAATGAACTTCTAAAATTAAGCTTCTAAATGAGCTTCTAAAATTAAGTAAACTTGTATCATCTTCTGTCATGTGAGTTGTTTTTATGGGTTTATTTTTCAAACTTCAGATATATAAAACAATACCATGTTTTTCAGTAAACATGAATTACTGAAGTGAGTTATCCTTTTCTATAAATTATCTTTCTAAGCTGATGATTGATTTTTTTCCTGCTTGTTGTCCTTTAGTCCTTTGGCAAATACACTATGAATTTTCCATATTCTGCATCATTTACACATTAACCTTCCTGTCAGCCCCAATCTACTATTTTGACATGCTAGTGTTAATAATATCTGTGATGGATTTAGGAATATCATTACTTTTTCATGAATTTACATCAGCTTATGTCTGATAGATTCATTTTTTCCCACAAGACACTTTATCCAATAATATTTCCACATATTTCTATAAAATCTAGACTCTGTGTTGGAATTTCATTAACTCCCAAAGACAGGTACTACAAAATTCTCTATCTATCTATCTATCTATCTGTCTGTCTGTCTGTCTGTCTGTCTATCTATCTATCTATCTGATGCATGACAATGACAGTCTTTAAACATTCTTGTTGTAAGAGCCTAGCTTGGACTTGAATAATATCTTAAACTTTCATTCAGAGGCCACAAGGAAACCATTGTGTAGTCCAAAGCATTGGACATTCATTAGAAAATTTATCCTGACTTTAGCTACCTAAGCAATTACCCACACAAAAAATGTTGATACATTCAGAATAAACTTTAGAGTCCTGTATGTATCTTGATAAGAAATATTTCATAATATGACAATTTTCCCACGTCTGTACAAGTGATCACTATATTTGGCCCATTAAAACTTTATTAATAAAAGTCAAAATCCTGTATTAATGGGACTTTTTCTGTCATTTCCAAGTTGTATTTCTACATTCTAATGATCAGAGACCGTTCTATTGCACTGTGTTATTGTCAGGAACGGATTTCCTTTGAACATTCTTTATGTATCCTTCCAGCCACAAATCACATTTTATCTCTGCATGAGCACAGGTACATGGCTTGCCAATTCATTGAAATGAGAGTTGTAGCCCTAGTCCTGGCTTCTATACTCTGGGATGTATACATTCATGGGTCTGAGTACCAGCCAGGCCTGGACTTCTGCTTGGAAGTTCATGTTCCTCTTCACCTCTATTCTCCTCTGATCAGTTTCCCCATCAGAACTTACTGCTCACCCAGGCTCATTTTACTGCCCATGGATTTTGTCAAGACCATGACTTCTCATTAATTTATCATCCTTAATGATGATTTTCCTGCAGCTGAATCACCTTGGTTTCCTTCTGCACACCATCCTCTCTTTATACACTTCAAGCACCAAGTATGAAGATTCTTTAAAACCTTGAAGCTGCTCCCTTGATTACACCTGACAGAGAAGCCTGTTCCCAGATGAGAGTTACTGCAGCACACATTTTAGTTCTGTGTTAATTTTGCTACATTTGAATAAATAGTAGAATACAATACCACCATTGGGGAAGGTGGTGCATATTGCTATACCTTAGCCAAAAGTATCCTGTCCAAGATTTCCAGCTCAAGGAAAAGATTGAAGGAAGTATTATCAGCAATAATAAAGTGTGGTTCTTGGGCTGTTCAGAAAACTGGACCCAAAGAAATGGCTTTCTTTGTACCCCAGACAGGACACATTGCAATGATCTATAACCTAAGACTGGAATGGAAATAGATATGGCAAATGCTTCTGAATTGGCATTTGACAGAGAAGCAGACAAAACCTTCTGTATATATGTTCTGGACTGTTGATCCTGTACCATAAAGGTGTAACAAAGACTGTGTCACATGCAAAACTTACAGTGTTTTCTATGTAAGCCCCTAATTTAAAATGTAGTTTGGATGAAAGGTAGACCCTATGTTGAATATAAATGTGATATCATGAAGACTGAACTTGTTAATCCTGACATCAATTCAAAATATTAAACCAAGCATAAGAGTTGGTGGCGATGGCCAGCTCCTTTGGGTTTTCACGAGGGCTGGAGTAACGTGAGGGTGTATTAGCACTCTGGGGAATGGTTGTAAGAAGCTTTACAAGGGTGTTCAGAGCAATTGGAGAAGGAGACTTACATTGAAACCAAAAAAACACAAACCCAAAACTTTCAGCACTATGGCCCCCAGAGATGTGAAGGTAAGAAAAAGAATTGCACAGGCAATGGAGGATTTAAATTGGCAAAGTGATTCTAAACTTCCTCCTATCTCTTGTCATGAAAGATTTAAACAACATAGCACAATCTCCTAGAGTATTCTCCAGGGTTGGAAAAAAATAGCTATTTCTCTCCAAGAGTAAGAAAGTACTTGTTCACTGAGCATGTGAATTGATTTAGCTGTTGAACAAGGGGGACCAATCATTAAACTCTATATACCAATATCCCCTTAGAAATACATTTAGAGCAAGAGCCAGAATGTAACGGTGACTTTAATGGGCATTCTGAATATGAATTAGTAGAGCACATGCACACACAGAGACACATCTACCTACAGATTAAACAATGTATTAGGGAATAAGGATAAGGCAATCTCTAAGACAGGGAAAACATTTCAGATGGAAAGATTATGTTTTAAAAATATATATATGTGGGGCATCAATGGTGGCTCAGCAGTTAAGGAAGATTGCTGTCCAATGATAAGGATGAGAGTTCAGATCTCAGCACCCACATGACAAGCTGAGCATCCTCATATGGTTGTGACTCCAACAAGATCTGATGCTCACTTCTGCTCTCCATGTGTTCCCATAGGCATGTGCATAAACACACAGGCACATACACATATATACATGCATATATATACAGAGAGAGAATATATTTTAATAACTTTTTTCAAACTTTAATACATACAGATAGCATATTCTCTTCCTTCTAACATCTTGCTGATCCAGTCTACATCTCCACATCAATCTCAACTTTGTGTCCTTTTGATTCATTTATATTTCAAAAGATTCACTGAGTCTAATTGTGTATAGGGCCCTCAACTAGAGTGCACTCAACCATCCAGGAGCCATGCTCTTAAAGAAATCTGACACCCCCTTCATCATAACCATCAACTCTTTATAGATCTTTAGTTGTAGATTGGGGCTCAACAAACATTTTCTCCTCCAGGCTGAAATTCTGACTGGCTAAATCTCATGCAGGCAGCCACCGATGATGTGACAGTCTAGGTAAGTTCATATACATGTCCTGCTGTGTTTAAAGGGCCTTGTTCCTTTAGTGTCCTCCATCTACTTTGGCTCTTACACTCTTTCCATCTTTAAAAAATTTTAAAGGACTGAAAGAATGGTTTGATGTAAAACAGTTCTCATTCATGAACAGAGGTCCAAGCCCAGGCAATGATCTGATGACTTAGTAGTCAGTTCCACCAGACTCTCAGTGGTGTCCCAAACATCAGACCAAAGTAACATATTTCCATCATGAAACCTGCTCTTCTTTTCTTCATGCTAGTTAATATAATCTTCTCCTAGTTTCTCATGGCTAAAATCGAAAAGCTCTGCATGGCTTTCTTCACTCAACGCCATACGGAATTCAACAGCACATCTTGTTTTGGTCTGTCTCCACATCTCTCTGTTTCTGTCAGTCTGATTTTCTTATGCTTGGCTGGTTCTGGTCAACTTATCTGTCATCTGAACTGACATAGAACCCTTAAGCAAGCCTTCTTGCTTCCACTGCTGTCCCCAGCATACTTTTACTAAATGATGGCCAGAGAAATCTTATAAGGATGCAAGTCAGATCCTCCCACATTCCCCCCTCCCCCTGCATCTCTAAGACACATTCTTCTGTAAGAATACAGTGCACAAATTTGAAGGCAGTGGAGAAACTGATTTTAATGTCAACATACATTCCATTTTATAAAAGTCTGGAAATCAGGGTGAGCCAGAACTCAAGCCATAACAAAATAAGGATGTATCTACATAAGTCTCAAAATATAGGCAGAATGTAAATAAATGATGTCCAGCAGAGATGAAGGGAGCTTTGTAAGAATTTAAAAGGAGGATGCTGGGATGGCTTGTACTAGATCTAGAACCAGGAGAGAAGCCACTGAGTATAACGTAAGGAATTTTTTTACATTGTTTATTTAAAATGGAAAAAGCCACCCTAAATGTAGGTGGTCCCATTCAGTGGGAGACAGATTAAAACAAACCAACAAACTAACCAACCAACCAAGCAAGCAAGCAACAAAAAGTTATTTGGGAAAGCTTTGCATGTAAAAGGTAAGGAAAGCACACAATAATAATAAGTTATTAGCATGTTCTTAAAGTGTGCAATATATGGAGAATTTGAAGGATGCACTTTTTGTGCTAAATTCAGCAGTATCAATATAAATGAATGAAGATTCCCATATCAAGAGAGATTTCAAAGCCCAAACATGCATTTGCTTCTATCTGAAAAACAAAGAAGACATATATAGATATGGCAATGATTCTGAGATGCATGAATGCTCTGTAAATCACTTTCGTACATGGCCATTGCAAAAAAGATTCAAGAAAGTAACTTGTGGGATGAACCAAATACTGGAATGTGGTGACAGAGATGGGTGTGAAGGTGCAGCCCTGAGGGTAAAGTCACAGTTAGGTCAGATAAGAATATCCAGTGTACTGTAAAGAGGGTGAGTATAGACAACATTATACTGTACAATTCAAAGAACAGAAAAGATTGTGACTATGTTTACCAAGAGAAATGAAAGATTGAAAACAGAGTCATATTTAACATTTAATAAAATGTCATAGAACATGTATGCATATCGACACTTTACAGTCCCCTAGTAAGATGTATAATTTTTTATATTTTATGAATCATAAGTAAAATATGAGAAAGCAAGCAGTATCCAAATTGTAAAGTATCAGAATTTAAAATGGGGAATAGGAAAATAAACATATAACAATATTTGAAAGGGAATCAGGTTTAACCACTTTCCTTTAGTTTTGGCACAATGAAAAGAACAGTTAAATATCAGTGCTTTTATATATCACAAAAATGTACTCAATTAAGCTATGTGTAGGTGATAATAAATATATACTGAGGCAGGATCTGGGAGACTTTTGTATAGTTAAAAGAAGAATATATATATATATATATATATATATATATATATATATATATATATAT
>NW_021604591.1:6220045-6230539 GCF_004785775.1 Grammomys surdaster
TATATATATATATATATATATATATATATATATATATATATATATATTCTATCTGTATGTTTTTCCCCTTGGTAAATAAAATATTTTGTAAAAATTAGATATCAATATTTTCCAAAACTAAAAACACCAACAGCTTGTATTCTATGACAACAATGAACGTAAAGAATGAGAAACTAAAAAGCCACTGAAGACGTAAAGTTCTCTATAAAGCAAATGCATGTGTAATTTACCAGTCGTTTCGGGAATTACACATGAAATTTCATATAAATACTGGCCTGGTAGACAGTTTCCTAAGACACACTTCATGCCTGTAAAGATATTTGCATCTCAAAATGAATACAATTAATTGGACTATTTGCACCTAGACTTAATTTTAAAACTAGCCGTCAGAGGAATTAGATATAAAAGAAGAATTAGGGAACGCATGATAGCACTCTACCAGGAGGAAATGACAAGGAAAATCTAATAAGCAAGAAATGGGAATGGGCACTGCAAAGAGTAGCAGACCACACCTTCACTGGAAGAAGAAATGCAAACTACGACACATGCACGTACAACGTTAGCAAAGGGAAACATAAAGAAGGTAAAAATTAGGGACAGAAGATGAGAGGGAAGAGGAAACTAAATTTTCCTAAAGCATTCAAAATCTTGACATGATTAGCGTGACTTATAAAATCTAATCATCTGAAAATAAGTCGAATCTTGGTTACTGTTTTTTATCAGGTGCCTGTTGTGGTCAGCAGAGTGTATCATATCCCTTCACATTGGAGCTGTACGCAGTCTTGAGGCACCTGACCTGGGACAAGTAAGGAATCTGCTGATACATCATTTCTCCAGCCCTATAACTAAACCAAAATACTGAAAACATCCCCAGTTTTTGTATTGTTTTAATTTCTAAAAGAAGTAGTTTTTTTGGGGGGGTACATTGTGAAAATAAAAAGTCAGTCTCTTCTGGATTCTGTGTAGAAATATGAAAAATTTCCTGATACACATACAAACATATAAATTAAAATAAATATGTAAATATTAAAAACAAAAAAATAGCAAGCAAAAATGCTTAGTGTAGAGAAGAAAAATATGAAATGTTGTACAAAACACAGTAATTATAATTAATAAAATTATAGGGAGAAATCTTCCAAAAGGCGTTATTAGATAACAATGTTTTATTTTTAAGTTTTCAAAGCAGCTCCCGGGTATACGTGTCTTGATTATGATTTATTAGAATATTACTAAAGACACAGTCACAAAAGAATTAGTTTTTCTCTGCTAGGGGAAAATTCTGGATAATGTTAATGGAACTTTTGTGTTTGACAATATTTTTAGAATATTTCTGCACTAAGATTTCCATTTTGTAATTTATAAGTCATGAAATAAATGCTATATTTGCATATAATGTGGCATCTGCTTCCCATAGATGGAAGGTAATGAATTCAGACCTAAAGGTGTAGTAGCTATTCTATTACTTTGGGAGTCATAGCTGAAAAGAATTTTTTCATATTGAAGTACTTCTCATCTCACATGTTTCATTAGCTAGATGTGTGAGACTGTAGGATGGAAAGAGGCGAGAGGACAAGGGAACTCCGGGCTGTTTCTAAGGGAAGCAGGTACACTCATGTTAATCTCACCAGATGATAACGTATGTAGGAGTCTGCAGTGAAATTGCACAAAAATGGTTTTACTAAATATTGTGTTTAAAAGTTACCAATGCTCGCTTTTATTTTTCCCTATATGTAGAAATGTCTCACGGCAACTTATTTGCTCAAATCACTCATAAATAAATTAAGATACTAATTTTCCCAGAGCCAATAGTATATATATATATATATATATATATATATAAAAATAAATATATATATATAATATCCACATTTATTCAAAATGACTTTACAAATTAGTACAACTGTAAGCATGAACATCTGAAAATCTCTTAATGAAATGAGAAATTTTCCTCATTTATATGGTTCTTACTGTAACAAATCTGTAGTAGGTTTTCAGTTACACACACATACACAAAATAATTGTTGTAAAAGCATGATATGAAAGAATCTCCCATTAAAAGTTTATACAAAGCCTTTCTTAGAGGACTGTGTCACAATCCATCAACTTTTTGTGAGATGATTCCTAAGAAGTACAGTAAAAGGTTTCATTCTTACTATAGAAGTCCATGCTATAGACTCCAGACAACTTAAAAAAAAGTAAAATAAACTTACTGATTACAACAGAGAGAGGCTGTGTAGAAATGCAATTTGTTAGTTAGGGTTAAAGCTGTATTTTGGCAACTCATACAGAATAATGTATACAGAAAAATTCAAATTCCATTTTGTGGCACAGTCCACCTAGAATATTGGATTTATTCTGCAATATTACTTGTAGCAGAAATAGAAAAATCGTTTCAAATTTAACAAAATGCTAAAGTATAGTTCACTATATAAAAGAAATTAAAGATTTTTTGAAAGCATAATTATTGCAGGCATGTGATTACTGCAGTTTAAGGATAGCTGACTCAAATTAGAGTTTAATGTTACTACCCTCTTCTTTCCTATTGAGAAAAATAGCCAACTATCATGTGGTGGTTTGAATAAGAATCACTTCCATAGACTCATAGATTTGTGTGGGTGGTTACTAGAGAGCTGTACTATTAGAAGGAATGGCCTTGTTGGAGTAAGTGTGACTTTGTTGGAGGGAGTGTCACTGGAGGTGTGCTTTGAGGGGTTATATGCTCAAGCCATGCCCAGTGTCACTCTTCTAGATACCTATGTATGAGAAGAGCTTTCACTTCTTTCTCCAACATCATGTCTGCCTGTGTACTGACACGATTTCTGCCTTGATGTGAATGAACTAAACCTCTGAACTTTAATCCAGTCTCAATGAAAAGTTTTCTTTTAGAAGTGTTACTCTAGTCAGGGTGTCTCTTTAAGACATAGACTCACACACACCTTTAAAAAAATAAACTAATGTACCTAATTTTTTGCTGAAATTATCAGGAGCAGTTTTGATTTTGGTGATAAATACAATCCTCCAAGCTAAATGAGATTTTCTCTATGAGTATTCTTTTCTTCATTCTGACAAAAACATGCTGCTTTCTTTCTGTCCCTTTATAGAATCCAAGAGCATCTCTTTCAACAGCCATCATTGTTTTTATATATCAGATGATTTGCCCATTTAAAGTAATAAGAACACAAGTCAGTATTTTAGTCACTAGATCAGGGCATGCAGTTCCTTCTAAAATACCCTTAGAACATTTTCATCACCCTGGTGAGAGATCTCATGAACCTGCTGTACACAGATACACACACAGATACATATTCACATATACAGCAAATCCATAGATTTGCCTTCTCTGATAAACCATGTGAGTGTGATTTATAGGCTTGGTTTCCTATTTCACACTCTCTTCACTGAAAAGGCAATGAACCAGAACTACACCAATGTCTTAGCAGGTATCCATTGTTCATTGGTTTAACATCATTGCATGCTTTAACAGTTACCATTAATCAGCTGATGCACATTGAGTTAACTCATTCTACCTGCCTGTCTCTGTCTCTCTGTGTCTCTGTCTCTCTGTCACTCTCTCTCTTTCTCTCTCTGTGTATGTGTGTGTGTATTTGTAGTATATCCTTCTGTGCACATGTATAGCTAGGTGCACATATCTGCAGAACTCAGAGAAGAGTTTATGGTATTCTACTCTGTCCTCTGCCTTACTCACTTTAAGCAGATTCTGTCAGTGATGATGGCTGCCACCATGTCCCTCAGCAATACTCTTGTCCTTGCCACTTGCTTCACAGAGAGTAAAAGTTTTTGTGGCCATGATCATTTTTTTTCCACATGAGTGTTAGAAATCAACCTCAGATCCTGATGCTGCGGTTTTTGCACTGAAATATCTCTCTAGCTTTAATTTTATTTTCCATAGGTATAATTTATGGTTTGTATTATGCATACATTCAACATTTGTGTAGCCTTAATTATTAAAAGTAAAAAATTGACTAATGTGATAGTGGGTAAATGCATGCCAAAAATGCCTTCAAGACAAAGACAAGTTTTTAAATAGGAAAGCACATATATTGGAGGGAGAAAACTCTACAGAAAGGTTTTTTTTTTTAACCTCCACATGCACTATCACATGTATGAACATACAGCAGAAAATAACATTATTAAGATGAAAAAAATGTAACCAGTCAAAATCCATGGAAATTTAAATGTTTAAGTAAATGAAAGAGAAAGAAGTTCTTTCATTTCTTTCATAAATAGTAAAAGTACTTGAATATGACTATTCACATCACTAAATATATTATCAAAAATATTTAAATATCATCTTGATAATATATTCACCCTCATAGAAACTGAAGAAGTAGAGTACACACTACACACACAGTATAGTTCATAATTTGCCACATTAATGTTTGTCTCCCCTATTTTACACAAAGTAGCTGATCTATTCAGGATCACTAAATTAGTAAAAATATTTTATACCCCTCAATCACCAAATAAATACATACTTTCTAACCAGAAGCTGTCTTTTAAATTAAATTGTTAACAAAAACAAGTACAGTTCATCCAAATTTTAAAAAACTAAACCATGTGAAAAATTCATAGTCTACACACGCAAATGTATGTGCAAAGCTTGTTGTTTTTAATATCCTGGGAAAGGCTTAACTCATCCAAACACTCTAAAATCATTCATGGAACATAGCTTGCTGTAAGTGCTACAGCGAATTTCTGCTTGGAGATTTTGAGTCAATTGTCTGTGTTTATTTGTGCAATGTTTAAGAAGCAGCAATTCTGTCCCATTAGAAGAACTTGGCTTTCCATCTGCAAAATTCACATGTCACTGTGGAGAAACTGAAAGTTGCTGACAGCTCCATTCTAGACATCAGTTCACAACTTATTTAGCATTACTTTCATTTACCAAATTCAGAAATTCAAACTAGAATAGAAGTAATCTCTCTCTGTCTTCAGAAAAGTCTCTCTCCTCATTACACTGGCTTGATTTCATAAGTTGAAATTTTAGGCAATTGCTGTCCCTGCTAGAAACTGATAGACTTCGGCAACATCTCTCCATTTTAGCCAAAACCAAAACAAACCAATTGATACTGAAAGATCCTTAAAGAGGATAGTGATAGTGATGATTCTTCAAAACATAATTACCATTTTTACGTGGCTAAGTATATTGTTACTATGGTTGGAGAGATGCCTCCATGAACAAGAGCACTGGTTGTTTTTTTTATGGGATCAGAGTTCAATTGCCCACACCCACATGGCTGCTCACAACTGTCTGCCAGTTCAGCTCCTGGGAATCCAGCATGCTGATTATCTTCTGCTGCTTCTGATCTCAAGAGGTGCACATAAATGCAAACTCATTCCTTCAGCACTGGTGTGAAATTTCAATACTGTGAAACTATTATATAAAAATTATTGAAATGCTATATACAATTATTTGCATGCTATACTACATAGTACATATGAATCATGAATGAATGTCATGTATAGACTTTGTATTCTATCCTAGGTTATGTATTAGGCAGACCCATCAAAACTCAGAACTAATGAAATTTCAACACATTTCACATCCCAATCATTTAAGATAAGCTATATTCAACCCTTCTTTCAAATTTTGATATATAACCTATTCGTGAATGTCTACACCCCCTTTTAAATTATGAAGGACTCCAGGCCAGTGAAATAGCTCAGTGGGTAATGACTCTTGTCACAAAGCCTGCCATCTTAAGTTAAATCCCTGGAAATCATATGGTGGAAGGAAAGAAGTGACTCCTGCATAAACAAATGTATAAATAAATAAAATTTTAAAACTTTAAGAAATACTAAGTCCTAATCATTTTATTGAGTCAATTGATCAAGCTATTACACACAAAATGATTCTTCCCTTTGTGGATGTCTGGTTTATGTCACATGTCTACATCGTTTTTCTATATAACTTCTTTTTTTCTTTTTTTTAATTTTTATTTTTTAATTGGATATTTTATTTACATTTCAGATGTTAGCTCCTTACTTCATTCCCCCCACCAGGAACCCCTATCCCATCCCCCTCCTTCTGCTTCTATGAGAATGTGCCCTCATCTACACCCCCACTCCCTCCTCCCTACCCTCGAAATCCTCCACACTTGGCATCCAGCCTTCACTAGACCAAGGATCTCTTCTCCCACCTATGCCCAGCAATGCCATCCTCCCCTACATATACATCTGGAGTCATGGGTCCCTCCCTATATGCTCTCAGGCTGGTGGTTTAGACCCTGGGCGCTCTGGTTGGTTGATATTGTTGCTCTCCCCATGGGGCCACAAACCCTTTAAGCTCCTTCTAAAAAGGACTGAAGCACCCACACTTTGGTCTTCCTTCTTCATGAGCTTCATGTGGTCCATGAGTTGTATCTTGGGTATTGTGAGATTTTGGGCTAATATCCACTTATCAGTGAGTGAATACCATGTGTGTTCTTTTGTGATGAGGTTACATCACTCAGGATGGTATTTGATTTCTTAAGTGAAATTCTGTGTTCTAAATAATTGCATTGCTTCAAATGGAAAGAGTGAAATAAATAGCAGTACCTTGGACTTCCTAAAGCCCTCTGGGAGAGTCTTCATTTTACAATTAGCAAGATAAGTGACTGCAAGGTAATTGACAGCTCCTTCAGTCTTCTTTTTAACTCCTCCATTGGGAAACCCATGATCAGTTCAATGGTTAGCTGTGAGCATCTGCCTCTGTATATTTCAAGTTCTGGCTGACCTCTAAGGAGACAGCTATATCAGGCTCCAGGAATGCAGAGATGGTTCAATATCCTGAAATCCATCAACAGAATCCACTATATAAACAAACTCAAAGGGAAAAACAAAAACAACAACAACAACAAAAAAAACCCACATGATCATCTCACTAGATGCCGAGAAAGCATTTGACAAAATTCACCATTCTTTCATGGTAAAAGTCTTGGAAAGATCAGGAATTCAAGGCCTAACCTAAACATAGTAAAAGCAATATACAGCAAGCTAGTAGCCAACATCAAACTAAATGGAGAGAATCTTGAAGCAACCTCACTAAGATCAGGGACTAGACAAGGCTGCCCACTCTATCCCTACATATTCAATATAGTACTGGAAATCCTAGCCAGAGCAATTAGACAACAAAAGGAAGTCAAAGGGATACAAATAGGAAAGGATGAAGTAAAAATTTCACTATTTGCAGATGATATGATAGCATACTTAAGTGACTCTAAAACTTCCACCAGAGAACTTCTAAACCTGATAAACAACTTTAGCAAAGTAGCTGGATATAAAATCAACTCAAGCAAATAAGCAGCCTTCCTCTACTTGAAGGATAAAAGACTGAGAAAGAAATTAGGGAAATGACACCCTTCACAATAGTCACCAATAATATAAAATACCTTGGTGTGAATCTAACCAAGCAAGTGAAAGATCTGTATGACAATCACTTCAAGTCTCTGAAGAAAGAAGTCGAAGAAGATCTCAGAAGATGGAAAGATCTCCCACTCTCATGGATTGGCCCGATTAATTTAGTAAAAATGGGCATCTTGGCAAAAACAATGTACAAATTCAATGCAACCCCCATCAAAATTCCAAATCAATTCTTCATAGAGACAGAAAGAGCAATTTTCAAATTCATTTGGAATAACAAAAAAACCCAGGATGATGAGAAGTATTCTCGACAAAAAAAGAACTTCTGGGGGAATCACCATCCCTGACCTCAAACTGTACTACAGAGCAATAGTGAAAAAATGCATGGTACTGGTACAGAGACAGGCAGGAGGATCAATGGAATAGAATTGAGGATCCAGAAATGAACCATTACACCTATATAACTTTAGTAGTTTTCTTTTCCAGATTCTCCTTTTCGAGTCCCCTGGACCCCAAGCTCTCTCCTCTTCTTTCCCTGTCTCCTTCCACTTCATCTATTTGCATCATGGATTTGCAAGGATTAAAGATATGTTGAACATTCTTCAAGAAATTGGAATGGTTCTACTTTTTCCTGGCTCAATATAAGTCTTCCCCTTATATTCTGGATATAAAAAGTCTCTTCTTGTTATTGAACTGAGTCCTGGTAGTTAAGGTAATTAGGATGCCTGTTGAATTTAAAAACTCTCTCAATTGCTTTGCTAGTAGGTAAAGGTATCACATTATTCCAATGCCTAGCCTGCCATCTGCAGTGGGGAAGATGCTGTCACTGATAGCTTACACCCTGAAATATAGCCAAGTGGCAAGAGTATAATCTAGAGAAAACATGAAAGGAGAAAACTAGGGATATTAGTTTCATTGTAATATTTTCTTATGTGTTTTGGCTGAAGCACTGAAAAATTGTAAACATCATTACTGACTTAAACATTCACTACTCTCTCCCACAATTCTATAATTTCATCATGATATATATTATATACAATGATGTTTCATTCAGTTGTAAGAAAAAATTAATCATGAAATTTGTATGAAAAAAGATCTGCCAAGTACACTATTGGAATATTATCTAAACTCAGAGACATTAAAAATATCCATTTCCCTCATATGTAGAACTTGGCCTATGATGATAATACACACATGTACATATATCATTACCTATCTATGTCTGTCTATCTATCTATCTATCTATCTATCTATCTATCTATCTATCTATCTATCTATCTATCTATGTATTTGGCAGTTGTGACAAAGACAGGGCTGGTGCCCAGTCCACTGATTCACTTCCTTTGTGCCAGTGGAGAACTTTTTCTATCACCATCGTTTTCTGACCATCTGAGAACAATGTGGTACAGAAGCTTATGTTCAAATAATTTTGAACCAAACATAATGAAGGGTAGAGGAGGAAAAAAGGAAGAGTAAGGAATTAAGTAAGGAGGCAAGGAGGAAGAGAAAGGAAAGAAGAAAATAAAGAAGTAGAGGGGTAATGGGAGATAAAAAGAGGGAAGAAGGGAGGGAGGGAAGAAAGGAAGGAGAGAATATGAAAGAAAGGGAAGAAGGGAGGGATGGAAGAAAGGAGGGAGAGAAAATGAGAGAAAGAGATGAAGAGAGGGAGCCAGGTAGGAAGGTTGGAGACAGGGAGAAGGGAGTGAGGAAGGGAGGGATTTGTGTTTCTGTGTCTGTGTTCTACTCAGTAGGAAATTGGAAGATAATGACTTAAGATGTTAAAAGACAAGACAAAAGAGCCTGTGGGTAGCTCAGCTGGTAATGGTGCTTGCTCTACAAGTCTGGAAATCCATATTTTATCTTGAGAAACCACTTAAAGATGGGAGGAGAAAGATGATTCCACAGGGTTGTTCTCTGGCCTCACATACATTATGGCTTGTGGAACTACTCACACACAATAGGCACAAACACACAAAGGTACACACCATGCATATACACAAACAGACATACACACAAACTATATGCATACACGTATCATGCACATATGTACATATACTCATTCACACAAACATAAACATCTCAACAGTAAATAATATATTTAAACATAAAAAGAAAACATAAGTGCCAAACTTTCCTTAATAAATGAAAAAGAAACCAGAGGTTAAATAAACAAATTTTTCCCAAAGAGGAAAAGGTGGTATTGAAATTCATCAGTTTAAAGGAAAATGGGCATTATTAAAAGACATGTATTTCTATGCGTCACATTTAAAAATATATAGAATATTTAAAACTAATTCTGTTGCTTTGAATAACTGTAAAACTTGAGTTCATAGAAAGAATAAGCAGTGTTTACCAATATATATGATGTTTTCCTAATAAAAATTTTTAAATGAAATTCCTAAGACAATTGTGTTAATAAATTTCATAAGAACAGCAGGAATATACAAACAGGGATTCTCAATGCCTCTTGGATTCTTCTTTGCATGTTGGTTTCACTTCATTTTCCCTGTGCAGACACCAGTTGTCCAGTGTTTACTTATGCTAACTGTAATAGTATTTAAGGTTATTGCACTGAGAGAAAAGGAGGGAAGGCAGTGATGGCTGCAATCCCTGTGAACTTCCTTTCCAGTCAGAATCTTAAATGGAAGCACTTACTTAGACATGTGCCTGAGGCTGATGTGAAGGGAAAGTAGAAGATACTGAAGGTTCATCTGTCTGTCTGTCTGTCTGTCTGTCTATCATTTATTTTTGAGACAGGATCTTTCTGTGTAGCCTGCTCTAGTCTGGATTTCACTACATAGACCTGACTAAGCTTGAAATCAGAGTTCAACTCTGACAGGATTGAAATATTTACTACCATGTCTCCAAGTTGCCTAACATTATAAGTAGTAGTTATTGAAGATTATTGTATAATTGAACAAATTATACAACATTATAAATCATTGAACAGGGTACTACTGCTAAATTTCAATAGTATGTAGTATAGAAGTGTTATTTTTGAAACTAGGTTTATATATCATATGTATACAAAATATACATATCATATATCTTTCTCCCTCTCTCCTCTCCCCTCTCCCCTCTCCCCTCTCCCCTCCCCTCTCCCCTCTCCCCTCTCCCCTCTCCCCTCTCCCC
>NW_021604591.1:6230939-6234092 GCF_004785775.1 Grammomys surdaster
CCCCTCTCCCCTCTACTGTAGAGAACATAAGCCTTCATTAACAATTAAATGTAAAAGTAGTTTGTAAATTTAACAAGGTTTATAAAGGTCATATTGTAACTAAAGGCATTAAAGAGTTCAAGTTCTATGAGAGACAACTATACAAATATTCCTCTAGTAAAATTATCAAATTGAGTTTAATGGGAATTTATAAATGATATATGAGACACATTAGATGCCTTAGCA
Organism: Grammomys surdaster; assembly: GCF_004785775.1. Taxonomy (NCBI): domain Eukaryota; kingdom Metazoa; phylum Chordata; class Mammalia; order Rodentia; family Muridae; genus Grammomys; species Grammomys surdaster. The sequence continues at coordinate 6,231,165 of NW_021604591.1, forward strand.
CAATATCACCTACATTAAAATATTTTCAAAGCAAATAAAGCTTTAAAGGTGTAAATTTTTATTGTTTTAAAGTATATAACTGGAGAAGTCACATCCATGATTTAGGAAAGACTAGATTTAAATATTTATTTTATGATATTTGAAGAGACATAATTATAATAATTCTAAAGACATATAAAATATAGAATATTAGAAAGGGAGCACTTTAGACAAGCATACTTCTTTTTTTGTTGTTGTTTTTGCTTTGTCTCTGGAAACAGTTTTACACACCCAAGCTTAACTTCTCACTCTGTATCTATGGGAGGACTTGAACGCTCGACCTTCCCGTGTCACCATCAACATTTTCGGGATTACAGGCGTGTACTATCAGTGCTGGATTGGCATACACCAACATACCATTCCTGAGGGAGCAGCTGGTGTGTGCACATGTGCTTGAGGATGTAGAGACTAGAGGTCCATGTATATGTCTTCCTATCTTATCCTCAACCTTATTTCTTGATGCTGAGTTTCTTTTTATTTTATTTTACTATTTTCTTTTATTCTTTTCTTTTTGTTATTAGTCATTCCATTTGTTTACATCTCAAATGATGACCCACTTCCCGGTTACTCCTCTACCAAACCCCCATCTGATGATATCCCACCTCCTTTTTACCCCTCCACCAGTCCATATACTACATCTGCCCTCCCTCCTCCCCTTTGCCTGTATGAAGGTGCTCCCCCAGTCACTCACACTCTCCTCCTCCACTGCTCCAGCATCTTCCTATACTGGGGCATCAAACCTCCCTGGGACCATTTCTTGCTGAGCATTCAAACTAATTGTTTTATATAGATTAGCAGGACAGAAACAACTTGGCATTCAAGTGTCTGCAACCATGTTGAAATGCAATTATTGACACATAGCACTGTGCCTATCTTTTTAGGTGGATTCCAAGGATTTTTAACTCAAGCCATGATGATGAAGGAGGCAATGAACTCTCTCCAACCTGGCACATACTATTAATACAGTCTGCTTCTGAGACTCAGAAAACCTGCTCCTGGGCAATTAAACAGTACTCTTTGCTCAGCTACTCTATGAGATTACTTGCTCACCCATTTGATAATGAATGAGACACAAACATTCAATAAAAATTTCTATCTAAAATTTAAGGAATAAAATTCAGAACTGTGTAAAGAATAATAAATAATTGCGTTTGAATACAATATTTCTGTTAATTTATTACTCCAAACAATGGAGCAGCCTCTCATGTTTCTTTAAAGCTTCTACAAAATTAGAATATGTCAGATTTCTTAAACATCTGCTCCAAGACTAGGAAAATCTGAAGCCATACACTAACAGTCCCTGACCCAGTGCAATGTGTTGGGAACAAATATGGACTTGGTGTGATTCAGATATGTGAAAAATGTATTCTTTTGTTTACTGAAAATAAAACTATAAAGTAATCTTATAGTGATTACCAGGCATGAAAATGAATGACAGTTGAAAGAAATAGCAAACAACAAACAGGACATATGCAAATAACAAATGCCCCTTGTATAAAACTCATGTACGTATTTGTATGTGATTCGTTGTTGATATATTAATAGCTAAATATTTTAACTTGATCTTTTAGTATTGAGTTTCACATCTTCAAGCTAAAACTACATTCCCTTTTAAACTTCTCTGAGTAAGTTTCTGTATGTTTTGTATCATAGAGACATAAATAAATATAAAAGAAACCTCAACTAAGTGGAGAAACTAAATAGGTTTTGACATTTCTTTGAGCACTAATCTTCAGCATTTTCTGGGACTGCTATGCCCTTACAAATTATAATAATATTAATAATACACATGTACAGAAATTATGCAGCATAACAGTTGGAGAGACTGCTCTGTGTTTAAGGGCATTGTCTACTCTTCCAGAGAACCCTGTTTAAATTCCCAGGATTGATATAGTAGCTTGCAAACTTCTGTGACTTCAGTTCCCGAGGATCTGATGGCATCTTCTGGCTTCTATGGGCATTAAGCACATACATGGTGCACAAAACATACATGCAGAATAACACTCATAACCTTAAAATGTTAGAAATTATCCATGCTAATCTCTAATATAACTCCTGACCATAACTATTGTCTTAATATAGACATAAATAAAAAATGTAACCACAGATTGTAGGAGGACTTGAAAGATTGCTTAGAAGTTAAACACATGTGCTGCCCAAGATCAGTTTCCATTGCACATATCAGGTCACTCATGCCTTCCTATAAGTCAAGCTTTAGAGGTCCCAGCAACATTTTCTAACATCTGTGGGCACATGTATGCACATGGACACACACACACAGACCTACAAACTTTAATATAGATTTGCACATAAATAAAAATAAAACATTTCTAAACTTGGAGAATAATCTTAAAAGAAATTCTTTTTAAAGCATTTATGGTTTAATCCAATTTGTTTATCTTTCAGAAAATAGGAATGGAAACAATTTCCTACTTATCACAAAATTTAGCCTTATAATCTTGCTTTCACATCAAGTATTCTATTTGTTACAATAATGCTTATTGGATAGCAGGGACAATTGATTTTCAAGACATGTACTTCAGAAATTCAGTTAAACCCAAGTGACAGAGCTAATCTAACAGGAGGCATCACCCTTTATACTCAGCCTTGACTGTAAGTAGAGGTAATCTAATTACATCTCCTAAGCTGATATCTGGAAATGAGTAAGCATCACTGTTAATGTTGGTTTTATTTACTCGGAGGAAGGGATGAGATGAAAGCCATATACAAGCTGTACAAATGCATGTCTTAGGCTGAGCCCAGAACATTTCTGATTATCTTTAGGCCTAGGCCTAGAAGCTTCTAGCCTCTGTACACTCTGGAAGTCTTGACCTTAAATGTGATCTCTCTCTCTCTCTCTCTCTCTCTCTCTCTCTCTCTCTCTCTCTC
>NW_021604591.1:6234102-6239908 GCF_004785775.1 Grammomys surdaster
GTGCTGTTCTTCTGAGATTTGGGCTTATTACTCCTCTGACACATTCTGTCAAATCATTCTCAGATTTGTCACTTTGTCCCTCAATTAGATGCTACTTTAAAACATGGTTGATTCCTTCTATAAATTAGCATTACTATCATTTCTTGGGACTAAATGTGTACTAAGGGCATGACAGTATTCTACCCAGATCATACCATAATCCAAGCTGTGTCTATATTCTGGGAAGATCACATAGACCTGCAAGGTCTGTTGATGTGATCCTTAGTCAGAGCAACCATGTTGCTGGATTACAGTTTCTGTACACATCAAACTTCATGTGATAGTTTGAAAAGTAAGCCATTAAATATAAGGGTTGTGGGGAAGCTGATGAGACAGCATATGTATAATGCAGACAGTACCAGAAGTTTAGAAACAGAACTTTTGATGAAGAAATAATAATTGATTCAATAAATAGTCTGGAACTAATCTCAGGAAAGCCTTACACTAGAGGACATGAAGTCATAGTAGGAGAATTACTAATGGGTATATTGACGTCATATATCTGAGACAATTAGCCTAAAAGACAGAACCTAACATACAGCAAGGGTGGAAAAAGAGATGAACGCATCCAAGGATGGGAAGGTACCTGAGGACTTGTACAGAATGACCAAAAACACACGTGTTCAGGACAACAACAAATCCTAATCAGAGAGGCATGACTGTCCTTAGAGTACTACCATTGAAATCATAGGAAGACTAAAGTTTTAAATCTTCATTTTGAGACAAAATTGGCCATAAATTGTGACAGAGAGGTTTAGTTAAGATAAAAAGGAAATTAGAGTCAGTGACGATGCTTTCCATAGGAGATGAGCAAAATTCAGACACATGGTCCACTCTGCAACTCTTCGTCACCATTGGGTTACATTGTCATGATGAATGCCTGATGTCTGTTCTCAAAGAAAATGCTAATCCTTTAAACCAGATTTTGTACTCATGTAAGAATCAATCAAGATTTAAATAGCATGCTTTTTGGAAACTGTGATATAGCAACAAGATTTTTTGCTTAATGGTGTCACTTTTAGTTAGTATGCCACTCATGGCATAGTTCTTCTTCAGATCAAAACAAAGCTCTGTATTGGATATTTCAGAAACAGTAGTTCCTTGTCTCATCTGCCTTTCTTAATGGTTACAGGGAAGAGGAATCAGTAGGGATATATAGCTTTGGGGTTTTCTGAATCTGGATGGGTAAGATATGTGTGGCATCAGCAGCAATACTTGCTTCTTTATATTTCTGATATTGTTTTATAAAACTTAAAATACAAATGGTATTGTAGCTGAGCTATGAATAAGATAATAGAGTTTAAGAAATGATTATCAAGAACACTGTGGATAGAATACACCACTACTTCTAATGTATGCTTCTAATCTATAATCTGCACTTTTAATCTATAATCTATACTTTAATTTTTACAAATTATTTATATGCATGTGTATCTGTGTGTGTGAACATGAATAAAAGTACCTAAAGGTACCATTAGGTTACCTGAAGCTGGAGTTATAGGTAATTGTGAATCTCCTGACTTGGGTGGTAGAGATGAACTCTGGTACTCTAGAAGAACAAGATGTGCTCCTAAGCCCTGGATTATCCCTCCAGCCTCCATCAAGAGGGATTCTGGCCATTTTTTTTTTTTATCAAAGGGGTTTACTTTTTGAACAAAGAACATATTATTAGATGACTTCTGTGAAACACTATTTCTTGGTTCTAAGATACAGTTAAAAGACTAGATAAAGAGTTTATGAATATTCTCAGAAGAGAATAATATTATAGAAAGAATTCTTTTATAGACAGAAGGAGGACAAAAATATGACCCTCCTCAAAGACATTCTCTCCACTTTTATTGGAGACACTGAAGACAGTCAAGAATTTGAGGCCCTATGATTGGCATCTGTTTATTGGACATTTCCAGTCAATACTCACCAGGCCTACTTCATTGATAAACTTGTGGATATTGAAGAAAAAGAAGTAAGCAGGAGCCTGTAGTCTTACATTAAGAAAGGCTAAAGGTTTTTCATTTCTCATTTTTTAGAAACTTTCTCTAATTTTGTTTTTTTCACAAACAGCAAATAAAATGGAAGCACACACATTCTATACATGTGCATGACCCTCATTGACTTTAAAGAGATATGAAGATGTTTAAGTTCAAGACCCAAAGTTAGAACACTTTTTCATTTATATGATTGGAGACATTTTGAATAAAAAATCATTTGAAATTACTGATATATTCCTAAATCATTGTGTCATTCAAATAATAAAGGGTTATATAACATATATATTTATTTGTTTCCATCTATCTATGTGGTATATATGCATAAATATAATGTGTGCTATGTATACATATTAGGTTATTTATGTACATGCATACTGGTGAATTTTTTTTTTTGGTTTATATACTTAAAAACATTCTGTCTGTCTTATGGTAAAGGAAATGTTTGATTTTTCTGTGATAGAGAACTAGAATACCTCTTTTAGTCTCAACTGAATTGATTTATAAAATATTTTGTTGTTTATCCCCATTCATGTTTTTTCAAGTAAATATACATTTTTATGTTCAAAGATAACTTGCCTTAGCTATTGTCTATTTCATATTTGTTGATATAATCTATTCAATGAAGATATTAATAAATAGTTTTCTAAAAAATAAAATATAAATTGAATAGAAAGACCAATATCATATTTAAGCATACTTAACAAGGATGAGTACACAATTAAATAGATGTAAAGACTTCAAATTGGGACCTCTAGGCACAAAATAAAGATACAGGAGAAAGAGCATGATATGGTATCTTCCTCTTGTCTCTCATGAGATCTTTCTCTGTGTATGGTAAAGGAAAAGAATTTCTGCACAAAGCATCCAAATGCTGAAACCATTATAAGAAAGGCTATTTAAGTAAGAAAGATAGATCCCTTCCATAGGAAATCAATTTTAGAAACTTACTTTATATAGATTTTTCTCATCCTGCAAGAGAAATGTAAGTGTAGAGAGAAATGTGAAATGACAAGGGGTCTTTTCTGCCCATTGCTGGAAAAGCCTGGTGCTGTTAATGGGGGTTCCTCTAGAAATGGATGAGCAAAAAGGGCTTTCAAGAAGAGAAAAAGAAAATGAGGCACTAAGTCCCTGCAAGGTGTTTTAACCCCTGGGCTTTCTAGAAAGTGTTGAATCACTGTGCCCTGTTTCTCTGGGGACAGTTACAAGTTCTAGGATTATGCAAATCCTAGGATTTATGAAAGATATATTTCAGGAAATTTACTTTTTTGTTCTACTGGCTTCTGAGAAGTTTTTCTACTCTTGCTAGCTACAAATACGTTTTTCTCATCTTCTTATTATTTATTTTATAACCATCCACACAAAGTGACAAAACCCACAGAGTGCACAATGGTTTCTTCTCTCCCAGGAAATTATGTTATTCTTTTCTGTTCAGCTTAAATGTCACTGGCTTCCTGTATAGTTATCTCACTGACTTGGGCTCAGTGAGCATTCTTCTACAGTCTAGGCCTACTTGCCTAGGAACAGTGCCAGCCACAGTGTGTTGATCTCATCTACAGCAAATTTCAATCAAGGTAATCTCTCACAGACCTGTTCACAGGCCAATCTGGCCCGGACAATCCCTTAGTCACTTTCTATAGATTTCTCTCATCCTGCAGGAGAAACATAGTTATAAAGATGAACTGTAAAAGGGCAAGGGTTCCTTTCTGTCAATCCCTTAATTGATACTCACTTAGGTAACTCTAACCTGTGCCCAGTTGACACCCACAGGTAAGAAGGAAAGGAGGAAAAAAAGAAAGTAAATAGTTCATGTGTCTAATAGATACCATTTATAAGCAAATGGTTAGATTGTAGGCTCTCCTTCCCTGGGATATTGTATCTCAATATAGAGGTATAAAATAACCATGAAAGAAATTCTGAAAATTACAGTTGTATATTAAGATCTGACTCTAAAGTAAGATCAAGTTGAACATTCCTGATATATCTGGGTCTTTATGTTTGTGATTGACTTAGTCAAACAAACAATGCTTTTTCATTGATCACACCAAGAAATTTTATTCTTGTCATTTGAAGTCTCCCTGGTCTTTACAAATAGAGATTCCCAATAAAAATAACAGTCATGATGGACTCTTCTTTAATTTTCTTTATCTTTAGCTTCTCAAAGCATTTTCAGAGATCTGACACTATAACCATCAAATGATCATATAATATAACGTAGAAGTTAAAGTTTGAAATTAAAACAATAAAAATAATCACTCATTCCTCCTTTGACATCTAAGTTACTAACGATTCCCCATAAAGTTGTTCTGTATCAGGGCCCACCATTTTGACTCTTGTGGGAAAGAATGGCTCAAGGTAATCAAGAAATCTTGAGTTCTGAAGTCAGGGATCAAAAGTTTCTGAGAGCCATAACATTAAAAAAAACATAAGCAGATGTAACTTGTTTTTTTTCCTTTTGGGAAAAGCACTTAAGGAATATGGAAGACCTGCCTATTCATGGATGTACATGTAGAAGTCTACAGGTATTCCTCTGATTTCCATGATATACAGAACCATTTTGCTTGAAATTATTCATAATAACATAACTCCAAATTACATCATTGTTTATGAGTTAATTTGCTAACTCATGGTGTCCTAGAGCTACTGGGTGTTCACCTTAGTGAATTCAAGTGGTTTATGTTGATGCCATGTTGTCTCAACCTTATTTTCTTTAAACATTTTATTGACATTTTGTGAATTTTACACCATGCACCCTAGTCCCACTCATTTTCCTGTCCTCTTGTATCTGTCCTTTGTCCTTTCAACCTTTCCCCCAAATAAAAAAACATAAACACAAAAAAATCAGAAACAAAATAAAGCATAGAAAACATCTCAGCATGAAAGCTGAAGTGTGTCACAGTGTGCCCTACAGTACACACCTGTGTCCATACATCTTTACTAGCAGTTGTTCATTGCAATGAGTCATTGGTCTGGTTTGCAGTCTCTGGCTTGTGACATCATCAATACTGGATACTCATTTGTGTGCCTCCTAGTTATCTTGTTGTTGCTCTGTGTCATGGAGATCCTGCAGCTTTGGATCAGCAGGACCGGCTCTTATGAAAGAGCCCAACAATTCATAGATGATGTACATTTTGTGGTAGAACAACACAAAGCTCTTGATCTGGACCTCGGTGGTAGATGAACTGGTCAGTCTGCCAGATCTCCTTAGAACAAGCTCTCCAGCAGTGCTCCAGGTAGGTTACTCAATACCATCATCTGTCGGAGGCAGAATCTGTACCCTCATTTTCATGTCCTCAGTTCTGGTTCACCCACATCCATACCTTCAGAACAAGAGCCACTGTGCTGCCCAATCAAGTGGGGTTCTACTCTCACAGGTGATCTGCAAGTAAGGATGTAAGGTCTTCATCTCTCATATCCCTTTAGGATGGTTCATTAAAAATGCAAATCAAAGGCTTGAGAGATATTTAAGAGTATGCAGAGCTTTTACAAACAACCTATTCTCAATTCCAAGTACCTATATTGAATGGCTTACAACTACTATGACATGAGATCTGGGGCATATGCACCCATCTTCTGGCCTCTTACCCAAAAGCAGAGACACACACATAAAAATTAAATAATACCTCTTTTAAGTATTAAGAATCAGATATTTCTATGTTCAGATTCAACAATGTGTGTGAGCCTGTGAGCCCAGGAGAGAGAGGGAGAGAGAGGGAGAGAGAGGGAGAGAGAGGAAGAGAGAGGGAGAGAGAAAGAGAGAGAGAGAGAGAGAGAGAGAGAGA
>NW_021604591.1:6240008-6265125 GCF_004785775.1 Grammomys surdaster
GAGAGAGAGGGAGAGAGAAAGAGAGAGAGAGAGAGAGAGAGAGAGAGAGAGAGAGAGAGAGAGAGAGAGAGAGAGAGAGAGAAACAGTTGGATAAGTCCAAATAGGTCTGTGCACACACACATATGTATATATATGTGAAGTGAAGTCCAGAGATATTTTCAGGTTTCCTATCTAAAGGGCCAGCAACCTACTTTTTGAGACAAAGTCTTTCACTAGCCTGAAAGACATTACATAGAATAAGCTGGTTGTCCATCTAGCCCCAGGTGTCTGTCTGTCCCTGTCTTCCCACATTTGTATTACAAGTACTCCTACTCTGTTCAGTGAAATCTGTGTTTCAAACTCAGGACCTCATGCTTATATAAAACAATATGTTACTATAGGAAATATCTCCCCAGTTCATAGAAATAGAACTTTTACAAGAGGGTAGAAGAAAGATCTGGAAGAATTAGAGATAAAATGGAGATTTGGGAAAGAAAGTAAAAATTCAACATAGAATAAACAATAAGCTTTGAGTGTCTGGCATTGCTCTGCCCAGGTTCATCTCTGCAGAAAACATCTGTCAGGAATCTAACTAGTCTTGTAGAGAATATAGCAGCTACACAGGAAATAGGCCTTGAGTTATTGAGCATAGCCAATGGCCACAGTAAGCATTTGAGCTTAAATTATGTCTTTGTTGCATTTTATTTGTTTAGAAATGAAGTTAAGCTAGTGTTGGCAGCTTTGCAAATAGTCCAGACACGCGGGCCAACTCAGCACTAACATAAGTAAATATCGAGGATATCGTCTGATATAACACAAAGGGTGCATTTCTCTTTTCAACACAAGGGGACTAGAAAAAATGTCCTATGTAAAATTCAAAAGCTGGATTAGCTCAGCAGTTTCTGCTCTTCAGACAAATCAACTTCCTCCCAATCACTGACCATGGAAACTTATGTCACCATCTACAGTTAGATGGAGTGACCTTGGAATTAACTGAAAAGTTGCTTCGCTGTCTTCCTCAGAGATGAGGTAGTCATCGCTTGGGAAGCACTCACTCTTGCTGAGTGTCACACAACTGCTTACCCTTCTCTCATAAGAAAACAAAGTCTACTGTATTCTATATCCTAATAACAAACTATCAGCATAAAGTCCTGCACTTATTAACACAAAATCACTTACACTCTTAAGTTAGAAGTCAGTATGACCTGAGATAGTGCCACATATGTAAAGACACCTCATGGCAGCAGATTATCCTGCAGAAAACAATAACCGCAATAATGACGTGTAACTCTCCAACATCTGCATATTTTTAAAATTCATGCAGCTAGGCATGAGACAGCAAGTGTTAAAAAACAGTAAGAGTAATCTGTTCATTTTAGCATGTTAATTTTTCTTAAGTTACTTTGGTCTTTATTTCCTGAACCAAAATATTGTCCAATGTTTCTGAAAATTTCAACTGGTGTGGAAATCACATATTAGTAGTGTGATTAGATTCCTTTACCACACTAATTTTGAGGGAGATCTTTGTGTGGTGATAGTAGTATGAATGTATGCATATGTTTCTTCAGATGCATGCATATGTTTCTCTCTCTCTCTCTCTCTCTCTCTCTCTCTCTCTCTCTCTCTCTGTGTGTGTGTGTGTGTGTGTGTGTGTGTGTGTGTGTGTGTGTGCGCATATCCATCTGTTAAAAGCTAAAAACTAGAGGGTTTTTTCATCATCTTTTATTTCTTTCTATTGTATTTCTTCTTGAGGCAAGGTTTCTCAATGAACCTGAGGTTTACCTATTAACTAAGACTAGACAGCCAGAGAGAGAGAGAGCTACAGGCATATTTCACCCTAATAACTGCTACAGTTATAGGCACACACGACTGTGTGCTCTTGCATCACAACACATAGGTTTTCACATTGCTCTATATCCCAAGTAAGATCCTCATGCTTATTTGGGAAGAATTTGACTGAGTGAACCATTTCCTGAGCCCTTGGAAGGCTGAAAAATAACGTATAATAGCCTTTGAATACAATTGCTACAAATATGAAAACCAAAAGGAAATGAACTCAAATGATTTAACAAATATTAAAACAGTAAAATGAGGAGGTGCATGCTGATTTTCATATATTTTCATTATTCCATGTCGTTAATAGTACTCAGAAAAGCATTTTATAAGCCAAGCTAATATTAAATTAGGATCTAAATGTGAAAGTTATTGTAAATGTTTGCCTACACCTCCAGACTACAAACTGTCAACTTTACCTAAATAAAGGGATCCTAGGTATCTAATTTTTCTTTCATTGCTCATAAACTTTTGTTATACCAGGTACTGGCTCTTTGAATGAAATTTCAGTAAACATTTCATATACCTCTATTTATCTCTATATATCTCTATATATTTCTATGTATCTCTATCTCTATATCTATTAACATTGCTGATCATCAAATGAGATCCCTAATGGGAAGCATTTGACCGACTGAGCCATTTCTGGAGCTCTCTAGAGGCTGAAAATTTTTATATGTACATAAAATTGTATATACATTAATTAAATATGATTTATAATTATGTTTTATATTAGAAATACTATATTATAATATAAAACATAATAATATAATATACTATATTTTATAATGATTGTATTATGTATTATATATTATAAAATTACAATATATATAATATAATTATATACAATTTTACAGTATATGCATATATAATATATATGAAAAAATTGTCTATTCATTATGTCATAGTAGTCCAGAAGATATAGACATCACCAGCACAATGAAAAACTGAACCACAGAAAGCACACTATGAGTAAATAATGGGAATAGAAGCCCAGGTTTTAAATTCCAATAGCTCTTTTGCTAATCACAGCTATATTTTCTCTCGTTTATTACATTCAGCTCTGGAATTCATGCTTCCAAACTTCTAGAGCCAGAGATAAGAAGATGGGAAAATTTTCCCCCATCAACAGAGTAAAATACCTACAGGATACACATAATAAACCTTCTCCATGCTAAGCCTTGCAATTTCTGGGGAAAAGTGATCTCTAAAACTTTCCTTGTGTTTTCACTATTTGTAATTAATATAGCATTAAAACTGGATGAAAACTTGCATGATAACAAAGCATTCCTGCTTTGCTTCCTATAGACATTTGGGATTTTTCATACAAATATTTTTTATTGTTTGTTTTTCAAAATTATGATATAATTTAACATTTCCCACTTCCCTTTCTTCCTTCCACATGCTGACATATATGTGTATGTGTGTGTGTGTGTGTAAATATATACATGTGTATATATATATATATACATATATATGTATACACACACACACACATATATATATATACACAAGTATATGTTGTGTGTCTTTGTATATACATATGTGCATATATATACTTATATAGGTTTATAAGCATCATTAGCATGCACTGTGGCTTAAATCTTGCTCTTGTTTTCATGGTTTCCTGTGATATTTGCTTCAAGAAGTAGAATATATCAAAGACTTAAAGAGTCATGCTGGTTTTCCCTGTCATTTATTATTATGCAAACACAAACACATACACACACACACACACACCAATTCTCTATGAAGCTATCTTTGTTTCTATCATCTACATAGCAATCATCATATTTAACAATTATGTTTTCCATATATCTGTCAATCTTGTATGTTTATCACCTATCCATAATTTATTACATATTATCTAGAATTTACCTACCAATTGTCTCTTAATGATTTGTACATCTGTCCTCTATTTATTATCTATCTGTCTGTCATCTATTTTTCATCATCTAGCTCAGTTTCACTCTAAATAAATGGCTATCAACTCTACTGATTAGAATTATATAAATTGTTACCTAAATGTAACCACAGCCAATATAGATTTAGACCTAATTACTGGATCCACAAATGAATGGCAACTACATTTGGCAACTTCTTCCTGAATAAATAAGCCAAGAAACTAAGTAATAGTTTCATAACAAGAAATCCTTTAATTCCTAATCAATACAATACCCTTCTACAAACTTTACAAAAGGTCAATTATGAAGGAAATAAATATGATGATTCCTTATATGTTTATAATTCTTGAAATAGTTTCAAGAGAATTTCATTTAAATACTTTAATCATATTCCTAGGAAATGGTTCTATGAAACTCACAGTATATCAATTTGTTTTTAATTTGAATCTAAAAGTTACAAAGAAAGAAAGAAAGAAAGAAAGAAAGAAAGAAAGAAAGAAAGAAAGAAAGAAAGCAAAGATACTAGACAATACCGACCTAGGTCACACTTGTCCTGTGACAATGCCACATATTAATTTAAGTTTTCAGATCAAGTTAGAGTTACATTAGAATATTATGGTCTCTCTACATTTGAATGATATCTCTACTTTCAAACAAAAGTACCACAGCCAATAATAATAGACGAATCATGTGCAGTTTATCAAATGCTTATGTGAGTGAGTAAATATCCATGTTCAATGCAAGCTGGATTCACAGCTTTATGTATATTCTTCCATATAAGCACAGCAAAACCCCAGCAGTAAAATTAATAACCAACATTTATTGGAGATTTTGAATTCTGACTTACAGCTTAGATGTAGCAGAAAAGTTAAAAAGAAGTTGTAGCTCAGCCACTTAGAGCCAGCTATAGATAATTCATCCTTTATAAACCTACCATATGTACAAGTTCACGCTGGTGAGAATCCTGAAGTATTTCAGCCGAGTCACTGTGCAGGCTAGTTTTGTATCAGTCTAATCCAAACTAGAGTTATCCGAGATGACAAAGCTTCAATTTAGAAAATTCATCCATAAGAGTGAGCTGTAAGCAAGTCTGTAGGTTATTTTCTTAGTGACTGCTGTGTCTGGGGGAAAACACTGTGCCGTTGATCCAGGGTTCTTTAAGAACATAGGCTGAGTCAGCCATGAGAGTAATTCAGTAAACTCCATGGTCTCTGCTTAAGTTTTTGCCTCCAGATTCATGGTCACTTTGTCTTTCTGCCCTGACTTCCTAAAATAATGTTGTATGATGTGCTACAAGCCTTGTGTTGGCTAAATAAACCCTTTCCTCCCCAATGTGCTTTATCACAGTGATAGTATCCTGACTAAGGGAGTCACCATTCATTAGCCAATTACCTCATGAAGGCATGTAATGAAGTTTAATGTGCAGTTATGGTTTTTAGCCAACATTTTTGGGAATGTCTAAGGAAGGCTTGGAAGTGGTAATGGAGAAAGGGGGAAGCTGCTGTCATGAAGGCTGCATTTGAGACTGGACAAACCCATTGAAAACTCTGGAGCTATACTGTTTCTCCTGAATTGCTGCATCAAGGTGTGCGAAGGTGGACAGGCCTTTCATAACCCACATGTATCAGCCACCAAATATAGAACTTTCTGGAAAGAGGAGAGTAATAGTCATTCTGTGTTATTAAGGCATTTCCCAAGGGAACTTACACCAGAAGATTACTGCTAACCACATTCCCAAGATTTTTTCTTGTAGACATATGTGAGAAGATCATCACAGTCCGCAGAGAGACTTGGACAAGAGATTATCACTATATCAAGCAAATACAGTGATCAAGCCACATATTTAATGAGAAGAGCCATATTAATCATTGATAAGAACATTGAATTAATTAACAATGTTTGACATAAGGAAAAATGTACTAACCCACAGACGGGTTTATGAACCTCAGCTGACTCCATGTAGATTTCTGCTCTGGTGGGAGGCATGGAACTACAGTGGAAGAAACTCTGAATAGCTAAATCTTTCCTACACACACACACACACACACACACACACACACACACACACATATATATATATATATCTCAGTCTTAAAAGATAATCAGAAAGATAATAAAAATTCTCTTTCCTCCTTAACTAAGGAGTATTCCTCTGGAATATGATTGGAGACAAAAAGCAGGCGGTACAAGACATCTGGAGAGTGTCAATAAGCTTAAAGATGATGGTGTAGCCTAAGAAAAAAGGCTAATGCATTGTAATGCAGCACAGTTTACATAAGAACCACTAGAAAGTTCTTCTTCTCAAGAGTACTTGAGAGGATATTGGGTTGGTGAAAGAAATATAGCATGAAATTGGAAATGTATGCTTAGATATGAAAATGTTGGAGTTTTAAAATGCAATAATGGAAGTAATGGGAAGCTAAGAAACTATAGTGAACACCAGTTCATAGAATTGAAAATGTGCATTTGAATGTGTGAAAACCAGCATGAATGAATGAAAGTAAGAGTAGGTGATGAAAGAGCCAACAGGTAAGATAGAAAGTTAGGAAATACAGTGCATTCTTAAAACTGAAATTGTAAAAGTAGAATGGAGCTTTCGATAAATGAATATTAATTAAGCTAAGTAGAGGCATTTCCTATAGTGGTGTAGCCAGTGGTTAGTTGGCTATTGCTCCAGTAAATAACCTCACACCAATGTCTCTTCATACAAGCCTAACTATACCCAGAGGATCACAAGTAAAATATATTAAAGCTGTAACAAAACATGTTGAGAAGTAAGGATTCAGTGAGGTTGGGATAGAGATACATTAATGAAGGACATATGCGATTAAAATACATTATGTATATTGCCAAATAAAAACTAAAGGAGAAACGAAACAGAGAGTGAAAAAAATAGAAGTCATAAAACTAGAAAAGGATCATTTAGAGAGAGACGTAAATAAATGGAACAGTAGAACACAGATGATGTGAACATAGAGATAGAGAACACTGTGAAAGCTTTATGAATTTTAAAGAAAGCTTTAAACTTGGGATAAATATGAAGTTGATGGAGGAACAAAGGCTTGAGAAACCATTACCCACAGAATGAATAGTGTGCAGACATTTCACATATAATCTATTACTTTATAAGCCTGTTGTGTTAACAATTGACATAAAATGGAATAACTTGCATGGTGGATAACGCTACTTCAGGAGCACTGTATATTAAACAAACTCATCATCTGGTGTGGACAACTCTTTATGAGCTTTGGGGCAGAAGAAACCAGATAGATCCCCTCCAAAAAATACAGCTTCTTTATATTGCAGGTGATAAAACCCTGTTGCTGAAGACACTACACACATTGCTTGCAAGATTTTGAGAGATGAAGCTCGAACTAAGCTATAAGTCTCCTTGGTGCTGGTTGACTTACATAATGCTCAAAGGTGCTTTGCAAGATTCTGAGGATAAGACATCAATGTCTTTAATTCTACGTGAAGCTTATGAACCACAGTGCCAAGCTACTGGACAAGTTGTAGTGTTGGGTATAGTAGCCGCATGATTGATATAGAGGTAACCAAACCACTCTCATTTATTGGATTTGATATTGTCTTTGTAGGCGGTAATACATCTCATATATTCTAATCCCAGACAAGATCCATGTAAGAGATTCTCAAAGGCTCTACAGATGAACTTATTACCATTTAGGTGAACAAACATAGTGATAAACCACTTTCTCAGTACTTATTTAACCTGTAGACAAAGTTGCTCTCAACCTTAGTCAAAGAGACTTCTTTAAAAGGAAAAGTGTCTGAATCAGAGACTCATGGCTGTACATTGGATTAAAATAGGATACTGCTGATTACTCAGACCAAAAATGGCATCTATACCACACCATATAATGATCAATAGCACTGATGAAAAAGCAACATGAGGAATGATACGGAGGATTCCCAAAAGCTATTGTCAAGACATGACATAGTCATTACAAACATCATCTCAGGCCCAGTCAATAGTCATTAATGTATTGAGGAAGGGCTTATAGGGTTTAATCCTCAAGGCTGGACTATTTGCTATTAAGGGTTTCTGAGGGGGTAATAATTTTTATCTGCAGTTGTATATTCAAAAGCATACCTACCAGAATTTAATCATACTGGTTGAAATTCAATGAATCATAAACCAAACCTGAAGATATTAATGTGGGGATGAGTCTTATAAGGAGCTGGTAAAATTGTGTGCTGGGTTAGAAAAACAGAAAAAGCATGGCACAAAATTTTCAGAAGGAAATATGCAATTAAGAAATGATTAGACCAAATTTATTTTGTAAAAAAACAAATTCTGGACACTAGCGTGATTTTTCCTATTAACCCATATATATTACACACACACACACACACACAGAAAGAGAGAGAGAGAGAGAGAGAGAGAGAGAGAGAGAGAGAGAGAGAGAGAGAGAGAATTTCATAATGTTGAAACTATTGGTATGTGTTAATTTTATGAGAAAGTGATACCTGTACAGAATTATATGCCAGAAGATTAACATATTAGACATCAGCAGTATTTTTTCCTGTAAGGTTTGCCTGTGTGCTTGGGTAAAAGAAGGCTGTTAGACTCAGAGCTTTTCTATTTAATCTAGGCATTGAGGTTCTATGATTATTGTTCTGTAAAGGAAAGTAACGTGAAAGTTCTCGAGCCCCATCACTGTAAGAGCTCATTCACTGTCACCTATCATTAATGGTCTCTCATCTGCTTGAATCTGTGTTAAGAATATGAAAAATTCAGCTCTTTAAAATCCAAATGTACAACATTTTGATGGGTGCCATGTACTTTACCTATTCTGTGTGGTTTTTTGCCTGAAGTTTCAGTTACACAGAAATTTTAGAATTTAAAGTATCACCGAACATATTTTGGATTGCGGCATGTATGAATCTGCCTTCTTCATTATTATATCAGTTGAGAACCCAGAGACTAAGAGTGGAATGATCGCAGTAAAGGAACTTTATATCTGGTTTTAACAAGGCTATGTGTAAAAGAATCCTCTTTTGTGGTGCTGTTTTGTGTTGTTTTCTACAGTTTTAATTTTGCTCTTTGTTTTTGGATATTTCCAAGTATAAATTAAAATATCTGCTCATCCATGTTGGGAACCTAGCACATTAAGACAATAGAGATGTTTCTGTCCTGTTATTAATTTCTTTTTTACCTATGCTCTCCCATACTCACAAATGCATCTTTCTTTTCTGGAATCTATACTTTCAAATATGATGAGGGCTAATGTACTCTCTCTCTCTCTCTCTCTCTCTCTCTCTCTCTCTCTCTCTCTCTCTCTCTCTCTCTCTCTCTCTCTCTCTCTCTCTCTCTCTCTCTCTCTCCCTCCCTCCCTCCCTCCCTCCCTCCCTCCCACACACAATTTCTGTCTGTTTAATTCTGTAATGCTGTTATACATAGTAAAAGATAAATTATCCCATGCTCAACCTTCTTTAACCTTAAGCATTTAAAAAAGTCAAACAAAACTAAGTCATTGTGCTGTAGCCCAACTTTTGTAACCAAGGACCTTGTTTTGAGGGTGAATCGTTGAAGATTAGCAAGGAGTAAAAATTAGGGTGCTGATAAACAGAACAAAGTACCTTTCATTTGCTAACACAATACATTTTTCTGTATGAGCTACTTTCCTTCAGGAGTTTGGCCACTTGTAGGTTTTCTAGTGGATGACCCTACACCCAGATGCATATGGACAGTACTAATTATACTAAGTGGGTTAAATTAATTAATTGATTTCTGAAAGTCAGATATTTCTGTGAGATAAAATTCAAAAGGTCCAGAAAATAAAACTTAATTGACTAATCCATTGTGACTTTAGTTTTCAGAAGACATCAATTATGTAGAACATTACGGGAAAATCAAATCCTCTAGAATTCTAATCAGTTATAAACAATTTAATTTACTGTTGTCAAGCAACTTGCTCAGATACTATAAATAAAGCAATCTCTTATTTACTCTTCTTTTTTCATGAAAAAAAATATTGAAGTGAACAAGTCTTATTAGACACAGAGAATAGAGGGACTTGTTTATATGACAATATCAATTTGGTTTAATTTAAAAACAAAAGTAGTCATCACTTGATGGCAATAGATGAGTTCATAAACATGAATAAAGTTTTAATTTTGAGACAATACAATTTTCCAAGAGACAAATACAAGCAATTCCTAAATATCAGGGTGAGAGGACTACAGCCAATTTCTCTTTCTGCACACATGTTTATTCTCAAAAAATGTATAAACAGAAAATTCAGGAGTGTATTCCAAAACATTGGATGTTTAGTCTCACATGCCCGGTTGCAAAGCAGAATGGGTGATATTGGGTTGTTTTCTGAGCTTCAGGGTGTGGGGGAGGTTTGAAGGATTACAGACCTGTAGTACCTACATCATGCATCACATTTCTGTCCAGTCACAAAGATATTTATAATGGGCCTGGGAGATGGCTCATCAGGTAAACGTGTTTGCTCTCACACCTGGTAAACTGAGTTTGATTTACTTTAGTCACAAGGTGAAAGGAATCAACAAATTGACAAATGTGTACAACATAGCAGGTGACATCTCAACACCTATCTCTGCCTGTATCTGTATCTGTATCTGTCTCTCTCTCTCTCTCTCTCTCTCTCTCTCTCTCTCTCTCTCTCTCTCTCTCTCTCCCTCCCTCCCTCTCTCTTGCAGAATATTTGATCATACTGTGATCCCCTAGGTTGTATTATAACTGAAAGAAAAAAAAGAACAAAGAAAGAAAAAAGCTATTTCTAGTTATAGTTTGGCTTAGCCCTTAGCACACACCTTTAATCCTTCTGGTTGGAATACAGACAGACCCTTAGTACACATATTTAATCCCAAACAATGAAAGGTAAATTAGTTTGTAGAAGGAGGCAGCCATGTTTGAAAGTGATGTACAATTGTGTGACAAAGTGATAAATCTGAGAAAGATTTGACAGGATATGCTCAATTCTCACTAGAAGAGAGAGGACAGGCAAGCTACTTAGGAGATCAGTGCAGAGAGAAAAGAAGGAGGAGAACATATTATTACGATAGTTGTACAAGACAGGTTGCAGAGAGAGAACAAGATAAACACAGGTAAAGAAAGAATGAGCCAGTAAAGGACAAGTAGCCAGAAGTTTAGAATGAATTGCCAGTTAGTCTGAAGTCAAACAGAGCAATTCAGGAGAGGCCAAGAAAGAGAAGTCAGCTTGAATCAGTTAGCTTGGAGAGGAGTTTAAGCCATAACAGCTGAATTGAATCAGAAAGAACAAGAAAAGGTGAGTTTATTCAGCCATAAGTCTCAGAGGTTTAAAACATTCTAGCCCTAGATGAGATTGTATGGAAGTTGGAAGCTTCCAGGTCTAGGCCTCGATTAGCCAACAGAGATTATGAGCTGCCAAAATGACAATTAATATAGGAGAATAAAAAATAAGTTTACAGCTCTATCTCACACACAAACACACATAAACATAAACACATAAATAAATAAATAAATAAATAAATAAATAAATTATGGTTGATTCCTCGTGAATATTTTTAAAGACACTCATAAATTGAGTTTGCATTCTCATCTGCATAAAGAGATTATTAATCATCTCCTCTCTGCACTCCTATCTCCCACCACCTACCACCAATTGCTTAATATCTTTTCCAAATTCTAATCACTCCATTATGTTGATACAATGGAAAGAAAGAGGAAAAATTTTATGGAATACACCAAGATGTTATTTAAAAACTACCTCTTGGAATATTACACATTATATGTTATTATATATATATATATATATATATATATATTACATTATATATTATACATATATTGTACATTATATATTATATGTATATTGTAAACTGATGAATTTTTAAATAATTCTTAAGAGCATTGATAAAATTGGGCTAGTGGTTATTCATATGTCACATTTGTTTATTCTGTGTGTGTGAACTATGCTAGATATGTGGTTGACAGAGGATATCCTGTAGAACTCACGTCTCTCCTTCTATCAGGCCATCATTCTTGGCTACAGGTGCTAGTAGCCAACACTAAGCCATCTCATTACCTCTACCCCTTTTTTGGATTGTGTTTTAATTGTGAGAACTTATCAATATTTACCTAATGGAGATAATTTTGTGTATTCCTTGCAAATTTTAAAAATAATTCAATTTATTTTCAGTAATGAAGTGAAATATGTAAGCCTTTTGATACTAGAGATCCCATGTTTGATCAGCCTAAATGCTTTCTGTAGTCACTGTAAATTCTTATTTATGGCTTTTTCAATATGGCTACATGCCTTGGCATTGGAAACTATGCTCCACCTCTTGGCATCGACCACTTATTTAGAGTACTTGTATTCATTTGTCACTTGGCCCTCAGGAACATGTGTAATTAGCTCTCACTTGGGTTACTATTGATTCCACCCTGGCAGAAGCACTCTGAGATTGCCTTGGATGTCTTGCAAGATGAAAACTATTTGGCACACCTTGAAATTCTCTTGGACAATGAAGGAACAGATGGATATATGACTTATGTGAGAACTCAGTGAATTTGGGGTTGTTTTTTTAAATGAAATCTCAATTGTTCAATTTTACCAGTGAAGACTCAGGAGTCAGATACTGTGCTGAAAGCCTGCTAGCTCAGAGAGGCAGAGATGACACGCAGCTGACCTTCCTTCTCAGCTGACATCCCAAAAGAAAACTCTCATTCTGCATGCCATCTCAAAACCCTCTAGAACTAAATTTCTCTCCCTTCTACTTCCTATGTGTCTTTCAATCCATCCTTTTGACTAAATTTTACTCTCTAGGGTTTTTTCTTATGTTCACTCCATGTCAAATGACTGCTTGCTCCCCTTCTTGACCTACGGTTGAATTTACTTAATCCTGTTGACAATAAGCAGAAAAAATCTTGGATTAAAGGTATATGCTAGGGTTGAGGCATACAACAATTAGAAATAGGTTTTCCAGTAAACAAAAAATGTTGAGATTCACAGTATGGTCAAATATCTTGAAACACTGGAGAAATTTGCTTTCTAAGTTTTCTGTAGCGCTTGCTAAGAGTATGGGGAATTTCCTTACTGATAACACTTTCTAATTTTTGGGACTAAATAACTGAAAGAAAGAAACTGAAAGGAGGAAAGAGTTTTTGTAACCTATTTTATTCTATAAAAATTCCATGCATGTACATAATAAATTTAATTCATGTTTGCCTTTCCAAAACCCATCTCTTATCTAATGGTCACTTCCACTGAAACTCTTCTTCCCAACTCACCCCTCCTACTTTTGGGTCATCTTTCTCTATGCAATCCACTATGTTTTACTAGAGTTGAGTGCACTAGTCCTACATTCAAAGATGAGTTTCTTTTGGCTAACAAATTTAAGGATAGAATCCATTATGACCAGAAACCCAAGAGCATGGGCTACAAATATCAACACTTGGTTACATCAATAAGCAGGGAATGGGAAGTAGTGCCAGGACATACCCAAGAAGGGATGCCCCTGCCTCAGACCTACTTTCTCTAGCTAAGCTATACCTCCCAAAAATTCCAAAGCCTTTCAGACACATCACTTGCAGGGAATCATTTGACCAGACATATGAGTCTGTGAGGCAAAATTTCATATTAAAAGCACAGCAGGAGGGAGGGAGAGGCAAGAAATATGTAAGAAATATCTGTAACTAATGTCTCAGAATGTGGAGAAGTCATATGACTTTCCCAAAATTCGATGTGGTATTGTGTGTATTTCTGGCACAGAGAGGAAGAGCAAGCTTCTAGAAGGATTTCTTGTATCACCTACCTTTAGTTTCTTCAGGCTGGTAGATTGTCTGCATGTAGGCAATATTCAAGGAAACTTTGATTTCTGATTTTGTTTGTTTTGTGTTTGTTTTTGATTTTTCGCTTTTTTAAATAGATAACTATGTCAGTAGAGGATCTTAATTAGGTAGAAGTATAAGGGCCAACAGATATTTTTCAAAATTGTGTTTGTTTCCATTTATCCCACAATTTTTCTAAGTCAGTGATCAAGAGTTTATTAGGCAAAAAAAAATGGTGGACTATAGGTGCACACGGTGAGTTTGACTTGGGTGTTGTTGTGTTCTTGAAATGAAAAAGCACATAGTGGGCATTGAAAACTTATATAAGGATCTCCCTGACTTCATGCTGAAATACATACTTCAGATATATTGGAATAAGTCAAATATTTCATTTCACTTTATTTTATGAATTGTTTCATTCCTTCATTGGGGCCACTAGAACATGTCAATGAAGTTCTACATTTATCCCATGTCTGAGTTATAATTAACATTCAAGGAAACAGGATTCATTTAGAGCAGTGGTTCATAATCTGTAGGTTGGGATTATTGGGGGGGATCACATCAGATATCCCACCAATCAGGTATTTATATTAGAATCCATAACCCTAGAAATTTACAGTGATGAAGTAACAGTGAAATAATTTAATGACCGAGGGTCACCACAACATGAGAAACTGTATAAAGGGTTACAGCATTAAGAAGACTGAGACAATCTGCAGTGATCATCAATGTCTAGTATCGCTTGACCTATTGTAAATACAAACAAACAAACAAGTGAGTCTGGGAGATGGCTCTGCTGTTAAAAGTGCTTGTTGTACAAGTATCTGAGTTCAAATTCCCAACATCCAGGTACAAACTAGTGTATAGTATCCTGTGCAATAGTAGCCCTAGCACAACCACTAGGTCAGAGATGAAAGTGAAGCTGGCTGCCTCCCTACTCACTGAGAGGTTCTGACTGAAAGGAATAAGTTGAAAAGTGATGGGATAGGAGGACACCCAGTCCTCTCTGCTTCTCTGATTCTGTCCATGCATAAGGTGACAATCATAAACAAAATACATTTATTTATACACATTTACCTTTAAACACACACACACAGTGAAAGAGAGAGAGAGAGAGAGAGAGAGAGAGAGAGAGAGAGAGAGAGAGAGAGAGAGAGAGAGAGTTCAAAATGAGGAACAGACCTCTCACCAGATTTCTCTCTGTCCAGAAACTACTTCCTCACATATGCACTCTACTAGTTCAGTGAACTAGTACTTGCTAAACATATCTCAGATGTGAAGACCATGAGAACTCTTGACAGAGGGCTTAAAAACCAGTGGAGATTTCCAAAAAGGAGATTACTTACAGTAGTGACAGGGTTTGGGGGGAGAATGCACCAAAGTAGGGGAAAATCTAGGGTGTAAGATGAATGTTGGAGCTCCTGACTGTGGCTTGCTGGGGACACCCAGTCATGAGGTTTGCATGTGTCATTGCTGAGCATCAACTGCTGATTTGCCAGCATTTCACATGTCACCGGACTTGGGTTCCCATGTGGCTACCCCAATCGTTTCCTGGCTTCATCCTGTGCTGGGTCTTTCTCGGAGAGTGCTGTCCCTGCCGACTACACAGAGCCTTCAGGAACACAAATCATCTACTTGATAAAGATAATCAATAGAGCACTCTGGGAATATTGTTTTTCTCCAAGCAAGGCTGAATATTTGTATTCATTCCTCATTAATTTTAAGTTTAATCCTTTTGCTAGCTGCCACTTGGATGTCATTTGTATATGTATTATATATGTATATTGTATGTGTATATATTTATATAATTCATACAGCTCATATAGTGAATATATTACTATAATAAAAGTATTAATCATAATGTGTCTTTGTTTAAAACAAACAACCTGGCTCTGCAATTAACACTTGCATCTCTTGCAGTGGACCTTAGTAGGCTGGTTTCCAGCACTCACGTTGGGCAGCTTGTGTCAAGTCTCCAGCTCCAGGGGATCTAAAAACTTCCTCATTTGTCCTCTGTAGACATTCACATATACATATATATGCATACATTCATCTAGAATCTAAAGTTTCATTGGTTTGGAAATATAAATCATTCATTATCACAGCACTGCATTCCAGATAATGAACAGTAGACATATCAACACCTTGCTATATTCCCTTCTGTTCCTTCACGTACACATTTTAATTATAGATACCAAGTTGTAGTAAGATCTCTCGATCACACTACTGCAGCATTTTAAAACTGTATAGCCACTGGGGAATAGACCTTCTAATTTCTTACAGTCCATAGCCACACAAACCATTATTGTATTCTGTATGCATGTAAGGAGACCTATAATAGCTACATCAGTGGACCATTCCCATATTATCCTACAACTGCAATCATTAGGCATCAATAGCCCAAAATGTTATGTCTGACTACAAATCCAAAATACTAGAGGATTAGATGTATGAATAAATATCTTTACTCTTCTCTTCATTGCCACATTATCCACAAATACCAAGACATGGAAAATTTCCAAGACTGCATTGATACACCAATGAAAAAATAGACAAGATTTATATACAATTATGCCTGAAATAACGAAGAAAAGGGCAAAATGTAAATACTATTATTTGTGACATTGTACACAAATGAGGTGCATTTGTTTCAATGAATTCAGTTGGTCTGAGCAGGGTAAATACATATTCATATACTCTATTTTTAATTTCATACATATGTACAATATATCTTCATCATTGCCACCCTCTACTCTCTCCATCCAGTTCAACTTGTTCCCAATGTGTCTCCTATAAAATCTGCTTCACAACATAATCTCTTTTTTAAGTAACCCACTTTGGAGAAGAATGATTCCCCTTCTTTTTAGCAGCCATTAGTTCTTGCAGCTCTTAATCTAGTACTGGAGCCTTGTAAGAAGCTTGAAAATCCCCCATCCTTGTTGACGTTTCAGCCTGTGTTGTCCTTGTGCTGGTGTTAAAGGGATGTTATTGTTGAGATTTTTATGGGTACACCTTCCCTATCACATTATAGAAGATGATGTCTTATAGCAAATATAAGCTGAACTTTTTGTTCCACTTATTACTTTCTCATACTCAGTCATATATGCCTTAAATTCTTCATTGTAATAAACATATGTCAATAATAAACTTTCTCATAATAGGCAATTGACACATTATGTAACTAAATGCTTTATCAATACACCTAACAAAATGATGTGTTAGCCACTATTCAGAAAAAGCCAAACAAGAAAATTAGAAATTAAATGTACCTTAGGTTTCTCTGCTTATATTTCTTAATTAATTAATAAATATTCCATTTCATGTAATTTTTACATAAATTGTCAAAGGAACACACAAGAGTTTTCCAATTTGACCTACAGTGGATCTGAACAGGTATCTTTATAATCACTGTGTGAGACATTTCATTGGTCCCCAATAAGAGACAGGAAACCTGCCCACAGAGTTCTTTTTCAGCAATCTCATGCAGCTGTACCATTTACCCATGAACAACACTAGAAACATTTCACTTCCTGTGTCCTGGTTTATTCATTTGTTAAATAAAGAGGACTCATACCTTCAGTGTTTTCTGCCAAGAAGTACATGTGAATAACTGATCTGTAGTTATTTTTGTTCTATTCATTCTCCATCCGCTTTTATTGCCTTTCTGTAAGATTTCCTCTACCTTGCAGTTTGTACCAGCTCATTAATATATTCAGTGCTCACAGGTGACTTCCTCTCCATTAAAGAAAGAAGTGGGGGATGATTTGGTGAGTGCTGTGTTCTTCCTGAGCATTGGTGTGATGCACCTGTGTTATCTGAGGATATGGGACAGTACCTTTCATCATCTGCTATGGAATAGTTGATCACAGAGTTAGAGTCTTTGCTACCAACTTTCTTGGGTGAAACGCTACAGTGATATGACTATTTCCTTCTGCTTCTACATTTACAACGTTTGACTAAACGATTGACTTATCTTTGTGTGCTTATGTGTGGTTTTGTGTGGATTCCACGTGATAAGGCATATATTTGGAGGTTTGAGAATAATTTCTGCCAAGTGGGTTTTCTTCCAACTTATAAATTCCTACCTTTGAATTAAGACTGGTAGTTTAGTGGCAAGATTTTTGACCTTCTAATCCTTCACATGCTTCAAAAAGAATTACTAACCAATGGTAATTTCATGTAAAATAAAGTGCAATGAATTATTTTCTTTTTTCATAAATATGAAGACAAATTCAGTTAGAATCATGGAAAGGAATGAAGAATTCCATTCTCATATTATATCTAATTTAAAGAGCATTGTGACTTATTTTTAAAATCTTGGTTTTATTTCATGGTAAGAAATATCATTCTAAAACCTTCCAGGTTGATATTTCTTGGAGTAAAAGAAGCATTTTTAGGGTTAACAATACTTGTTCTCATTAAGGCTAAACCATATGAACACTTTTAGATATTTGCCTAGGGGAACATGCAGTTCAGAAAAAACTGTCAACCCACATGTAGGCAGACAGAAAACTCAATCAAGCTTTGTGAAATCTTGTCAGGAAAAATAATTACACTCTTGACTTAAAGAGTGCATATTTTTTGTCCCCAGTGACAAAGGAAGCATTTAATTATCAAAAGCTTGTAGTAGTCCACAGTTGACATCTAATTTATTTAATTACACGAAATATGCTGTAAGACATTTTGTTTCAGATAGCTTAGAACTTTCAGAATTGACCCATGGCCAATGAGGTAGAGTTACTATTCTCAATAATTTTGTGAATTACTAAAAATCTAACTGATGTCAATCAATACTAGGGAAGTGCTGGGGCTGGGTAGAAAATCCTTCTGTCACTTGGTGCAAATCTGAGGACCATACCTGACACGTTTATAAATGTTGTGCTAATGATATTTTTGGTTTAAATGTGAAATGTTCCCCAAAGGTTCATATATTTGAGTACCTAATCCCCAGATAATAATGCTGTTTGGGAGAGGTGAAGCCTTGCTAGAGGAAGGGAGTCACTGAAAATAGGCAAGTAGTCCTATAGCCTGGCTCCATTTCCTTCTCCCTATCTGCTTCCTTATGGGAGACCCATGTGATAAATCCATCTCCTACTTTTCAGGAAGCCTTCTGTATGTCCAGGAGCTGTACCACACAGACTGAGCCAAAATATACTCTTCTTTGCTAAGATGAAGTATTTTGTCATAGTAATGAGAAAAGAAACCAATTGCTCACTCTAGAGTCCATTTCTAACAGCTTTGCTTATATTGGCATTGGTGTTACTTGTTTATGCTTTGTTTTGTGGTTTGAGAAAGTTTCATAGTGCTAGATGGTTTCAAACTTGCAATGTAGTTGAGGCTGCCCTTGAATCCTGTTCCTACTTCCTTCTTCCAAGTGTTAGGACAACAAACTTGAGCTACTAAATTCAGCTCTGTCTAAAATCTTTACACTTTTATAAAGTCTGCTTTACTGTTCATCTTATAAACAAACTAATGAATTTTCTTCATTTCCCTACCAACATTTTGTATATAACTCAATAAAACCCAAATATAATTTAGTTGAACTATTGAAAGCAGGATCAACCTCCCCAAATCAAGTATTTTAAACTAAAAGGTATAATGACTTCTGCGTTTTGAGAATGTGACTGGCAATGAAAAATATGCAAAATTTTATGGGTAATAGCTTCCCAAAATGGATGTGATCAAGAAAAATAGCCAATAATGCAATAATTTGTACTTCAATGAGTGTATACTGAAATGACATGGTACATACACAAAGATACAGTTTGTACTTATATTCAGCATAGATATGCATAATGGAATAAAAGGCAATTAAAGACCATGCATGACTTTTGGAGTTAGGGAGATTGTTTCTTTTTCTGACTTGAACATATCCTTGAATCATTCTCTTGTGGAAAACACTTAATCACACTGTAATTCTTTCTGATTCTTAAAAGTGTGAATAATAAAGATTTTTTTGTCAAAGAATTATTCTGAAAATTAAAGTATATATTATTTACACCTGGCATGGGCTACTAACTTGGGATTTTGTTATAATTACACCTAACAGCTTCTGCTAAACACCAAACAGCAATGATCATGGAAAACTGTGTCAGTGAAAATATAGGGTGAGTGAATCCTAATTTCCTCAATTAAGAAATGAACTACAGGAATCGCATGTAACTACAGTACAATCCTATGTTAAACAAAGCAAAATATAGTAAAAACATGAACACAGTTTTATTTTATAGCTTTTTCTATAATCAACACACATAATTGTACCATTTTATAATAAAAACATTTTAGTCTTTTTAGTATTTGCAAAGTTTCATATAATGGTATTCCTTGGATTTTAATAGAATACTTAGCTGACTTTTTAACTGCATCGAATAACACTGAAATTGTTTTAAAAATTTATGATTTGAATTCTGATGGCATATAATGTGAGATAGGACCAGGGACAGACTGAAAAATGAGAAAATACGTGGAAATGCTTTGAACAACACCAGGACTGTGACAAAGCAACTCCAAATTTGGCTCCAAATACTGAGAGATCATATTTTAGACACATGTATATATGTATATATGATCTCAACCAAAGAAAGGCATTGTCATATGGAACGCTCAGCCTAGGTCTGTATTCTATACCCTGTGTTCTGTGTGCTGAGAGTGAATATGCACGTGGTGGAAGGTGTTCCTATATTTGGCAAAGCTGAAATTTAGCCCTTATGTAAAACAGAACATTTTGAAGAGCTGATCCATCTCTGGAGAAAGGACTAGAGAAAAATGGTGTTCCCATTAGCAGCAGGAAGCTTAACTTCTAAAGAAATAGAACCCCGGGCTCCTTCCTTAGTGTTTAAAGGACTCCCAAGGGTATTTTATGTGGGAAAATGGAAAGTCACTTTGAATATGAGCACACATTTTTAAATGATTATGTTTATAAACACCATGAAAGGTTCTGAAGTACCATAAGAAAACAGTATTAGCAAAAGGAAACCAGTCAGAAAATATTAGAACAATCATTCTAAAAACTTATTAATAAAGGAGTTAAAAAAAATACTGTTTGTAAAAGCAAAAGGAGAAGGTGCTGTGTGAAACAGCCAAATGAAGTAGGCAGAAGGGAACAAAGGTCACTTCTAGAAAGAAATAACAAAGCCACTATGTTATAATTAAAAAGTGTTAGAAACAGGATGAGTTGATATCTTGTAACATATTCAAGCATGAAAATGAGGATGTAAGTGAAGAATGAGTCAACGAGAATTTATATTTTAGATGGGACATCGGTGTATAAAGAAGGTTAGCTACAGAATGACACCAAAGTTATGATTAAGATCTGGCAGATACTGTTACATAACCTAGAAATCAAAGTGCAATGTCAATTTGATGAATGGATTTAAATACAACAGTTACCTGGCAAGATGGCTCAGTGGTTCAAGATGTCAGTTACCAAGCCTGAATATCTGAGTTCAAATGCTCACAACCCACTTGGTGGAAGGAGAGATGCGACCAACAGAGGTTGTCTTCTTGCCTCTACATGTGTGCTGACATCCATGGACAGACACTCAAATACATATGCACACAAACACAAACTACACAGAAAAAATGAAATCAGAAATTTAGTTTAGAACGAGAAGGTAGAAATAAGAAAGTCATAGAAAGAAACCTTCACTCTCATGTTAAAACTCTTCTTTCTCTCAGGGTCAAAATATATAATGAACCGTTCTTTTCTGACATTGTATTCCTTAAAGAATTGGCTGCTTATTTACATTTTTTCATTAACTTTTTAAAATTTATTTTCCATTGGGATTGGGACAGGATCTGTTTCTGAATGTGTGTGAGAGCTTATGGTTGTGTGTACACGTGTGTGTGTGTGTGTGTGTGTGTGTGTGTATGCATGAGAGAGAGGGAGGGGAAGAGAGAGAGACAGAGACAGAGAGAGACAGAGAGAGATAGAGAAACAGAAAGAAAAAAGAGAATGTATGTGTATATGTGTTTCTCTCTCTCTCTCTCTCTCTCTCTCTCTCACTCTGTGTGTGTGTGTGTGTGTGTGTGTGTGTGTGTGTGTGTGTGTGTGTTTAGGCAGATAAGTGTAACAAGTATAACTTTTGCTAGGGTTTCTCACGTACAGGCATTGTTGGGTAGAAACATCATTCAAAAGTGCAGTATTGTGTTCTCTAAAATCGGGAGAAAACACAAAATAGTCAAGAGCTCTCTAAGAAGGAGAACATAGGTGGTGTTGCCTATGCAGTTAGGCACGATACAATCTACTGCAAATGAATAGCAGCTTGTTCAATGTCTTACAAGAGGAGAGATGAAACCTACATTCATTGCAGTGAAGTGTTTGCCTTGACATAAATACAAACTTATAAATGAATGTAGGAAATCTGCAACTCAGTTCAGATCTTTATGTTAAGTGGTCATGTTTTCAAACTGATATTGTGGAATGAATGAGAAATGAAGTAAGCACTCAGTCAAAGAATATGAAGACAGGCAACTGTCTTCCTTTCTTGTGCCCACCCCCCTTTAGAATGATGTATTGTCAAAATTAGACAGCAATGGGGGCTATGCCTCTTCGTTCTAGTATCTCCCATAACTTCCTAGCCATGTGTTTAGTCTCTGATTGGGGGCCTCACTTTTATCCTAAGGAGGTTTCTGATTAAGCTTTGAAGTCTGAAAGTAACCATGATTGGCAGATGGACTGAGTCAAGTGTTTATTACCCTAAGCAAACTGAAATTCAGAGCTCATGAGAGACCACTTTGTGTAGTATGATGCAGTCTCTTCCTCTTCCATGTAAACTGTTCTTGGGTTGTTATATAGAGCTGTCAGCTAGGATTTGCAGATTCATGGAAGGACTGTCCAATTTGTCAATGGCTCATCACATTTGTTATCTGTCACTCTAGATAGAGTTCCCATCCTCTTTTGGGAGTATACAGTGGCCCAGCATTTCTGGTGTGCTGAGACTGAAGGAGATCTTGTAGAATGTAACCTTCAAATCTGACACTACAAGAACCATGTGTCAATGAAAACAAGCTAGCATCTTTCTAGTACACTCTTTCCGATGGTTCTTAAACACCCATAGAAACCTGGAAAGCTAATTACTTCTCTCTCTCTCTCTCTCTCTCTCTCTCTCTCTCTCTCTCTCTCTCTCTGTGTGTGTGTGTGTGTGTGTGTGTATGTATGTGTGTATGTGTCTATATGTGTGTGTGTGTCTGTGTTTGTGTGTGTATGTATACACGCACCCATGACCACTAACGTAGGTGTGGAAATCAAAGGACAATCTTGGTATATTTACCCTTGCCTCTAGGGTTATCTGTTGTAGGTTGCTGTTTAAACTGGACTTGTTGGCCTGTGAGCTTTTGGTCATTCTCCTGTTTCTACCTCCCATCTCATCATACAAGTGCTAGGATTATAGAGACATGCTGTCACTACTGATTTTGTATGTTTCTTAAGGTCCTAAATTTGGATCCTCACATTAAGCCCTGTATTTTACCTACCAATCCAGCTCCCAGTCGCAGACTCTTTCCTGGCAGTTTCTTGTAACAGGTGCTAACAATTCAATCAATAGGCAATAACAAGATGAAGGTATCATAAGCAAACCATGTAGACCACTTGTAGTTTGATTTTCAGGATCCAGGTGATACAACATCATGATGTTTTGATGGTGTGATGAGCTTTGTCTACTATGCTGTGAGTGGAAGAAATTAGGACCCTACTTTTATCAATTAATCCATGATCTTGCTGGTGTTCTAGTATTTCACCACCCCAAGCCTTCAGTGACCTTGTAAGGACTTGACACATCTCTAAATTTGAAAAGTTGGGTGCACCTAGTCTTTTAGTCACTAACCCAGCAGCTTCTTGTCTTGTCCTCTTTCAATCAGAATTCTCTAAGATGCATGGAAAAATGTATTGTTAATTGCTTAGAACAGGATTCCCTACGAGGTGGGTCATAGCAATGAGAGGTCAAATAGAGCTACAGATGTTCTCATATTTCTGTACTTTTCTGTACTCTTATGCCAACAGCTTCTTTCATGTTAAAGCAGTTAGTAAGAAATAGTGACTGCTTCATAGTACAGGTTCAACAAAACTTGGCATTTATCCACTTCTATGTGATTCCTCATTCCATTTGCATTGATGTGTTTGTGTGTGTGTGTGTGTGTGTGTGTGTGTGTGTATGTGTGTGTGTGTGTGTGTGTGTGACTCATGTCAATGGTTTTGTATGCATGTATATTTATGATTGGAGTCCTGAGGTTGACATCTGGAATCATTGATTGAAGTAGAGTCTGTCAGTTAAGCTCAGATCTTACTGGAATGCTTAGGCTAGTTACCATATCCATTTTCTGCCTTTAGTTGTCCTACACAGCCATAGGTATTTACACCTGACATGTGGTGTACATCTACAATCTGATTGTTAGCACTAGCATGGTAAATGCTTTAAGTTCTGAGCCATCTATTCTGCTCCAAGACATTGTATCTTAATGAGTGAAAGCATCTTAGTATAGAAATGGTTCAATTGCAGTGTGAAATGAAGAAATTATCTGGAATTAGTGTGCCAAAGAGCATCATTTTTAGTATCTTAGTGAATAATACATGGGTGTTTGGAATGGTGTGGTATGTAAATCTGAAGAGTCCTTTTCACTGTTTCATTA
The DNA here is from genome assembly GCF_004785775.1 of Grammomys surdaster. Lineage (NCBI taxonomy): Eukaryota > Metazoa > Chordata > Mammalia > Rodentia > Muridae > Grammomys > Grammomys surdaster. The sequence goes on from NW_021604591.1 coordinate 6,264,154, forward strand.
TTTCCCAAATTCATTTAATGACCGCACATTGTTTTTTTGCCCAACTATAAAGGAATATGATTAACACACCCTTAATAATTAATGCCTATTGTTGTCTAAGTCTTATCATTATGAATTCATTTTGGTGTTGGCATCCTATCCTCTTACACTGCTCAGAAATGTGCTCATCACTTCCTAAGATGGAATTTTATGGAAAAATATTTGGGACACAGGATGATATTTAAAATCATATGAATATGAAACTGTATAGATAGATAGATCAGTGGTTAAGAATATGTATCCATTGCCCTTCTGAAGCCCAGGGCCATGTTGATGTCTGTGGCCTCTTTTATGATGAAGGGTCTTCCAGATAGCCTGTGTTGCCATCTGAAGCCATGTGGATATCCTTGGCACGAACTGCTACCAAGGGCCATGATGTTGTCTGAGGCCCATGCTACAGCAGAGGTCTGTGTTGATGGTCATGATCTGTACTGCTATTGGAGACAATGCTGCATTCTGTAATAAATGCTAATGCTGGAAACCATGTAGAAGTGCATGATCCAGGCTCCTGCTGTGGTAAAGGACAAGGAAGATTTTTCTCTCTCTTTTTTTTTTTTTTTGCAATGGTATCAATGTATGCAGACTGACAGTTGAGAATGAGGTACAAAGAAGTTCTATAGGACAACCCCTACTCCAAACCCACACCCACCATAACCTTCCAAAATAGTAACAACTTAGACAGAAATCGATCAAAAAGAATCTTAAAAATTGTAATAAGGATGTTGAAATGTATCTGCTAATGGAGAAGGCCTGCTTGTTTGTTTGTTTGTTTGTTTTAAGGGGCTCGTCACTGGGAGTTTGACCATGCTCCAGTGAGCATATGAGCAACACAAAATGACCTTTTCTTCTTCTTCTTCTACTTTTACTTCTTCTTCTTCTTCTTCTTCTTCTTCTTCTTCTTCTTCTTCTTCTTCTTCTTCTTCTTCTTCTTCT
>NW_021604591.1:6265135-6267023 GCF_004785775.1 Grammomys surdaster
CTTCTTCTTCTTCTTCTTCTTCTTCTTCTTCTTCTTCTTCTTCTTCTGGGAAAGTGTTGGAGGGAGATAACAAGGGTGAAACATGGACTTGGAATGAATATGATCAGGGTTCATTATATGAAATTTCCACATAATCAATAAAAATATGATGAAAAGAAAAAAGAAAGGATATGGACTACTCTTGATAACGAACCAATTTATGCTCCCACACTCACATCTAGAGGCTCAATACCTACTCCAGTTTTAGAGATCTGGCACACTCAGGTCTCCAAAGGTATTTACACTCACAAACACTAACCAACACACACACACACACACACATACACACCCACAGATACATATTTCCCCTACACACACGCACACACAATTAAAAATGAATCATTTGTTAAAAAGAACTCATTACTCAGCCTGTCAAATATCTATTTAAAGACACAAGTGAAATTCACACACATAGCAGTCTATAATTCCTTCACTTCCTCTAAAATGTTTGTAATCAAGTATATCCACATACATGCAGATTATAGCTTTGTTCTCATAATTGTAAAACTAATACTATTAAGCTTTTCCAAATGTATAGTCTTGAATTTATTTTAAAGAATAATTTAATTTATTTTATTTGCTTTAAAGAATTCAAATTTAAATTTGTTTAAATAATAAAAATCATAATGTATAATCCAAATTATTTGTAAAATTCAGTGATGATAGTCAGATTGATAAGACTAAGGAACAAAAGCCTGAAGGCACAGCAAGGGATAATTCAATCTGTAAATGAGGAAGAAGAAGACTCCACATCTTTGGTTGTTAAGCCAAGACTTTTACTATTTCGGCGAGCAGAATTGAGATGTCTGTGAACACATTTCTTAAAACATATTGATAGCGACAAGAGTCACTCTATCTTATGAGAACTTATTTGGCATCTACGTAAAGGAAGTGAAAGTTGTCAAGTGAGCAGAGTAAGGATAAATGTAGTTTATATATCCCAAACTAGTGGTTTTGAAATATTTTACATTTCCCTTTGTGTGCTGCTTGGGGTTTTGTTGAATAATATTGCGTGAGATTTCCTGATTGTTTGTTCAGGGGATTGACAAGTATTACATGGAGTAAGTAATGACTTGTCACAGGTCAGTATTTCAAGAAGACTGCATAGTTGAGCTGAGAGTGAAGTCACTTAAGGTTTAGGGGTTTAATGTTCGATTTCCCATTGATTTATGTCAGGTTTTACTCTATTAAAAATTAGACCATAAAACTGTCCTAATAAGGATGATTCGGGCTTCGACTAAAAAAGAGAAGAAAATGAGAATAAGAGCCAGCTCATTTTATTACTAAGACAAGACTGATTTATTTACAGCAGGATCACTTCACATCCCAGATGCTAGCCTAATGCAGACAGAATCGGGAAGCATCTTGGCTGTAAATTACAGAACTAACATTAGTGGCTCATTGGATCTTCTTCCATTTAGTAGACCATAGCATGCACTTATTAACCAGCAACACTGCTTATAGCCAATGTCTGAACTTTTTAGGTGAAGGCATAATATTATTAAGACCTGAATAAAATCTTATATTTGAATGCAGAATACAAATATTGTTAGAAAGCAGATAACAAAATACATCAGAAACAACATATGTGTGAGAGACAGTTTAAACTCTTCCTTCCTAGGCTACTATAGTATAGCCAGAAATTACAAATACAAGAACAATAGGAACTAGAAGTTCCCCAGCATCAGGGAGTGAATTATCGCTATGCTCACTTGAACTCAAGCAGCCCTCTGTGAAAGAGTCTATAATAACTAGAGAATATATTGTAGGAAAGAATATGCCATATGACTGACACCTCCTCTTCTTCTCTTCTCTTCTCTTCTCTTCTCTTCTCTTCTCTTCTCTTCTC
>NW_021604591.1:6267033-6281172 GCF_004785775.1 Grammomys surdaster
TTCTCTTCTCTTCTCTTCTCTTCTCTTCTCTTCTCTTCTCTTCTCTTTTCTTTCAGTTCTTTCCTTTTGCTCACACCCTTTCTTCCAGTTCTTTCATCTTTCTCTATCTCCTGTATTTCCTTTCCTTTTCATCTGTCTTCTCTCTTCATTGTCTTTCTCCTCTCTTTCCATACCTCTCTCATCTGCCTCTCTCTATTGCTCTTTAACTCTCTCTCTCTCCTGAGTCTCCTCCCATCATCTTTCTCTGTCATCTGTGACTGTTGTTTTCTCTGTGTGTGTCTATCTCTGTCTCTCTGTTTCTCTTCTGTCCTTTCTCTCTCCTCTATGTCTCTACACTTCTTTACTCTCTCATTTGTATCTCACATTTTTTCTTTTTTCCCTTCTCATTCTCTTTCATCCATTTCTATGTGTCTCTCGTATTCTTCTTCATTTGTTTTCTACATATAAAAAACAACCATCCTACTTTTTACAAATATAAGAATATGACATTATACCTATGGAGCCTAGAGGTCTAAGTACATTTTATTTTTTACTTTCATATTTAGTATTTTAGGGTATTTATATTATATACTCAATTTAATCTCCACTTTTATTTAGATTATCACAAAGTAGAAATATAAATCTTCTTTTTCTCACAAATATTCATAGACAATCATAAAAAGCATTCATACAAACATTTCCTGTAAGAATTTTGCAAAATTATTTTTAATATCATGGCTTTGAACAAATGCCAATATCATCTCCACTAGTATTTTGGAAAAAGCAAATTGTCTCATCTGTGTCACTAGCTTATTAATTCATGACTTCATGTGTCATAAAAGTATGTCAAACTAATATCACAAAATCATTTAAGAATAACATGAATCTAGAGGTTGTAGAACATTCTATTTAAATTTCTTCAGACATTATGTATATCAGTTAGATTCAGTCATAGATTTAAAAGTAAACAATGAATTATATAGCTTTTCTGAACACTTGCATTTACTGTATATATCTAATCCTTTGTAGTTTTGTATCCATTTCAATAAATCTTCCTGATATGTTTCTTTTTTAAAGATGTACAAGAATAAATAGACATGAGGAGCAAATAGAGACTATGATTTGCAACACTGATGAATTCCTAATAAGTTTACCAAAGTACAACAATAATGAAGAAAAGCTGACACATGCATATTCTTATTGAAACTATAGATGTAAGAAACTGGTGAACTTAGTTTCCCAGTAAATAAAAAATGTTTAATTTGTGTTAAACATTCTACAAGGCAAATGGAATAACTACGCAGTCCATACTGTGAAAAGCTGGAATTTTGCAGGTCCAGAGCCAAATTATTTTTGGCTGTTGTTTTCAGTATCTACCAACCCAAAGCATTATAGAGACCTACAGTGGAGAATTTCCTGTTCTGTTAAAATTTGTTCACCTAATATTCTAACAAATGATTTATACTATATCTGGACTTATGATTGTCTTTGTTCCATTATTACAAAGACTTCATTAAGCTGTTACTGTGGGATAACTTAAATTTGTGTTCTTGGGCTACAGTTACTCACTTTGACCCAAGAATAAACTATCTCTTATTTTCTCTGAGGTAAGAGTGAGTGTGTGCCTACAGATGTGTAATGTCTTGATTTACACTGATGGTGAGCCTGGCTTGAGAGCAAAATACCACATATGCATAAATGGAAGGATACCCAAAAGATGTATAGTCAATCTTGTCATTGAATATTAACTTTATCATGTTTTTTCTAACACACAGAAAATAAAATGGAAGAGAATTGGTCCAGTCTCTACACTATAAAGACTTAGAAAAGTGTTACAAGTATTGGGCACAGACCAGAGTGTTTTTCTCCCAATTCAAAGATTTGAATCTGACTGATTGGTTTGGGGATCAAAGGGTAACAGAGTCTGAAAATTGATATAAGGAAAAATATTGATGCCTTTCAGGAGCTATGTACAATTCCAATGTAGTAAACTTGTAAAAATAAAAAGGACTATAAGCTTTTAGAAACAAAATTAATGCTTGTTGTACAAGTAAAAAAGAGTAATACCTACTATAAAGACATAGGATGAAATTACCTAGGCATGCATGTTAGAAAAAAAAAGAAGATTCTAATTCAAACACAAATAGGGAGAAGCTAACTCTCACTAATATATTTATTGTGATTCAATAAATACCAGTAGCCTTTGGGAAAATACTATTAATAAAGTCATTCAAAGCATCAAAGAAAAGACTTCAAAAGATATCTGATAGAGTTCTGAAGAATAACAATATGGACATCATGCAGTATAAAATCTCAGAAACAAAACTGTGTCACTTATGTATTGGGGTTAATAAACAGACTATGTCTGCCTAGACATAAAGCCCATGTAATAGAAGCAAACTCATGCTATACACTAAACCTAAACAAACCCCTACGGCTGGGAAGATCAAAGACCCTATAGAAGAACCTATTACTATCATTGATGTAGCCTCCAACTACTTCCAAATACATATCCTTATACCTATAGACAAAGGATGCCCTTACCACTCCTTTTTGCCAAAGCTTATTTTTGCAGCAAATAGAGACTACCATGAAAATCTACAGCTGATAAAATTTCAGCTAATAAGTGGCTGTGAAGTACCCAATCCCAAATGTGACATCTACAACACAACTTCAGGCTAAGGCTCAGAAAGTATCATGTGTGAAGGGGTAGAGCTTGTAAAAACCAGAGGGCCTGGATGTTTTTGGTGAAGAGAAGAGCTACACTCATCAACTCTCCATGATGTGATTGTCTGCACAAGAGCATAGAGGTCAATGTGCCAACTTAGATGGAAAAAAATCCCAAGACCTCACATTTAGATGAAGAGCTTGAAACAGTCAATGGCTTCTGGGAGGGAGAGAATCAGTTTTCTTTAGGAACAAACTCCCTGACAGATTTCCTAACTCTAAGTGCTCAGTCCGAAACACATATGCATTGCAAGGAGCAATGACTGGACCCAAGAGACTGTGTATGTAACAATAAAATTATAAAATTATAAATCATGACTTTGAGAATTTGTGGTGATGAAAGACATGGACACAAATGGAGGGAGAGAGGAAGGGGTCACAAATGATGTGAGTACAGTATACTCATGAACAAAATTTACAAGGAAAAATAAAAAGCTCTGAAGGAAAACCAAGTGAAAGAAAAGAGGAAAACCCTGTGCTCATGTGTAAGTTGCCAGCTGCTACCGATGTGTATAGAGGGATTCTTAATACTCTGCTACCAAGTTAGAACACATATGTGCATTGTGTAAGAGAAACCAGCACTGTGTGTATGTGAGTCGCTGCTACAGATATGCATACACAAAGAATTTCTTAGTAGTCTGCTATCAAGTTAGAGTTTATACACATGGTATGTAAGAGAAGTCTTTAAATGGTAAAGCAAGCTGTAGGGATATTTAATGTTTAAATAGTTACTAGTGATTAGCTTGCACTGGAACTCATTAAGTAAAAGACACCTCTGTTGATACATTGGTATTATCTACAACTAAACACCAGCATTTCTCACCGTTGTAACTGTATGATATTTCAATGGAACAGGAAGCATAATGAATAAGAAACAAGAAAGTGAATGTAACATGTTTTCAGTTTACACAGGAAAAGCCAGTATCACGATATCTATCGTGATTGAAGATGTAATTACATTTCACATTGTCTTTATTTTTCAGTATGACAAGTTCTGGAAGGATCTTATATAGAATCCTAATAGCTAAGGAAACATCCAAGTGAGCATTGAAAAACCACATAACTGTAAAGGGTTGACAATGCTCCACTGTTATGAAGCATAACAAATAAATTCATTATGTATGGGCTTAAAGCAAAAGAGAAGCAATCTGGAGTAATGTTTCCATAACACTGTATGTGTTCAGTACATTTTGTACTGTGACTAAACAGAAAATAGTGAATAAAATAATAGCATATACGACTCATTTTCATAAGAACATTAAAAATCTTATCTAACGGTGATAGTATTGTGAAAAGGAAGACAACTCAAAGACACTGGACTTCACTTGGGGGATGAACTAACCTAAGTAATAAACAATAACATGTTTTTAAAGAGTAAAAGAAGTTGCAACAGAAAGCTAATCCAGTGACCTTGTTATCTGAAAGGAAGCAAATAGAAATAGTGTTTTCTTCACTTGAAGTGAAGTGCTGATGTCCAGCCAGCTCTGTGGGCATAAATAGCTACAGACGTTAGTGTTGTTGCCTTTCTGTATAGTTTAGTTATCTGTAGAGTTTAATATTTCTTCTATCTCAAGGTATTTAATTTAAAACTTAATGAATGTTGTTTGGAAAATATATTAAAGATAAGTTATGACTTGTGGTGAAAATTAAAGTTATTCTATTACTGTAGTTTAAAAATTGCTAAAATTATATTAATGCCCAAAGGTTTTAATATTTTTTGTGGATGTTTGCAAGTATTATTAATATCATGTACCCTTTTTTGTTTAACTTTGATAAAAAAATCTCTAGTTTTCTGTAAAATTAGAAAGTCAAGGTTCAGAATTCTTCAATGTGAATTCTTTCAACTTTTCTATAATTTGAATCAATTGTATTAATGTTCTTTCCCTCTGTCTTTGTCTCTGCCACAAATACACACTTGCAAACATGTCATTCATTAAGAGCTTCATATTAATGATTTCAGTCAATGTTAGCAATGTCTTATCAAAATATTATAATCTTTTTTGACAATAAAAATATGTGACCAGAGAGAAGATGATTGTGAATTATCCTGTTTTCTATCTAGACTAAAACAGCAATGCTGATATTGTGTAAATCTCAGACTTCTCTTTGAGTACATAGAGAATTACAAATGAGAGTCTTATTCTTTCTAAAATTATTTATTTTCATAATATTTCTGATTGAACTCAGGGCCTTGTACATGCTAGGTAAGAATTCCTCCAGTACCCTAAACCTCCAGACCATAGGAAAAGTATTCTGGTGGGGCTTCATGAACTGAATTTGAAATTTTTATACTGTAAAGGGAATAGAATTAGTTTCTTGCCCTTCTTTAGAGTGGTTTATGGCATCACATTACTGCCTATGATGCAATGTTAAAAATAACATTAAGACTACTACAATGATAAAAAAAAAACACAAAAACTTTTTCTCAGGAGAGCATCATTCAAAAGTGTCCCTGTAAATGTGCAGGTCAACATTCCATATCAATTTGTCTTTCTCTAATCCAGCTACAAATAGGACAATCACAATTCAGAGATACTGATTTAAACACATGAGTTAAATCTATACCTCCTTATTTAAAAACTGACGAATTTTATTTTCTAATAACAAAGTGTTCTAATATTGTCTTCCAAGCCAATAAAACTGGAAACTAGGAAAAAAACCATATGCCACTATATCTTACAAGATAATGTGCTTACTAAAAGAAGTATATTGATTTAGGACAACATGTATTCCCCACATTATTTTTTTTAATTTGATGTAATTACTGATGTCTGAGCCACAGACAGGATATATTAAAGCTACTGTTTGCTTGGGGTTTTACATATCACCCAGTATATACAGTGATGAGAAGATAGACCCAGCCGACCCTCCCCATCACTCAGCCCCTCTTCTGGGAAGATGGATGTGCTATTCTTGAGAGAAAAACGAGGCATGTTTAGATGGCTGTGCAACTGAGAGTCTACCCTGTCCTCTGCTCGCCATTGCATGTTCTACTGCCTCTGTTACAGAAACAGGATAAAGATACACTATGACTTGGGTCAATCATGTCATGAACGGAAAGATGGCCCACAGGATCCCAGACATATAGGCATTTTGAAGTTAGAATGATGAGTTATAGAATACACGCATTCATCAGTCCATCCTCTCTGGATGTCAGTGGCTACATGAGCTGATACATCACTCCCTCTCACACTATTCTAAGTGTATGACTTACAATTTGCTTTATCTGTAACAATGATTAAGTAGAGAGTGACTTAAACTCATACAGAAGTGACATTGTATGGTGGAATTATGGATATCATCTGACAGAGATAAAAAAGACAAACTAGAAAGGAGGAAGGAAGAAACTTCAAATTACACACGACACATTTCTCATTAAAGGTTATGGAGCTGTTCACAATCTTTACACATTCTTTCAGTCTATCCTATGGGACTGGAGAGATTATTCTGCAGCTAAGAGACATTTGGTTTCCAGGACCTGTAATGGCTAGCTTACAACCACCTATAATTCCAGATCCAAGAAATCTTACACCTCAAGCTTCTGGCTTCTATATACACACATGTGCATTTGCTCACACATATGCACACATGTACATACACACATACACAAATAAAAGTTAATCTTTAAAAAGCCTATTTTATTCATAAAATAGATAATTGACTGAGTTGTAATATCGTACCTATCACTGTGTTATACAGCAGTACACTCATGTTTGATCCTGTGTAATGATGAAACAACAAGAATTAACATCAACATCTCTGTATCATTATTTTACTATTCAAGATTTCAGATTTCATTCATGACATAGATAATTGACCAAGCTCAAATATAGTACCTGTCTCTGTGTTATGCAGCAATACACTTATTTTCTTTCTGTCCCAGTCAGGTTTCTAATTGCTATGATAAAACACCATAACCAATATCAACTTACAGTCACATCAACCACAGAAGACTCTCAAGGCAAGAACCCAGAGGTAGAAACTGAAACAGAGGCCAAGGAAGAATGCTTAAGAACCCAGGACCACCCACCAAGGGATAGCACCACCTACAATGGGCTTGGCCCTCACACAGTAAGAATCCTCAGTTGGTTGAGGTGAGGGACTGGAGAATCTCTGGGATGGGTCAGAGATCTGGGATGGCAGAGGCTCCCAGGAGTCTGTGGAGATAACTTTAGCTGAAACTCCTAGTGGTTGGGGTGTGGAATCTGAAGTGGCCACCTCCTGTAACCAGACTGGACCCACAGTGGAGAGATAAGAACACCAACCCACTCACATAACTTTTTATACAAAATGTGGTTTTCTACAAGAAATGCAGAGACAAAAATGGAGCCAAGACTAAGGGAATGGCCAACCAATAATTGGCCCAACTTGCGACTCATCCCAAAGGAAAGCACTAATTCCTGACACTGTTAATGATACTGTTATCCTTGTAGACAGGAGCCTAGCCTAACTGTTCTCTAAGAGGCTCCACCGAATTTTGTGGCCTCACTGAGGATAAACCTAGCTCTGCAGAGACTTGGTGTGTCAGGATTGGGGATACTCAGTGTGGGGGTGGGGCAGTAGGAGGGGGGCTCCATCCTCTCAGATGAGGTGGGGCAGGGGGTAGGGGAGAAGGATTGTGTGGGGGAGGGGCCTGGAGGGGGCAAGTGATCAGGATGTAACGTGAATAAATAAATAGATTAATGGGAAAAAGAATTAATCAAGCAAATGATCCACAGACTTCAGGCTACTCTGATGGCAACAATTTTTCTTTGAGAAGGCTTTGTCTTCCCAACTAACATTAGCTTTTGTCAAGTTGATAATAATAACAATAATAATAATAATAATAATAATAAATAATAATAAATAAACAGGACAACTTCTATAATTTTGTCTTTGGATGTCCATTATCCAAGCCTTTCTCCCCAAACCACCCTTCCCAGCCTTCAACAATTATGCTTTTGTATTCCAATAGATGTTATAATGTTGAAAGATATTTCTTGCTCCATAAATCTCTCCTGTCCTATCATCAGTTGCTTGTCCTATTTTAATCAAGTACAGCCAGCACATCTCACATGACACTCATTTGAGATATCCTTAGATCAAAATGAATACAAAAAATATCTCAATCAACATGTTTGGATTTATGTTCCAGGGCAGAGGGAGTCATGACTTATTTCTTTATTTTTCCATTATATTACACATAATAAGCACTTAATGAAGTTTTGGCAAGTGAAAGAAAATAATAAAGCTGCCAATATACACATGACACATGATGCTGTGTCTCACAAAATGTTGAAATAATTAGAATGTGAAAGAGATGACAATGTTAAACTAAATCATTATAGTACGTATGAGTGGGAAGGTTCTCTAGGATGAACATGAGTGGGCATGAAGTAACTTCTCACCCGAATGGTGCTGCTAATGTATTTGGTCATTAGCAGTGTGAGTCCTTCAACTGTTACAGAGAGCTGTGCACAGGGCAATCAATATTTGCTGTCCATTTTGAGTAGAACATCCTTCTTTTACCTGGGTTTTTCAAATGCTCTTTTTAAAACCTAAAGAATGACTCTTGACTTACAAAGTCATCATGCAGGTATGGATTCAATAAGTAGGTACATCATGACAGAAATGGAACAGAAAGATTTCTGGCTTGAAAAATAAGTATATAGTGAACTACATTGCAATTTTTCTTCATCTCCAGGACAGAGGCTTTTTTCATGATCCCACTGAAAGTGGAAGCTATAGTTCACTTATACAGACTTACTCCTGACCACTGAAATGCCCAGAGCTGTACTTTCTCTGGAGCAGGGGCAACTTAGTGTAAATGTCTGATGGAGGAATGTTTGTACAAAATGGTTGAATGATGTCTATGCCTAGTCCTGTTGATTTCAGTTGGATCACTGTGGTAGAGTTGTTGCCTCAAAGCAGTATGTGACATCATGTAATATTTTTCTGGGCCAGTGTACATCCTTGTTCTCTTCCTTGGCTTTTCCTTCACCTTCACTGCACCTAGGTTCTTTTCAGAATATTCCCTTTACTCACTTTTTTTCTAACATTTATCTCCTTAGCATACACCCAAATGACAGTCATTCTAAGAAATCTGTGTTGATTACCTTTTTAAAATAGTTCTTTACATTTAATATCTTCATTTTAAACAAAATTACATTTCTTAATAACAAAGCACTGTGTAGCTTTTTAGCCCCATGCCTAAACTCTTAGAAGAAAATGTTCTTTGTGCAATCCTTCAAGTTAGGATCTTTTAGAGAAAATTAAGTTATTCACATTAAAATGTTTTTCTCATGAATAGTAATACATGCCTCCTATGAAAATAAATTCCACCCTAGTTTATTTTTGAACGTGGCCATGAATGGGGCTTGAGAGATGACTCAGGAATTAACAGCATTTGGTGGTCTTTGAGGGAACTCAGGTTCAATTCTAAGCACTGACATAGAATTGTTGCAGGTGTTTCATAACAGCCGTTAGCTTCAGTAACAGGGAATCCAATGTCCTCTTCTGACTTCCAAGAATACCAGGTATACCCATTGTACACATTCATATATGCAAAGAAAACACTCACATATATAAAATAATTAATAAGCAAATCTAAAAATATTTAATTGGCTATGACACATGCTATTTTTATTATGAATGCTATTCCTATTTTCTTATAGTAATCTGTTTTCTAAAATCTAGGTGATTACATATTCTAGTTGATGATATGCTGTTTGTAGATTCAAGGTTAACATAAATGTGGGTTTATGAGGTCATTTGTCTTTGTGAAAATTTAGAAAGTACCACATCAGGAAATTGAACAGAGGTGTGTAGCAATGGGGAATGGGAAACTAGGGGTAACCACCAGAAAGTCCCAGATACCAGGAAAACAAGCGGCTATCAGGACCCAATAGGGATGACATTAGTTGAAATACTCAACAAAGAGGAGGGAGAAGCTGTAGAGATCATATCCAGAGGTTAGGCACAGCCCCTGGTTGAGGGTTGAAGCCACCCTCCCATCTCAAAAATTTTAACCCAGAATTTCTCCTGTCTAAAGGAAATACAGGAACAAAAAGTGGAGAAGAGCCTGAAGGAAAGGCCATCCAGAGACTGCCCCACCTGGGGATCCATCCCATATGAAGCCACCAAACCCAGACACTGCTGATGATGCCAAGAAGTGTTTGCTGACATGAGCCTGATATAGCTGTCTCCTGAGAGTATCTGCCAGAGCCTTACTAATACAGATGTGGATGCTTGCAGCCAACCATCAGACTGAGCACAGGAGCCCCAATGGAAGAGTTAGGAGGGGTATTGAAGGAACTGAATGAGTTTGCAACCTCATAGGAAGAACAATAATATCAACCAACCAGACTCCCCAGAGCTCCCAGGAACTAAACCACCAGCCAAAGAATGCACATGGAGGGACACGTGGCTCCAGCTGCATATCCAACAGAGGATGGCCTTATCTGACATCAATGGGAGCAGAGGCCCTTGATCCTGTGAATGATCAATGCCCCAGTGTAGAAGAATGCTAGAGTGGTGAGGCAGTAATGGGTGGGTGGGTGGGTGCGTGGTCGGGAGAGCACCCTTATAGAAGCAGGGGGAAGGGGAGTGGGATAGAGGATTTGTAAAAGGGAAACCAGAAATTGGGATAACGTTTGAAATGTAAATAAATAAAATAGCTAACAAAAAAGAAAGTATCACATCAATTAAGAAAGTATTTACAAGGTGTATTATTACTAGTAGCAGAGAAACCATTCAGTAAGCAATAAGTGACACAGAAAATAGAAGGCTTGTTACTTTTAGCAAGAATTTTGATTTGTAATTTTCCTTGTTTTTAACAACATTACAAATGAATTTAATACATATTTATATTTTGGAAAGGACAAATATGAGACCCTTCATCAACATCACTATAAAACTAATATTAATTATTATGTTTGCTTCTTATAAAGCTGTGTGTATACAAATTTGATAAATATAATTTTTAATGTCACAGATTACTGTTGAAGTCATTGTTTAAGACATTTATACAATACTCAGATACACTGACTTTAACACATGTCAGAAAATCAGAAGGAAAGAAAACAAAATGAAACCTGGACAATGATTGTCTCACGATGTGTCGGTTTCATATGCTGAGGAGAAAGGATTTGATGGGTTAATATGTTCTTCTCTTTGTTGTTTAGAGTTTCCCAGTTCTGTCATGTACAGCAGTTTCACCCACAGATTTTTTGAGGTATCAAGAATGCTCATTTTGCTTTCATTGTTTAGATGACAGATGTAGACAATTGCTGCCTTTGGGTTGATGGATGGCACATAGGTGACCATCTTGAAACAGAGCTGAGGTGATGACATATTCTAAGAGAAGATACTCAATAGTGGTTTCTAGTCTCCTGGAGTCCCCATGGATACAAGGACACTCAAGTACCTATATAAAACAGATTGGTAGTTATTTAACCATACATTTAATCATCTGTAGATTGGTTAGAAAACTGTTGCAATGCAAATGATTCATAAATCCTTGTGCTTCTTTTTTAAATTATTTCCAAAATATGGTTATTTATTTTAATCCACTTGTATTTTTTTAATTATTTTTGATTTGTAGTTGTTAGAATCCATGAATTAGAAACCTGGGGACAGGTGGATGGCAATTTCCGGAAGATGAGAAAGGAGAAAATAGAGATAATGGAGTCTTGTAGCACCTATAGAGACTGTTCCTAGAAAACACCAACCTCCATATTTGTTATGACAGAAAGCAAGGAATTTTTAGAAAGCTACCACTGTATGAAGTTGTGAAAACTTTCATTATAACAAAGAGAACAAGAAAAAGCATGAAGGTGGTGGGTGGATAAGAGGTGGGAAGGATCTGAGTTGAGTTGGGGAGGCAGAAAATATGATCATAATAAATTTCATGAAAGACAAACATTAAAAAACAATAACAAACATACAGTTTGGAAAATAAAAAATAAAAAAATGCATTTGAACATGTTTGGTTATAGAAAGCAAGGATGGACAATATATAATCTTATCCTGGATAGAGAAAGTGGGATGGGCTGGTTGCTCCCTGCAGGAACTGCTACTATCCTCAAGAACTTAAAGAAATTTCTAACAAGTTTTCAGACATCATCAGAAATTTCAAGCTCCTTTGAAGGTAACTTAGAATCTATCTACTTATTGGTGTGGGCACACACCAGAGAGTAGCCTACTCTCTTTTCAGCCTTATAAATAAACATAGCTTGCTAAGACTCCTAGTACTCAAGATTCTTATTAATGTAGACTTAATACTGTGCTCCTTCACCCAGAGCAGAGAGTGCAGCTGAAGCCATGAGGGCTGTTATTCTGTGAACTACACTATAGACAAGCTGACATTTTAATTTTCTTCATCTGTAGTCCAAAGAACCCTCAAGGCAGGAAAAACATACCTTTAAATAAAAGAAGAAAACTTACTTTTAAGGCCAATTTCAAAATCATTATGGAATCAAAATATTGAAACTGTCTTGGTTTGCTTTACAAAAGATGCTATATTGCACTAAAAAGTTGATATCTTGTAAAAGTGCCCACAGGGCATAATTAAATTACAGAGCAGGTTTCTGAACAGAAAATTCAATAATATGTGCTTTTGTCATCATGTATTTACTATGTGTTAATCTGTAATTTTAATTATTTAAAATAAACAAATTCTACATAGTTTTAGTAGATGACTAAGTGATAAGAATTAAGCCTTTTTCCTATTTGACTTTGCTTTATTGGGATGCCAATGGAAATGTATTGGGATTGATTTACAACTTTAAAGTGCTTAATAAATTATTAGCATTATTAATATTCATGGACATTTTTCTCAGTGCTATTCCATAAACATACACAACATTATCTTCCTAGAAAGATGATTTAAAGATAATTGGGAAAGCTAAGCATTTAGAGCTTAAATAAACAACATCTTTATGCATTTATTTAATAAAATTTGACTGTGACAAGAAAGCTTAATTTACCTAATATAAAAAACCGTATCTTAAGCTAAAACAGCTCACTGAGAGCTCTCCATTTTGTACTTATGCAAATTATATTGTATTATGCAATATTTTGCATTTTAAGTTAATACGGCATGCTCACACATACATGCATATGCATATAATCATAATATATAATCTTTTATTTGCATTTAAACATATATGCATATTATCTTGAAGCTCTAAAAATCCAAATTCCAAGTGAACTAACCCCTTTAAACATGAAGGATAAACCATAAGACTACAGTAGGAATTTTATTTTTATATATTTACTATGCATCTCTGTATTTTAATTATTTAAAAGAAGTACATACCATGCTATATAAGGTATTGGGTGAATGGAAAGAATTAAATGAATAAAATCCGAAGCTAGTAAGATGGCTAAGTGGGTAGAAGGTCTTAACACAAAACATGGTGATTTGTGTTCAAAGCTGAGACTTATGTGGTGGAAGGAGAAAATTAGTTATACAACTTGTTCTCTTACCTCTGTGCCTGTGCTATGGCATGCACACACACACACACACACACTCACACATGAGCACACATGCAAATGAGCATACATACATACCAAAAGACAATCATGTAAGAATTTTATCAAGATAAATAATACTCTATGGAATCTTGATAAAAGAATAGTGAAAAGAAGTGAATAAAATACATACATTATTTCATAGTCTTAATTACATTGAACTAAGATTTTTTAAAATATATATACACGCATTCACATATATATATATATATATATATATGCATACAAAATACATATATACATGCATACAGACATACATTCGTATACTTATACATACATTCGAAGATGCTAGTAAAATAAGTTGAGAAATTAGAGAAATGAAGGAAGCACCTCTAGTATCATGAACTTTACTGTTTTGAATGCTCACTGAAGTTTTCTTCATCTTTTATTTTCCTGACCTCTGTCTATTGCAAGTGCAATTTCATAAATCCAGCAACTTGTTATCCTTTTATTTCAATAGCTGTGCCTAGTTTAAATGAAAACATCATGGATATATACATTTAACTCAGAGTAGAACAGTAGGTGATCCTGCCTCTTTCTGATCTTAATGGGTATCTCCGCATCTTTTTTCCATTAAGTAATGAAAATAGAGTAAGGCATCATAAAATAACCTGATATCTAGAAAATTCAGGAAAACAAATGAGCCTAGAACCCTGTTAAGCTGTTTCTAAATTAACTTTATTTTTTAAAGTATCTTTTATTCTACACAGAAAGGTAGTTCTGACCTTTTCCAGACATCTGTATTTGAAATGAGGGACACCATTTACTGCCATTTAGGTGGTAAATGAATTGAAGATTGCGAGAAGATCCAGATTCTCAAAGAGATATCTGAAAACTTCCTTCCTTCCTTCCTTCCTTCCTTCCTTCCTTCCTTCCTTCCTTCCTTCCTTCCTTCCTTCCTTTCTCCCTCCCTCCCTCCCT
>NW_021604591.1:6281272-6325211 GCF_004785775.1 Grammomys surdaster
TTTTTTGTTCATCAATTTATTTATTTTCACTTTGCAGTCTGAGAGCACCCCCTCACCTCCCATAAGGTTTCAAACACTAACTTTTTAGCAAACAATCTTCTAACTGCACCTGATGGCTAGGTTAGAAATGAGTCGACAGAAGGTTTGAGTCTTGTAACTATTACATGAAATAATTGCACAAGATTTATCTACATTGGCCACCAAATTAGAGCGTATAGATTGATTTAGCCACTCTTTCCTACTGGCCCTCAGTTGGCCAATTCTAAAGGTTAAAGTCCTCACAGGATACTCAATTAGCCAAATCCTATCTCACTCGGAATAATCTTTTACTGACTTCAAAGCTGAGTGAGCAGTGACAAAATGCATTTAGCTATTTCTGCTTCTGTTGGCCCAAGAAGGCAGGACACAATTCTCGCATCGAACTCTTACATCATCTTGAGCAGAAGAATGTTTTGATATGCCTTTCAATAAAACCCTCACTGGTTGGATGAAGGCTCCAAGTACAGGGTTCTTTGTTCTCTAAACATGTGCCTCCATTATATATTCTAGACATATTTGTTTTTACCTCTATTTCATTAAAAAGTTTGCTTAACCATTCCTATGGCCTCTGTTTCATACTCTGGGAATATGTTCTAAAAAAAGCAACTGTAACTTTAGCTGCCTCCCCAAAGAAATTTGACAATATTATGATTTTAGGTCACTGATTTTAGAACATAGTAGTGTTCAAGAAATGATTGGTCGTATATACTTCTATTTCAGAACATTTATGTTGTAAACATAATATTATTATTTGAAATAATTGAGATTATTCTGAATATTCCTGTGTATATCTATATGTGTTAAAATACCTTTGCAAGTATAATTGAGTTTGGAAGAAATATACTGGAATAATAGTTAGATGTGGAATACTTGAGATTTCAAAGATATATTTTATATATGTATCTTTGGGGGTGGATGCTCTGTATACTCATGCCTCTTGAGGCTAGGAAATGGCATTAGATTCCTTGGAGCTAGAGTTATACAGGTGATAGTAAACCACTGAAGGCAGGTGCTGGTAACTGATCTCAAACTCTCTGCAACAACAGGAGGTAGGTGCTCTTAGTCACTGGGCTCAACTCTTCAACCCCTATTGTGGTGAATTTTACATCTATCATTCTATGAAACTGAGAAGTTTAGGCCCTTAAGCTGAAATTTACCTTTTCCAATCAAACCATGATAAATATGAAATAATATATGTAGGCTTTCTTTTCAATTATGTTGATAATTAGTACAATAGGAATTAGACATTATTGTATTTCCTGTTGATGCCTTGGGCTACCTGGTAGTTGGGTTATCTTTACTAAGTTCATGTTGCAATGAAGTAAAGCACTCAGGAACCTGATAGTTTAAATGATGATACTCATCTCATGTTCGTACACTGGGTGCTTTGATGACAGATTTGGTCAATGTATTTTCTCATACACTCGAAGATGATATATCATTGGGACCACCTGCTTGCTTTTGATGTTTGAGTGGCAGAGTCTAAACAAAGCCTACACTCCATCCAGGCATGGTGCATGTTGTTTCATGGTTTATAACACAAACATTCACTCACTAGGTTGATCAGAGTCTCATGTCATCATAGAGTGAGATGAGGTCTCATCGTAGGGTGGGAAAAAATATCTGAGTGTTAGGAGCAACTTCAAAGACACACATTAAACCATGCTGCTGCTTCCTATTCATCCGTGTTTGTCAGTTCCAGACGCAGCGTGGTTAGCATGGATGGGTTATTGTGGCCTCTTAGTTTACTAGTTTCAGCACTTTGACTAGGAACCACTCTAACAACAAGCAACTTACTGGAGAAATGGATGTTCTCAAATTAGAATTTGAGTCTATCAGTGAGGGAAAGGCAAAGCAGGATCAGGAAGTGAGTCCACCACATGGAAAGTCAAGAGCAGGGAAACAAAGACAGGAAGACTTGCTAGCCTGGTTGCTGTCAGAGACAGCTTTCTCCTTCCTGTTCTGCTCATCTCCCTCTGCCCTGGAAATGGTGCTGCCTAGAGAGTACTTGGCTCTCCTACATCGATGGACAATCAAGACAATGCTTAAACCCATGCCTCCAGCCAACTTGATAGGGATAATCTCACGGTTGAGACTTCTTTCTGAGATGACTCCTGTCTGAATCCACTGGACAGGTAAAGCTCTTGAGGACAGCAACCTACTTCTAACTCACTGTGTTCTCAGTATCTGTGTCTCTGTTCTAAAAAAACACATTTGACCCTTGATCACAAATCTTACTGTTTTCATAACAGTTTTGTGATTCTTAATTCATCAAACTTTATTAATTATTTCTTATTGATGCATTAAATTAATTTCCCCTATTGATCCTTAACAGAGTCTGATGTTTGTATAGTGGTGATGATGATGATGATGTCAGCAGAAAAGCTTAGGGATCTTTGTCATATAATAGGTAGTAAAGTTTTACATATTTTAACTAGTTTGCCCCAATAACAATTTCTATGAGTCAAGGTAATTTTACATTGTTCATATTACACAGGAGGGAGTAAAAAAAAAAAATGCAAAGGGTGAACAATTCTCTCAAGGACAAATGGGTAGTGTGGATGTATCAGGACTTGACCTCAGACTATCTGGCTCCACAGCCTGTGCTCTGAGACACTGTCTGAGACTTCTCTTTGATGGGAATGTCTCCTTCTGCTGAGGTTTCTAAGTTTACGATAGGCATTCTGTCTGCTTGAGACATATCAACAGAACACCCCACACCAAAACTAAATAATAATGTCTAAATCTAACAATACGGTTACTATGTGTAACTTAAACTCATACAATTTCTACTCCCAATAGTCTCATTAAAATTAGAATCAGATGCAATATTCTCAAATGTTTTATATTTATGAGTTCATTTTCTTCTTCTATTTTTCTCATATTGAAAATAGATTTTTTTCATACAATAAATTCTGATTATGTATTCCCATCCCTTACATTCGTTGAGAGCTCCCTACCTCCCTTGCTTCCTAAATGTACATGCTTTCTTTCTTTCTTGAGAAAACAAACAATTATCTAAATAATAATAAAAAATAAAAATGATAAAATAAAATAAAAAGAATAGAACAAAACAAACACGAAAAAGAAAAAGAGCCAAATAAAAAGCACATGAAGTATATATATCAAGGAGCTAGAAAATATACACAAAGAAGTGCAAATAGTGGTTTTGTTTGCTTGACTTTGAAATAAAATTGGGTTTCTTTTTTTTTTAAGTTAATAGCAGATGAGGTGCCTCATTCCTGTTGTGAAACCTGAAGTCTTGAGTTTAATTCCCTCCATCTACATGGTGAATGGAGAGAACTGACTCTCACAGGTTGTCCTCTAACCTCCACATGGGCATGTTTTTCATTGTAAACTACCTGATGTAAGAATCCTTACAGATACAGTTGAAAGAACTGATAAGAATATTTCACCTGTGATGTAAACTGTCATATTCTTGTGATAACAAACAGGGAGTGGTCTGAAACAGTGCCAGATAAGAAATATTAGTTTACTATATTAATTATATAATATATTACTATATTAGTCTACTTTCACTATAGTTTACTAATGGCAGTTGTGAAGGAACTTCAAGAACGTCCCAGAGACAGGTATTACTCAAAAAATATTTGGAGGAGACAGGCACAAGTGGACCAGGTATTTCCCTGAAAATTCAAACCTCCAGCCAAGATTTAAACAATGTTTCAGAATCTCTAAGAAATAGCTAGACAGAGAATCTTAATTTCTCCTGAGGTTTTCAGCGTCCAGGTTCACAGGCTCCTGTTGGAGGGTATCACCTGCTTGCCCAGCTTTTGGGTCAATAAATCCAAATTTCTTTTCTGAAACATTTTCTATCATTTCTGACCCCTTAGAATTCAGAGAGTGTTTACTTTGAAAAATAGCAAATCACAATATAAAGATTATGTTTGTTTTAAATGATTTAAAGAACTGAAGAAATCAGCATTTTTTTATATTCTTTTTGAATATCATTTTTGTGTTTTTATATTCTTATATTACTACCTTATCTATTCTTATGTTCATATTATTATTAATTAATCATGGAACTCTCTGACAAAATGTTGCACTTCTCTGTGATCTAACAAAAGAAATAAAAACAAAACTTTATGTATACGTGCGTGTTTGTATGAGTGCTCACAGAATACATAATTGGCACATGCATGCATTCATAGGTATATATTTCTAATAAAATACATTTTAAATTTATATCTGAAATAGAATAGCGCATAAGTTTCTAGAATTTCATGAAAAACATGAACATTTATTTTGGAAAATGTTTCAATCACATGCTCAAGTTTTTACAGTATAATGTAGGAAGGTGTATTGGCAAGAATCATTTGCAGGAAAAAATATACGATAAAAATATACCTTCATTCCGTTATAGTTTTTATTTCACTCAAGTGACCATTCAAGTTTACAAAGGTGAACACTTAGATTCCTCAGTGCAATCTTAGAATGCAGAATGAAGAAGTTGAAATGCTTTGTTCTCTCACCTATTGCTAGAAAGACTAGTATAATTTAGTATTATGACTCTTCTATTATATATTATTAAATGAGTAGAGGATATATATGTAAAATCTGATGTCATTTGTGAATGTCATCTGGAAAATATGAATTTTGACATTTTAGTCTTATTTCCCACAACTATCCTTCCTCCACAAGATGGAGACCAAATCAAGTCAGTGCAGAATATAATGTTCTTTATTTTTAGGAATAGTGTAAATAAGCATATCTGTGAAAATATACACAGCCTTTGTCTTCTCTTCAATCCATGACTTAAGGAAGATTATCTTTCATGTGGTTGTGGCTTAGAATCAATGACTTACTGAACAACATGAGGAAAGAAAAAAATGTCCAAAATATAGCTAGAAAATAGGGACAAAAAAGACGGACATGAGAAAAACTCTTCACCTAGGAGTCTGTTGTACTACATGATAACCTTGATTTTTAGATTAAATATGACCTAGAAATAAAGAGGAATTTTCTATTTTAATTTAGGGTCAAGAAATCATCTATAAAAATTATCTGTGATATTATTGTCCTAAAAACAGCTGTTGCTTGTCTTTGCTTTGGGCAATGAAGCTTCTGGTTATTGAAAGTCATATGTGTATTTAATTAGTTAAATTTGAAAAAAAATGCATAGAGACTGTAGAGATTGCTGCTTTTGTAGAGGACCAGGGTTCATTCTCCAACATCCACATGGTGGCTCACAAACATATAAAACTCCAGTTCCAGGAAATCCTATATGCTCTTCTAGCCTCTGAAGGCACCATATACATGCATACATGTATATGTACATACATATACATATATGTACATACATACCCACAAAAAACACACTCACATACAGAAAATAAAAAAAATTACTATTTTAAAAATTATAGCAAATCTGGGGGAGGGAGCATTTACAGGTTGTGACTGTGAGATGCTATTCCTGAAGATGTCAGAGTCTAAGTCTGAGCTCATGTACTGCCAACCAACTGCTTGGCAACCCATCCTGAAATACCAACTTCAAAGACTATTATTGAAAACAAGGATATGAAGGATTATTCAGTTTTATCTTACTAGGAATAGAAACAAATAAAAGGGCCCAGTGACCCCTGAATTTGTCTGAGGGGGATAGTCATGAAGTTTAAGCTCAAATAGAAACAGAGGTAGGCATAGCTAAGCAAGCCTGGTGGTTACATATTGCCTGTTATTGATCCATCATTGTCTCAGCTCAAGTCAGAGTCGAAAGTGGTCATGTTCTCAAAACTATGTGAATTATCTTCCATTAAGGAAAATTCTTTCTCTAACTAATACTAGGACTTCAGATTTTCCTTTTTCCCATCAAGATATTCCTTAGAATCTTTTATTAATCATTTTATTCATTTGCAATTCAAATGATATCTCCTTCCCGGTTACCCCTCCACAAACCCTATCCCATCCCCTCATCTCCTCCCTCCCATTTGCTTCTATGAGGGTACTCTTCTACTCCCTTACCCACTCCTGCTTCACCGCTCTAGCATACCCCTATTCTGGGACATCAAACTTCCACAGGACCAAGGGCCTCCTCTCCCATTGATGTCAGATAATGCCAGCCTCTGCTACTTATGTATCTGGAAACATGGATCCTTCTATGTATACTCTTTGGTTGGTGGTTTAGTCTCTGGGAGCTCTGGGTGGTCTGGTTAGTTGATATTGTTCTTCCTATGGGGTTGCAATCCCTTTCAGCTCCTTCAGAATTTTTTAAAGGCAATGTCTCTCAACATAGCTGTTCTTGAATCGACTATGTAGATTAAGCTGATCTGGAACTCACGGAGATAACACGTGACTCTGCCTCTCAAGTGCTGAGTTTAAAAGCAAGCTCAACGATGCCTGGCTTTTAAGAAATTTTGGTTCTTTGGAGCTGATTGTTTGAAAAATCTGGTAGCCAAAGATGGACACAAATGTTTCTCTATAGATTACTTCTTTTCATGCCAGAGTAATTACAATACTTCATACATACATAGATACATAGATCACACACACACATACACACACACACACACTTGTGTGTGTGTGTGTATTATGCATGTATGTGTAAAATAGAAATAATTGAACTTAGAGATTGGAGAACAAAAAAAGTCACTTTGAATATTACAAAGAGCTAGATTTAGTCAGAATTCCTCTAGTCACCATGGTGAACTTTATGATATGGGGTATAAGAACATAAGATTCCATAATATCTCTTCTAAATGCCCTCCACATTCAAAAGTCACACTTTTATTACAGACAATTGGAATAAATTATAAAGAGATAGTCATGAGCCTACCCTGCTAAGATTTTTAAAGAACTTACCAAATTTCTAAATATGACTTTTCATTATGCTTCTTATCAGAGACACTGCTGGGGAAGAGTGTCACCGATGCTATTTCAGATCTGTCATCTAGAATCTTCTAATCTGCCAACTCTCTGCAACTAGGAGATGAGCTCACGTACAAGCTGACAAGAGGTGCTGATGAGTCTAGACTTTCTTGAAGGTTGTTAAAAGTTTAAGTTGCCCCACCTTGCAGAAATTCTCTGAATCGGCTTGGCAATTTTTCTAATGACAGCTGCTGTCAGGTGACAGGATAAATTATGCAGGTCATAGAATGTGGTCGCAACAAGTAAAGGATGCTGGAAATAGAAATGGCCCCAGTTACTGTAGACGGCGACTTACATAAACCTTTAACATCTCTCTGCGTGTCCTACCTGTTTCATTATTCCCCCAGTGGGCTTTAAAAAAATCTCTGCTTCTACTGAGGATCATGCTTCCTTGCATGGGAAATGAAGGAAAGCACTTAATCACATGCATTAGAATACAACAAACCCAGACACCTCAATTGGGAAAGGGGGCCGTGACATTTCCAAGTCTCAAAGCTCCAGAGAAAATAGCATTACTACCAATCTGTAGTTCTATAAGCCATAGTACAAATGTAATTTTAAATGTAGTGCTGCACACCTCTCAATTATGTTTCCTTAAGTGGCAGTTGAGGCTTGAATGAGACTTGTTGCCCAGAGGTTCATGTGATTCACCTTCTAGTCTTCAGTTGGTGATACTGCATTGGGAGTTTGTGAAACTTTAGGATGAGAAATTTGCTGGAGGAAATACATCACTGGGGATGGGCTTTGAGGTTTTATAGACTCATCTAACTTCCAGCTCATTCTCTCCATTTCCTGTATGCATAGACATCAGTTTCCTGCTCCTGCCAATATTACTGCTGCTCACTGCCATGCCTGGCTTTCCTAGTGTACTGTTATCTCTCTGGAACCATGAGCAAAAAGGAGTGCTTTCTTCCTTAAATTGGTTGGGCTCATGGAATTTTAACACTGCAACAGAAATGAAACTGATAGAGTACCCAACCAAAATACTGGTTTATATTATTATTTATAATCTTTTTCCTAGCAAAACAGAATCTAAGAAGTAGGCTAGGGCTTCACATCAATCACATCAATCCTTATCCCAAATTGACCAAAGCTCCTACAGAGTTACCATAATCTTTAATTTGCTGTGCAGCTCCAAAGATGGTAGTGCTAGCATTTCCTATGACATGGATGCTTTAGGAAGTCCCAACAAGCTATAAGATAGAGTTGAAATATATGTCTTTATTTTATGGCTTATCTTCATGATGCTTCTTAAAGAAAGATCTAGATTGCTTGCCTATTTTTTTATATTGAAGATTTTCTAAATTTAACTAATTTTCCTTGTTAGTGGGAATATAGAATATCTAAGGAACAAGGATCATGTTAACAGTGTCCATGACCAAAAGACCTTTGGACTCTTTGACAAGTCCTCAAGTCTTCATGGTCCTAAGAATGCTGACTTCACATTTTCAAATTCTTTATCTGGTTGTGGTCATTATCACACTTTGAACGGTTTTAACAACGGGATTCAACAAAAAAAAATGTTATTATCTGTCACAAGAAGTGAAAACTATGCTGGTCAACAGCAAATGATCAGCCCAAGCTAATCCACACTTCTAAAGAGAAGTTAACTGGGGTTCTTGGATGTGAACAGGGTATAGTAAAAATGGACAAAGCCTTTATTGGAATGAGCAGTAGCTTCCAAGGTAGTGCATTCTCTTGGAACTGAGTCCTGTTAGTTCCAGACTTTGGGTTTGGTGTTGGAAAGTGGGAGTGGGAGTTAAAGAACCCTGTACTTTTACAAGGTGAAAAGACATAGTGAGTCAAGACCGAGCTATGCCAGGATCCATAACAACATGTTTATATACTGCCGCTGCAGTCTGTGGTGTTCAGGCTTCTGATATTGCAATGTGACATTATCATCTATGAAGTTCACACTTGAGATTTTAAAAGTTACAATTGGGTTTTTAAAAATTATACAAAAAGAAGCTCATTTTTTAAAGTTAATTGCTTTGTTTTGGAATGCAATTATAACTATCTTGGGTTACATGCAGGTTAAGGAGTGTGGTTGGTAACACCTTAGCATGTGTAAGGTTAGAAAGCAAAACAGATGATTTTTCCCAATGACAAACTTTTAAAGTAAAGGAAGAGTTCAGAGGGCAAGTACAGAAGCTTGCCTCAGAGGAGTAGGACACTCTTCATAGTGGATGTGGAGAGTAGATGCACATTGCACAGCCAGTACATGGTACCCACTCTGCATCAGGGGAATTTATGCCCAAAAGGGATAATTAAAACATTAAGCTAAAGAAGCTGCTGTTTCTACAAAATGCATGTCAGAATTAAGGCTCAAGCCAATGCTGATATGTGTCTTGATTTAGAATGTGTTTCACCTTTTGTAGTTCACATAGTCAGTCACTATAGCAACTCTAGACTTTCTCTGCATCTACACTGTAAGAAACTGTTATTGTTACTTAAAAGACCCACAATTCATAAGGTCAATGTTATGCCCAAGGACCTTGGTATTAAACCATGCTCTATACGTCATCCTGTGTTTACACTGATTCCTGACCAATACTAAAAACCAAAAGAGGGCATTTTGCCTCCAATAAGAAATTAACACAGATATGGTATGCAGAAGTCTAACACACAAATACATGGTACTAAATAGCTAGGTAAACTTGTGTAAAATACTGACCCTTAGTTTTCCATATACAAACTAAGTGTGATATTACTGACAACTTCTAGTGTTTCTATAAAGATATCTGGCCTAATTTTTCACTCAATAAATGATGATAATGACAATAATCAAGGTAATGGTGATGGTGATGTTGATGATGATAGTGGTAATGATGATGTTGACAATAATGATAAGAAGAATGATAATATTGACAATGTTAGCAATGATGACAATAATCATAAAGGTAACTGATTGATGACAATAACAGTGGTGTGATGATGATGCTAACGAGGAAGACAGTGATGACAATTGTTATTTTAGTGATGGTCATGACGATGCTAATGATGATGATGATTACAAAAATCCTGCTATTGGTGAGAACAACACTGAGCTGCTGAAGATGATATTGACTGGAATGGCGATGATGAAGAGGTTGATGGTAGTGTGAACAACAAATCAGAGGAATGCCTTGATAACTAGCATTGCCAAAGACACAATGAAACTTTTTGGAGATTGGAATCTACCAGTTTTTCTGCTTAAGGGGTCAAGTCTGAAATACATGTATTTTCTCCTGACAAACTCCTGTCTGTGTTCTAGCTCCATATTGATAGCACTTCTTCTGAAAATCTCTCTCTACAGTCTCTATACAACCATATACTCTAGCTTTATGTGCCCAGATCCTTCTTGAATCACAGCTCCATCTTTGACTCATCATGTAGAACAGGTAGAGTATCTGATCTCTCCCTAAAATGTATTATAAACTTCATTAAAGTTGAAGCCATATTTTATCATCGAGAACACTAAGAAGGTAGAAGTACTAAGTAAATACTTGTTCAATGAACTAAATTCACTGCCATAGCATACTGCACTACTTACCCACCCAGACAAACCATGAGTAAATCATTCTGAAAACACAAAAACAAGCAGCAGACAAAATCAGTGTGGTGTTATTTGAGGCGTAGTCTTGACTATCCTAAGTTGACCTTGAACTTTTTATGTAACTGAGGATTCCCTTAAATGTCTGGTCTTTCAACCTCCCTATCTAAACAATGCATGCACTGTTTTGAACCATTGTACTTGTCTAAAGTGAAAATGGGCATCAAACCTCGGGCCTTTAGATGTGTGAAATGTACTCTATCAATTGTGCTGTATCCCCAGATATCTCAACTGTTCATTCATGTGAAATGACTCCATAGGTAAAGTATGAGACAGTTGTATGATATAATTTCAGAATGAGTTTGGGAAAAATATGACTGTACATATTAGAAAAAAAAGGTTAGAAACTCATATATTTGGAAGATGTAATGTTCGTCTTGTCCTAGGCCAAAACAGAGTATATATAGAGTACCTTACAGTGTCTGCTCAAGGAAAAATCTATATCCTCTATTCCAATGATGGCACAAGTCTATGCTTCCATTTTCATGAAAGTAAGAAGGAAGTGAAGAAATAAAACCACAAACAAACCAAACGACATAAAGTGGTGAAAAGTACCACAGCATAAAACAATATTTGATAATGGGATGTATAAGACAGAAAAATTAGATCTTTCTGATAATATTAATATGCAGTTCTCTCTGAAGAAGTGACCCTCTATTACAAATTTGAATCATGAAAAACAGATAGCCCTGGGTAGCAAATAAGGGTACCGTAGCAAGCAAAGAAGTTATGTGGACAAGAGTTCTAAGAAAGTATGTGGCCTGATCATAAGAACAGATGGTCAAGATGATGAAGGACGAGTGCAAAGGAACACACACAAACACACATACACACACAAACACATACAAACGGGGAGGGGGGTTGAAGGTGAGATGAGGTCAAGTGGGAAGTGTCCAACTCTAGGTTTTGAGAACAGTGGCAATCTGGATGCTATTGTGATTCCATTGGGAGTCCTTGGATTTCTATCAGCAGATTTAAATTACAAAAAGAAAACCTAAAAACATCATGGCTATTATGAGAAGAGCATAGCCATTCTGCTACAATGCTGAGTGAACACATGCTATATAAACATCAGACATCATTGACACTTACATTGCTGGAGATTTTGCATCTATTTTCAATGCCACATAATGATTTCAAAATCATCCTGGCTGAACGCATCACTATAATTGTTCTCTGTTCTCCAACATCCCCCAAATGATTTTGTTGACAGATCGATAAACACAGCCTTAATTAAGGCAGCATGGGTCACATTTCACATCAAAGACAACTAATTTAAACTGAGACCCAAAATTACCACACTGTATGAATGTCTCCTTCAATAGCCTCTGTGTGAGATGCTCAACAACATGAGCTCTTCACTGAGGCAATAAATTGACGCTGAATTTCTATCTATACATTCAGAGCCTAGAATGTTCCACATATACCATGAAGAATCTGATTGATCACCTTTTCCTCATCTCCAACCCATTGAAATTCAGATGGAAGGAACTGGAGGGTGTTACAAATTTTTTCTTTCTTCACTTCACTTCATTCCATTTCCTCTCCAGGAAATTTCTCGGACAAGATTCCATGCCTGATTCAGCTTTTCTTGAAGCTGTCATGACAGTGAAATTTTGATTGATGCCAATTCAGCTCGATGTGTCATTTTGTTGTGATGGAGTTGAGCTCACAAGAAATTGTTAGAAATCTATGGGATGCCTCACTCGTTGGTCCCTTTGATGTCATATTGTGCAACTATCTTTCAGTACCTTTAACAGATGTCAACATAAGGTGACATGTAGATTTCAGGAGGTCTCCATATTCTCTTTCACATTTACAACTCCCAAGTAATCTACACACTGGATGTTTTGTTTCATAATTCATTTAAAAACAAATCAGTCTTTTCTTTGGGTATAGACAGAATTGTGGTGCAGTGTTCTCTTTTGTGCTTAAGTACACCTGAATAAAGGTTGTATTTGATGAATTCATTATTTAAGAAGGTATACTTAGCACATGAATCATCTTTTGGAAGTGATATATGCTGTGTTTAGCTTCAATTGACAACCTGGAACTGCTTGGGAATGCAGTCTCAATGAGATACGCTATTTGCTCCAGGAATTCTGACTCTTTGCATTAAATTGGCCCATGTACAAACTAGTGTAACATGTTAGTTAACTCAGTGGGATGTGGGAATACCCAGTGCATTGTGGGCAGCATTATTTCTTGAGCAGGGTTTCCTGAGTCACTAAGAGTGAAAGTATCAGGGCTGGAGTCACTAAGAGTGAAGGTATCCAACTCAGCAGTTGGATGCATATACTGATTTTGCAGAGGGCCCGAGTTTGATTCCCAGCATCCAACTGAAATCAGCTCAAAATTCCTACCACTTAAGCCCCAGGAGATCTGAATCCTTCTCCTGGTCTTCATCAGCTCCTGCATGAGTGTTATACACAGAAACTCATGTATGCAAACACATACATCACACACACACACACACACACACACAGACAACACACACTCAGAGAGAGAGAGAGAGAGAGAGAGAGAGAGAGAGAGAGAGAGAGAGAACATAAACACACATACATATACAAGATTAATAAATCTTTAAACATTTAAAATAGAGAAATCAAACTGGGCATGAGCAAACAAGTGAGCATACATCACTCTTTTCTGTCTATGGATAAGGATAACTGATCTGAGTCCTTGTCACCTGACTTTCCTACTGTAATGGACTAGAACCTGGAATTGTGAGCTAAAATAAACCACTTCTTACCTAAGTGCTTTTCCTAAGGGTATCAGAGCAGCAAAAATGAAACTAAAGATGAGACCTGAAGAGATCCATCCCCCTTCTCTCTCTGAGTTGTACTAGTGGCATAAGAAGGCACTGTCCCTGAGGAGAAATAGCGTAAGCCTTTGAAAGGAGAACAGAGTTAATATCTAAGAAAGAAACTCCCTGCATGGACAAAGAGCTGGGTAGAGTGGGCATTTGTGGAACTATAAGATTTTTTTTTACTTTTCTTGAGACATTTTTATTACATTTATCTATTTTCTTGTGGTAAGGGTTGTGTGTCATAGTATACACTTGAGGTCATAGGGCAATCTCATGGAATCTCTTCTCTCGCTTGTCAAGTGAGTCTTGGGAATGGAACTCAGGTCATCAGGCTTGGGGGTAAGTCCTTTTATCCATTGAAAGTGTGTCTGTTCTGACATCAACATTGGGTTTTCTAAAAAAGGAGGCAAACTTGAAGATGTGTGTAGGATCATTACTTCGGACTTCCCATGCCTGCATAGAGAACAAATTTTTGACATAGAAATGAACTTACGTGCAATCTAAGAGGTGGTAGAAATGCTACAGTCAGTGGCCTGGTGGTTTAGGTTGAAATCAATGATATCTATATTATGGACCTAATAATTAAATTTGTGAGTGAATTTACTGAGTTGGATATTTGTCCACTCAAGTAAATAAGTTTAATTATGTTTATAAAGCAGAGTATTTGGGGGTATGTACAACTCTGTGATTTATCATTAACCTCCAACTCTCCAATTTTTCTTAGTAAAAATACTCCTCACATGCTTAGTCTAATGCTGAACACAAACACCAGCCCCCTTTTTCTCCTGCAGGATGCTTGATTCAATCTATAGGGTATTTGCATGTGCTCTTGTTTGTGCATATGCACACAAATGCACATGTGTGTACATGCATGAAGAGGCCAGAAACCAACATCTTCTATCTTCTTCCATTGGTTTCTACTTTATATTAGAAAACAAGGTCTCCTCACAGAACCTGGAACTAACTGATTTACTAATTTGATGGGCAAATGAGCCACAGTGCTCTACCTACTTCCCTTGCCAGGGCTGAGGTAACAGACACGTTCCACCAAATCTGGCTTTGTTAGATTATGGTAACTGGGGATTGAACTAAGCTCCTCACATTGGCAGAGCACTCCCTCTACCAACCAAGGTATCTTCCTGGTGCATCCATTCCAACTTCTTACAGTGCATTATTTCCTAAATAGTTTTTACCCAAATGTCATAAACTTCAGGACTAAAATGGTCACTGTCGGTCAATTTTGATTCCTTGAATTTTTTTTTAATATATTTGTCTCTGACATCCACTGTTGGAGAACCTTGTGCAACTTGCATGCTTGGTGGGAATGCTTATGCTAACCGAGGTATTTGATCATAAACATTGAATCACCATGGTCAGGAGCATGAACAGAACTCTGGTGTTTGTGGAAACTTCAGGTCTTTTCAGTGCACAACCCAATCAGCTAGTGTTAATGCTTACTTATCATTGACAAAAGCAGTGTGTTTGAGTAGCTTTTGTTTTGTTTTGTTTAAAACAACAACAACTAAAACACTAAAGTATGCAGTGCTGAAATAAAACATCCTAAATATGCGATTTGGGCTCCTTTCTGCAGCCGAAAGGTCAATATCTCTTAAGTCATAGATGATCCTCTAGAGCTTCATGCTCCGGACAGCAGTGCAATTTAAATAATGTTCATTTGTTAGACCACTCAAACATGTTGTCAATCTGGCCACTTACCTGCATATAGCTTATTTACTGCTAATAAAAAAAAAATTAAAAAAAAAAACAAGGGCTCCAGTGAACTGTAATTTTCATAGGTGATTTTCTAAAAGGCAGAACAGCCAACACAAAACAATTACAGTGAAACAATGCCCTGACCTCAATAATCGCACATTGAAAATACTTTTATCTGGAAAAAGCCATTAGGAGAAGCTGTGAACGAGGTGAAAGCCGCTTTTGTGTGCTTTGGATAATAGTAACTCGGCAGGACTTCAGGAGTAAAGCCTTTGGAAATCAGCTTCACATGCCACAATTCTTCCTTCTTCAGAGAGTAACTCTTTGACTCCTGAGTTCAAAAAACTTCTCTGCTCAACCCAGAATATATTTTAGCCTTATATGACCAGGTTTTTTTGAGCACTACACTTTCCCTAGGATGTGTTAGACACTACAAAATGCACCATAAATATACCCAGATCTGTTTTATTTACAGAAAGAATTGCCATGTTGCTGAAAATTTCTGATATGCCAAGGAGTTGACTGCATATCTGAAGGAGAAGCCAAGAACAAAATAGTTTTAGGTTGTTCCTTATCTCTTGCAAGCCCCTGGCTGCCTGCTTTTTACCCTACTGAAAATAGCATCTGGTTTCTTATCTCACAATAACACAATTCCTTTCCTGCCTTTTCTTGTGCATATGATTCTAAAAGTTCCCTCTTTATGTTTCTTTTCCTGTCTTCTCATAAAGCTCTTGAAGTAGCTAACATCTGGATAGAATATCATCTTGTGACCTAATTTCAGAATCTGAGGAAATGTCCCAAAGGAACATTAAAACCATTAAAAGGAAAAATTTGCATCATGTCCCTACTGTGATAAAATTTCCATCACCTTTTAACTTGCATATTTTGTGCATTTTCACACTCATAAATGACTCTATATCCCTCCAGCTGATTCTTTCTTTTACTGGTGTCTTTTAAAAAAATATTTGTCGTGATTTTTCTTATGTATCCATATGTCTCCATGTAACAATGAACATGTGAGTGCAAGTATTGGTGAAGTCCAGTAAAGGACATCACATTCACTGGAATAGGAGTGATAGGTGTTTGTGAACTGCCTGGTATCGATGCTGTCCCCTACAAGAACAACAAGTAGTTTTTAGCACTGGCCTATGTTTCCTTCTTGTGATATTGTCTCTCTATATATCACCCTTGGTCACATTCATGGCTCATGGACTCACTGGGACTCTCATCAAGTTGATATCCACTCCTAATCTTGCATACTGTTTTCCCTTCTGTATTTCCAGTGTTAACAAAATGATTTTTCTTCTTGCAGCCTCAAGTTTAAGAGCCTTTAACCAGTAACAAACCCTCAAATCAAAGAAGCATTTTTTCCTATGTGACAGGTTTATCTTACTCGTAAAATGCTTAGTCTGAATGGGTATAAATAGGAAACACACAGAGAAACAGAGCACAGAGTTTGTACCTCAGCAGGACCAGAAAGCATGGTAAGCAAAAAATGACAGAAGGTCTAGCCAACCTATCTAATGCTTGGTGCAAATGGTGCCATTTAAATGCAAAGCCCATTTGAACAAATCTTATACAATCTCCAAAGAAACTAGAACCCCAATCCTGTCTGAAAAAGATTCAGCATGGAGGGCTAGTATAGAAGCATGCAAACAAAGGTTCACCATGGTTGGACAAACACAATGTTAAGGGGAATTCCTGTAGAATGAGTGATAGCAGCAGGACTTATGTGAATGAAAGAGGACATTGTTTGAAACTAATGCCAAGATCACTACAGGAATGATGGGAAGACAGAGAAGAGAACCAGCAGATACAAGATCCATGAAGGAGAATCAGGTAATAACTGAGTCAACACCAAGAAGGCAAAGTAAAAAGAGCTCTGACATTCTCATTGTAGTAGGTTTGGGGTTTGTTCATTTGCTTGTTTCTATGTTTGTTTGTATGATTGTTTCTTGTTTGTTTTCTTTTCTTTTTTCTGTTTCAACAAAAGCAACTTACAAGACAATAAGTTTATTTTGGCATATGTTTCCATAGGTGTTGAGTTCTTCATGACAGAGAAGGCATGTAAACATTCAGAGAAATATCTTCATAACACTGCCTCTACAAATTTAATAAAGTAAGACTGGATATAAATATTTTCCATTTATCAACCATGATCAACTGAATGCCAATGAAGCCATCAGAAAGTGTCTACCTCCATTAGTAGCCTTTAAATACTTTAAAACATACCAAAGAAGAATTTTACAACTAATATTTTAGGTGTTCTCTGGGTAATTCAAATCTTTCATTTTTTATTAAATGTAAAATGGATAAAACTTAATTTATGCTTGTTTGCAGCTCCATATCCTAATTTCCTCATGCAATTATGGTTTTGTTATGTGTTATCATGCTCATTAATTTGCCATGAATTTTTCGAACTTAGTAATGAGATCTCTTTGCAAAGACGCAATGGAGTAATATGTCTGTGAGTCCCAATGGCAACCACTATATGTTATTCATAGAGTAATGGATTTCAGATTTAATGGAAGATACCTTTTTGCTTTATCATATATTAACATTAAAGTTTATGGAGTATGTCCAATGAGGAGACTCAGTGGATCAAGATGACTACTACCAAACCTGACAATCTAGGTCTAGCATTGCTTCTCACATGGAAATAAAGACAACTTGTATAAGTTGTGCTCTAACCTCCGTAAGTATGACTTGGCAAACATGTACCTACATCGACACAGATAGAAATATAAAAGTAAAAAGGCATACAGGTAACTGCTTAAATATACAAGGAAAAGCCACTGTTAAATATTGGTAAAAGGACAAGATATCATTTGTAAGTTTCTAATGTTTAGAAAGAAAATAATAGTTTTATTTTATTTGATATGATACTAAATAACTATAATAATTATAATATCACATTTAAAATCAAGTTTGTTTGTTTTACAAATCACTTATAGACTTGTGGAAAGTATTATGTTATGTATTTTAAATTGTTTGTATGATTTCTGGCTAATTCTTACAACTCATATAATAAATAGCCTATGCCTTGTAAAATAAAACCACAGAAAAGGAAATTTAAGCTAACGCCCTTGCATCAAGTCAAGGACAATGTCTAGCACTCTGGGGTCCTATTCATGATCACAAACTGGGATAAACTGGGAAGCATTGGAATAAACATAGCTCTCCTCTGGGTTTGTGAGACAGTCTTTCCTTTGCACAGAAAATTAGAATATGAAGTCTCAGAGTCATTTGACTTGAATCCCTTCAATGACTTAAAATCTGAATTGACTTTGAGACATATAAGAGCTGTGGAATGTGAGGACTAGTGGGGACCGTGCATCATTGAGGATAGGTGCTTTTGATTCTGCTTGACTCTGGCTCCTCCTGCCATTCCTCCATGATGCTGTAGCCTTCTCACAGATTTAACAACAGAGTAGACATCATGCTGTAAGCTGAGACTCTGAGAACACACATGTCTTTCAGACTTTAAATAATTTCTCTTAAGCATCTACAACAGCAACAAAAGGCTTGACTAACGAACATTTATTTGAGAATTTAAATGCATCCTCTCATTTCTAGATATCCTTCTCTTGCCAGATATTGTGCTGTTCCAGATAAACTAACTCTGAGGTAGAGATCACAAAATATAATTAACATGATCTTATACAATATTGTTATCAAGTCTAAAAAAGTTATTATCACACTCAGAACTGAAATGTTAAGGTTGCAAATTCAAGTTGTAAACCAGTCTCAATTAGAGGATACAATTTCTCTAGGCAAGTTTTCACCTACAATGTAACCAGAAAGCACAAAACATGGATGCCAGAGAATAACTTCTTAGAGTTGGTTCTCCTTCCAACATTATGTAGGTTCCATAACTGCTTAACAGTATATGATTCTTTAAATAGTTCTTCCATTGAGAGCTAATTGTCTTATGAGGCATCATGTTCACAATGTTCACATGTTCCCATGTCCAATTGACATGATGAGTTTAGGAACCTATTTTTATAAAAGGGCTATGAGACTGTTGAGGTAATATTTAACTTGAATCTTTAGGGGAAGTAAGAGGCTCTATTTCAATTCCGAGTATTTTTGTTTTAATTCTCTTTTTGCAATTAGAAGAGAGATATTCTGTTGTAAAATCATTATTATTACAAAATACTCTATCATATATAATGACTACTCCCATATCAGATGTGCAGTAGATTGATGATAAATGAAACTATTGCTATGCAAAGAGTATTTTTCCATAAAATGGCAAAACTCCGTGAGTCCTCTTTAGGTCTGGTCCAGTATGCTAATTTATTTTATATTTTGTTATAGAAAAGAGCTATAAGAAAGTGTGTGAGGCTTAACTTAATAATCCTATCCCAAAGTGCAACATGAAACAGAGGTTGGGGCAAAATTACTAATTTTTATGATACTCCTTTTAATCCTTACTAACTCCTTCTGATGGACAGTCATCTCTAACCATCTGTTAACTCTTTTCCCTGAAAAGCAGATTTATATATATCTCTAATTGATGTATAATTCTAAGCTAACCTAACCCTTCCTTGAATTAAACAGATGTTGTGATGTCTGAAATCCAAAGGAGCCAGTCTCCTATCTTTAGCCCATAGTGATGTGGTTTCCTGTGATTCTTTGTTAAAAAGAAATCTAGACTACATTTTCTTTGAATTAAAAAGAAAGTAAAAAATCCAAATAATTAAATAGTCTAAAACCATATATGGTAACTTTCTAATTATTTCTTTGATCTATCCATATATGTAGCTTAATGGAGTCAATTTAGAAAAATAAATGATTTGTTTACCAGTTTCTGCAAACTTTAGGTTTTAAAAATCAACCTTCTTGAGATTTCAGATCTCATCAATAATTGACCAACATTCACATTTAAAGAGAGAGAAAAAAGTCTGTAGGGAGGAGGACAGGAGGAAAGAATGACCACAAAAGGCAGTCTGGAAGAGAATGAGGTCACCTGTGGTCTTTACTCAGTATGAAGATTTCTTAGCTACTTCATTAATGAGAAGAACAGGTTGTCCCAAAATACATTTCAAAGTTCTGTGGTAGAGTCAGACACGTCTATGCCCAGACATACCACATGCCTTTAAGAAAATGTCATGGACTAATTAGGAGATATCCTAACACTTTATCTTCAGCAGGGTAGAATTATGACCTATTTTTTTCCTTTAAATATTCTTGGTTTCTCCTCATTAAACAGAAATTGGCTAATTCCATCATACTTACTACAAAAATGGATTGAAGCCCTGTTTTGGGCTGTGGCTTCAGGCTTAGTGCCTGTCAATTTCATTTGAAGTGACTGTGAGGCTCTCTTCCAGTCCTAGTAAGGGAGATGTGCTTGAGAACTGTAAGCATCCAGATTTTCCATTCTTTTGAATGCTAATTGAACTGTGCCCCATGCAGTTTCTTTGGAATGACTGATTTTAATTGCCACTGCTGAACAATGTCAATTATAGTAAAACCTGAGAGATTTTAACCTCTCACGCAGATTTAATTAGGGTGACGTTTTAGATAATTAGTATATATATTAATAAACATCATTCGTCTCTGTAATAATTATTGCTAGTAGTGCTGTTGACAAATTACGGGGTCAAACATGAAAATCCCAACCTCCACACAATTGGACCCCGGTTCTAGTACTTGTGACATGAAAGGCTGACTGGTGGAGTGGGTAAAAGATCTGTGGAAGCTTCTACACACTATGTAAAACCAGAGACATTGAAGTCATTGGGAAGCCCCCTGCCTCAGAAAGAATATTCAGCAAGAGGGGTGAATAAACTAGAAGACATAATTGTGAAGTATGGCTAAGATAAAAAAGGGGCCAATCCAAATCTTCCTGGACAAAGAACAATTCAAAATGAGCTTAATACCTTTTAAAACAAAACTAGGACTGCCTAGTACAAACATGTCATAGATGTTTTAAAATAAACAAAGCCTTATTTCCTCCCCTCCTCTCTGCTCCCTTCTCCTTTCCCTGCTACTCTACTCCTGCCTCTTACACTTTCATTATCCTCGTCTTCCTCCTCTTTGACTTCCTGAAGTCTTGATCGTCCTGATTCCAGGTACCAAGTGTTTGGAATATAAGCAGGCTCCATTACCAGCTTCCTCCCCTCCCCCCCAAAAAAATTGCTTTATAATTCTACTGATGATAAATAGTCTATCTGTAATTTCTGAATATCAATTCATTTAACCAATCCTTTCCTAATCTCTTTTACAGACAGTGCTGTGCATCACCCCTGGTGGCTCTTGTGGGATAAGCTTTGCATATCTTCTGCATCTTGATTCCAAATCAACAATGTGCACTGCGATCATAGTGAGACTCCTCTGTCCTCATTATGCAGCATGTAGCAGAATGAAACTTTCAGAAATATTCTCTAATGGAACTAATGTTTGCTTTTCCTACAAACTGAGGCTCAGAATTGAGTTATTGGGGGTTATTTTACCATCTTTTTTTTTTTTATTGCAGATCTTTCATTCTCAGCATGATCTTTCCATGAGAAAGACATAAGATGAATAGAGAAAACCATAGGTGCTCTCCTTCCTCCCTCAAAATAACACTTCCTTTAATATTTTATTCTGATTTCTTTATTAATTTCTTCCACATGTTAGTCTTGTGATATTCAGAATTGTGTTCAGGTCCATTTGACATTTTATATAAAAGATAAACAGTCAAGAAGAACACGGAGGTTCGAGGCCAGCCTGGTCTACAGAGTGAGTTCTAGGACAGCCCGGGCTATACAAAGAATCCCTGTCTCAAAAAAAGAAAAAAAAACAGAGAATTTTTGCTGCAAATGTTTGAGATTTTATAAGCAATGTTCTTCCTTTAAGAACTCTGTCCAAGAATTTTCTTAGCTTTAACACTCAGTGTATTTCCTCTTGCATACAAAATTTCCCAGGAACATTGACTGACCACATGAGGCTTGGGAGGTGGGATGGGGTGGCGGTGGTGTTTTGTGACACATTCCATGTATAAATAAATAAATAAATAAATAAATAAATAAATAAATAAAGCATTATTGATGCTATGATTACAGAGAAGAAGATCTATACCTAGCCCTTGAGTGACTCAAAGTAAACTGGGGTCTACCTCCATACCACCCTGTATACACCCACCAGCTTTTCTCAAAGGGAACTGGGGAAGATGAGAATCTAAACAAGCAAAACACAGTATATAATGACATGTGCTAAACATTGCTGCAATAGCAGGCTATGACTGGGTCTTGGAATTCCTGTGACTTAGGCAAAATTGGATTTTTACTTCTGAATTTCTTCTTGTTACATAATTAGGCATGCTCGAATTTAGTTCTCCCTGCTAAAAATTCATGTGGCACTGATACTATGGTTGTTGATAGCTCCCTTGAACTCTGCCCAAAATGGAGGGCTTCCATTTCTTAGTGGGACTTTCACTACTCTCCCTGATTTGTAGAGCCCATCCCCGAGTCTTCCGCCTGAGGAATATCATATAGCCCTTGGCAAACCTAGAAAATTCAACTCCCCTAGCCCCCCAAAAGAACCAGTCTCACAAGTACCTGGAATTTCTGGATTGCTTCTTTATACAAATGAGACATTCAGAGTACTTCAGCCTACAAGCAATGAAGCTTCACCCTATGAAGAACTCCTTTCTACTCTCCAAGATTCATATATAACCTTTGTTCACCCTGAGTAAAGTATACGTACATAAGCTGTTTCACTGAAGATTGTCTAAGAGAGCTGCTTTGTTGAATATTTTCTAAGAAAGCTATAACACTAAAATCCTCAGAGAAGGCTTTCCTTTTGAGAAGCTCCATCCCTACCCCCTAGCTCCCTATTCCCCAGCCCAAAGCCCTGGCAATAATTCCCAGATCATATGAATCCTAAAGACCCTACCTGGCACCTTGACACACTGAGGTAGGAAAGAGGACATGGGACCATAACTGGCCCCCAACACACGTACTACATCCTTTTAATATCAGCTTGACATATTATTAACTGGTTTAAATAAACACAGTCTCCTGCTGGATCTTTTACCTCTTAAAGATTTAGGAGGAAAGATTTCATGATACAAACAGTTGGAGAGCCCCGAAAAAGCTTGATTTGCATCATTGGTTTCTCATTATGTATACTGTGCCCACACAAGAGGTGTGTACAATAATCTGGAAGATTATTGGCCATGAAGCAAAGTCTGTGAAGTAACTAAACAAAAAAAGCATCAGACACTTGATCACCCGGCATAATAAGTATGGATCCCAGAAAACCCACAGTGACATAATAGAAGCTTGATTTTTACCCAGTGTGTTTGTCCACTGTCCTTGTTCACAATAATCAGGTCACCTAAAACAGATTGAAGCATGAGGAAATATCATCTGCATGGTGTCTAGTTGAGACGTTATGGAAAGTGGAAATCTTGCAGTATGGCATTTGAACTGTGATGTGATTCAGAATGACTAACTGAGCTAATACTTCTCATGTGTCCTTGTATGTCTGGAACTCTGTGTGTGTGTGTGTGTGTGTGTGTGTGTGTGTGTGTGTGTGTGTGTGTATCCTCTTGTTCCCCGCTTGAGCCATTCTTAAACAAATATCTGTTGAGTCTTGGTTTGATAAATATTTGGAACTCACTGTCTATGGTATGAAATTAATCTTATCGTTCTTCATGAATGTTTACTGACTTAATTAATAATGCATGGACACATATAAATTATATACATCATGGAAATAACTAATTATCATCTGCTTAGACCTATATATGGTGAAC
Source organism: Grammomys surdaster (assembly GCF_004785775.1). Taxonomy (NCBI): domain Eukaryota; kingdom Metazoa; phylum Chordata; class Mammalia; order Rodentia; family Muridae; genus Grammomys; species Grammomys surdaster. The sequence goes on from NW_021604591.1 coordinate 6,305,057, forward strand.
ATAAATGAAACACATAATGTGACTATGAATAGATTAAACATATAATAGAATTATATTAAACATATAATAGAATTCTATAATTACAGAATTTAGAATGTGCATGAGACTGATTTGAATTGCATCATTATTTTTTTTTTGCTTTTGATAAAAACTAGCACATTCAAAGGTAATATTTCAAAGAGCAAATCAGAAAGATGATCTTATTTACCTACAGAGATGACGTCAAACAACTTTGCTTAGAATTGAAGAGCATGTAACTCTTTTATCTCATAAGAGATCTCTTCTTATTCTTTGGGAGCAGAAAGTACACAGATCCTCTTGAGTATGCTCTTTACTCAGTTTTATAATGATTTACTTTTTAGATATACAAAGTTATATATTTAAAAATGCTACTATTTTAAAGAATTGGTATATTTTCTAGAAAGTCAAGTTTATTGTAGATAATTCAGAACATTTTTGAGACTATAAAGAACAAATTTAATTTTTATAAAGTTATTACATTTTAATATAATTGTGTGTGTATTTCTTAGAGCATATATCCCACAGTACACATGGAGGTCGGAGGACAAACTGTGGGAAATAATTTTCTCTCTCTACCACATGGATCTAAATGATCATCCTTATGTCACTAGCCTTGGCTGTAAGCACCTTTATCTACTGAAATGGAGAAGAAATTTTTAAGACCAATCATGACTTTTCCACACAAAATAGTGAAAATAATATTGAACAAAAGAATGTTGTTATCGATTTTTCATTCCTTTCTTGAAATTACAATCATAGATCAATAGTTTTAATACTGCACAGAAATATTTAGCTCTAAACTCATATTCTGTATCAACAACTCCAAAGAGTAACTAGTCCAAAGAGTAAAGAGACCACTAAAAAATTTACACCTGGTAAAAATTGAGATGTAGACCTCAGGATGTAGATCCACATCTTAGTTCATCGACAATACAAGTCTTCCACTTAAGGATCAGGAAACATCACAGAAAAGGGGAAAGAGAACTGAGAAAGCCAGGGAACCCAGACATCTTCTAGGAGATGGTGTCTTCTAATGCATAATAGAGAAGCTGCATCTATGAAATCTCAACAATATGGTCCCCTAAACAAGATCTGCAGAATAGTAACACCAGTCGGCATGGCAACATAGAATATCTTATAAGTCTCCATTCCTCCATCACCCGTGAGTTGCTGGGAGAATAAGAAATTTTTCATGTAATCAAAATTTAATTTTAGTATTTGATTACATTTATTTTGTGTAAGTATTTGAATAGAGGGAGTCTTCTCAGAGGACAATTGGAGGTATTTACTTATTTCTCTCCTTCTACCATGTATGTCTCAGAAGCGGAAATACCTTTACCCTTTGAACCTTTCCCTTCTTGCAAGAGAAAAAATTTTCTCCCCACAGTCACCAGTGCAAATATTCTAGCTGTTGAGTGACTGGAGCAGATGATAAATTTTAAAACCATCCTCCACTGTAGTAACACTTATTCCCCTCCATCTTAGGTACACAACAAGAGCAGGTCATTGAGACTGCCATCATATGGTTGTCAGTGTCTAAAAGGAAAGAACTGTGTGATTATAAAAGAGTAATGCTTCCTTCCCATCTACTGCCCATAGCCTTGTTTTTATGAGTATTAGTAACAATCTGTTTTAAGAATTTAATATACAGCCTCCAAGAAACAAAAAGGATAAAAAACTGCACTATTACAAAATTCCAAACTGTTATAGCACACATTCAGTGATTACTTTATTATAATATTACTGCCAATGGGCTTTGCAGAGTAAGACAAATTTAGCACTAATGAGCACATTTTGAAAGTTTAAAAACACAATTTAATAAATGATTAAGTGTAATCTCCACAAAATGACTCCAAGAGGCAGAAGAGTCACAGAGTAGGAGAAAAAAAATGAAGAAACACAGAAGCACAAACTAACCAAGTTAAAGCAATTATAAGTCTTACATTAGCTATTAATCAAGTTGTCCTTGTTGCTTTTCGATACCACTGTCTTATACAATGACAAAGCTAGGTCAATTTAATTATCATATTCAAAGGACTAGATATTTGGTTGAAGAGATTTTGGGTTTTGTTTGTTTTCCCCCTTTTTCTCTAAACACATAACATTTTAATAGAGAACCTACAGTCTAGCCTGGCATCTAATAGTTACAATTGAATTTATGAATTGTACTTCTCAATAACTACTTTGTTTTAAAGATGACTATTGCTCAGCCATGAGATCATTTATAGGAACAAATTTTCTAGACTTTAAAATGAGCTTCTATTTTCGAATCTTTGTCTTATTTATATACCTAGGTTACAACTTTATTTTTTTTTCAAAATGTCATATGCTGAGACTCCCTTATGTTATCTAAATACCAATACATTTGTCTGAAATATTATTCACTATGTGTTAGCAAAATATGGAAATAGTAGGCTATAGACATAGGACTAAAGCTAACACCAACTTGGTTTTTAAAAAAAGATACAAGCATACATTCACATGATACCAGGCAAGCCAGAACAAAAAATATCTGAAAACCCTGAGAATTAGATTTAGATTTCCGTTTAAGTCCTAATACAAATCTATGCTCTTAATCAGAGTGGTTTTTGTCCATATTCACAGTCTTCCCAACACATATTTTCTGTTACATATGAATTTTGTGTCTATTTCAGCAATCATTGTTCTTTGCTGTTTCATTTTGCTTCCTGCCTTTTTTTCCTTTTTCTGATACATGAACTGTATCATCTTGAAAGTAACAGAAGCCTCTGTATGCCTGATAAATCTGCTGTGAATTGACTACTCAGTAAAGGTAGGTGTGTATTCTCAGGACAACTGTAGGAAACCTAGCAGTATTTTCCATCCTAACATCTCCGAAAGCTTAGGCTTATCCAACAGATTGCATCACAGGAGTATTTTACACACCTCTGAGGCGGTGGGCCACTAGAATAGAAAAAGGTAGGCAAAAACAATAACCTCAGGTTTGGGTGGTTGTTTTTTAATGGCCTTTTGCCTCCACCAATAGGAAGAAGTTTCTGTCTGCTTAGTCTTATGTGTTTGTTTTTGATTTGTTGATGTCATTATTTTTGTTTTTTTGTTTGTTTTTCAGCAGTAAATAAAGACCTGGGATATGCAGAAACACAGGGGATTTTCTTCTGCATTCAATAAGTCAATCTATGCCTATTAGATTAAAAGTAGAGAAGTTTGGGATACTCACTTTTAACCTCCCTCTTCCAAATCAATAATTGCCTGATACGGAAGGAGGTCCAGACAGCTTTGGACTAATGGGAAGAGGTAAAGGAAAATCATTTAGTTGGTCACAACCTTCCTTAGAAGCAATGTCTCCCAACTCCAGGGAGGGCACTTTTCTTTACCTGAGAAAGTCTATGGCACTTACAATTAACTTCTCTTCCGATTTATACAGGACTGATTTTCTGTCTTTTATTTTTTTTAACTAATGGAGATGAATAATCCTCCTGCAGGCTGGTATCACTTTCCTCCTTATGTCCTGATGTATTTAAGAATTTTAAATTTGACAAAGACAACCTTAAAGCTCGGATTCTAGCCAGCTGGCCATTCCAGGGACATTGCTAGCACCACTCCCAGCCATTAGAGCTGAGTTAGCTGTATGGGCAATAGCCAAAGCTCTGTCACTGTATTCCTCCTGTGTATGTCCTTGGTCACATTAGGAAGACAACTAGTGATTTCTTATGGATCACAAACTCCCAAATCAATGAATCAGTTTTCTTTACTTGGTACCTGATATCTAGCTTTGATTGTGAGTCTTCATATTCATTTGACTGGATTTAGTGTTACCATGGAAACATGCCTCCAGGTGTCTCAAAAATATTTCCAGATATATTTGACTTAGCAAAAAAGACCCATCTCTAAAGTAGGGAGCACTATTCCAAGGACTAGTCCTGGATTGAATACAAACAGAAATGTACCTGAGCACATTCCGCCCACCCCTCTCTTTTCTGACCACAGCCACAATATGACTAGAATCCTCTCTCTGTATCTTCTCCTCCATAAAGAAATGCCAGCTCAAATAAATATATCCTCCGTTGACTTGCTTTTATTCAGGCACTGGATCACAGCAATGAAAATGACCATAGAAAAAGGCTATCCCAAGAGGTCCTTCAGCTGTTATTTGTTCTGTCTCCTGGTAAAGAAGAAGGATGTGTGGATGTGAACTTGAACCATCAGTCCTCTTCCTCTTTTTAATTAGAATCGCCAATGATCTAAAGAACTGCTTTGCCAATTCTGATTCCAAATTGAATGATCATCCATCCATGCCTCCATCACTCATCAGTGACATTATTAATCAGTACAGACTGTCCCTCCTCCCTATACAGAAAACCTATTATATTGATTTCTAGAATATCACATACTGTGTTCTTTCCACCTCTACCAAATACTCATTCATTTGTGATCTGTTATAAGATGTATTTTAACCCATAATTTGGCATGTTAAAATTCATGGCTCTGATTTTTCTCTCTACTTCAATTTACTCATCCCTCTGTTCCCTTGTTAAGTTTCTATTACCAACATGACAGCCATCTGAAAAGAGTGAACTGCAATAGAAAAATAGATCAAATTGGTTCCTGGGCATTGTCTGGATTGCTACGTTTCCTGAGAGGAGCCAAGCTGCTCTGGTTAGTGCCTTTATAGGTAAGTAGTTCTGAACTGCATAAGCAAGTTATATGAGCAAGCCAAAGAATGAACCAGCACAACTCCATGGTTTCTACTTCAGTTCTTCCTCAGCTTGAGATCATGTGCTCCTTCAGTTACTGCCCTGACATCCATCAATGATGGACAGTGACCTGAAATGCAAGCTGAAATAAACCCTTTCCTCTCCTAAGTTGCTTTTTGGTCAGAGTGTTTTATGACAGTAACAGAATGAAACTGGAACATCCTGGGAACCTCATCTCATGATCCAAAGTATCACCTACCATCAATGTATGACATATTTATACTTCCATATACACTAGAAAGTCTCTAAATCCCGAATTTCCTTGTGTTACCAGTTTTTTTTAAAGGAATCATGAATACATGAGCAATATCCTTCCTTGTGCTATAAAGAAATGTTTCCTTATATCTTTATGTAATAGTGAAAATTTAACATTTAATTTTTTCCCACCTCTAAACTTGCCTAGTCCTTTTCCCCTAGTGGCATTTCTTGGAGGGAGATTATAATTACTTGGGATCATTCTTTATCTTTGCTTTCGCTAATGTTCCACACACTTGCTGTCAGTAAACTTGACAGATCTACCCCAATTTATCACAGATCCAACCCTTCTTGTTAAGTTCTAGAGCCTCCAATGGCCCAACTATACAACCTGTCAAGTTGTACTACCTAAATTTCCAAAATCATAAATACTTGACTGTTTCTTCTGTCAGTGTTCAAATCTCTGCTTACACATCACCTATGAGGTTCACAAGTCAAAATGCTTCTCAAATCAAATGCCACATTCCATATAATTACATTTTAAGATATCTACCTTACATTGCATTTTATGGTTTTTCCAACTACATGTGGTCTGTAGTTGTTTATTGTCTAATTACATTTCCCACCGGAGATGCACTGGAAGAGAAAAGGGCTACAGTCTTCTCACTCTGTGAACCTTACTATAATTCCTACACTGCTTAGTGGCACATGAAAAGTGCTACCTGCGGGGTTGCCAGTACCTACTTGATTTTGCTTTACACATAGACTATTTAAATTCAGAGTTCGCATTCACTGAAGACATCTATTAGAAAAACTACAGCATCAATTATTAATCTATAACTAATTGTGTAGTGCCAATGACTAAATCCCAAAATTCATTCAAAGCCATTATAAGCACAACACTGTTAAACATTATTGAACAGACAGAACACACATAAATAAGACTTTTTTTTTCTGTTTCAAAAACATGATGTAAATTAAAGAACACAATCAGAAAAGAAAAAGACTGAAAAGGACCTAGAATTATTTTGAATAAAGAAATGATTTCCATATCATTCAAGGGTGTTGAGAATTTAATGATATGGTATTGGTTATAGAACAGTCTTTTATAACTTAAATATTTAAAAGGATAAAGTAATTGAGAAGTATAAATCCCATTTCTGGTTAATTATAAGATTTTAGGCATTATTTTCTAACTTGTATTGTTGTTTGCTTTTATTCTATGACTCTCCCTTTACTTATTTGTATAATGGAATAATTTATATATATTAGTTGATGAAACTGTGAATAAAACATAAAACCAGGTACCTGACCCACACTTGCCTCATCTCTGTGGTAGCAATGACATTAAATATATGGTCAAATAAATTATATGGCCGTGGAATGATGGGTTTATATTGAATATACCCTTCAAAGCATTACCTTATTGTTTACTTGTGTATATATGTTATGCACATATGTGTGCATGTATCTGCAAAAAAACAAAAGTGTGTATCAGACACTCTGAAGCTAAATTACAGAGTCCTCTGGAAAAACAACAAGCTGCTGAGCCCTCTCTTCAGCTCATGATATATCTTTTTAAATGAGTTATATCTTTAATAATAAGGAAAGGTAATAAGATGGTATGAATAAGACTGGTTTATATCTTATCATGGCCATTTTGTCAATAATCTTCATGATGTTTATCATTAAGGAAGATATAGGAAATAAAGATAAAAATACCAACTTTTTCATATTTTATACCTTAACATACTTGAGTGGACCATTCTAAAATTTTACAAATAATTATGGTTTTGTGGAAATTTCAACTTTAGAGGGCTACTTGAATTTTATTTGACAACTTTAAATATAGACCTTAATTTTATTTTTCGAAAATGATGGTTGGGTGATAAACCATTCCCACCTACATACATTCTTACAAAGACTTCCCCACATTTACACATGCAGGTACATGCTTGCACATGCAGAAAATCCTGCTACATGCTTTCTAATGTCATCTGGCCAGATGATGACAGACAGCTCTGACCATCATTAAAGAGGAAATTAAAAAACCTGCAGGGATCATAGAAATTTAATTAAGAACTACTTAATTATGAATCTTGGATGGGCAAGCTATGTACTATGGACTACAGCTGGTCATCAGTCACATTTTGTATACCGCTCAGTCTAAAACTGGTTCCAAATTTTTAGATACTTCACATTTTAATTGAATTTATTTGATATTCTAATTTATAAATTAGAGTGTATTAATCTAATATTTCCCATAGGCTTTAATGTTTTCTGGCCCTTATGGAAGTATAGTAGCTCATGGATAGGACTGGCATTTAACTAATGTACAGGGAAGTACTGAGAACCTGATGTGTTGGTAATGCTTTCATATCTTTTGAAGTTTGATATCATTGGAAAAAAGAAAGACAATAATCTTAATACTGTGGAAATCGACCTGTGAACATTTAAATATCACAGGTGATAATAGAACACATTATAAACCAGTGACTAAAAATTGCATTTGACATTTAAAAAATATTTTTGAGTATTTACTACAAGTACACAATGAAATATATCTATCTCCTTACTCTTCCATCCTCAACATATCCTCCCAAGGTAACCCTTCCTAACATTACATCTTTTAAAATTTTTGCTAACCCACTAAATGCAATTAGTACTATCCATACATACATACATGAGTATAGGCCCATCCACTGGAGAATGAGAAAACTAATATCCTCAGTCAAGAATGGCCCAGTAACTTAAGTGCCAATGTCTCCTTAGCATAGGGTGGATCTGGAGTTTACCTATCGGATCTATTGTGCGGTCTTGGATGACTTGATCTTATGTGGATCTTAGGCAAGTAAGCACAGCTACTGTGAACCTGTGAGCATAATAGCTATGTGATGTCCACAAGATAGTATTTCGTAGTAGTTCTCCCAATCTTGCTGATTTTACATTGTTTCTGCCTCCTCTTCAGTGATGTATCCCTGAGTGTCAATGATGGTGAGTTAATAAAGATGTCCAATTTAAGAGTGAGTAATCAATCACATACTCTTATTCTTGACACATTTACTGTTATATACGCATCTATCTATCATCTGCTGCCCAATTCACAGAGATATGTATCTGACCAAAGTTGAAACCATCCCAGGTCTGTCTTCAACAGAAGCAAGTGGGTGGAAGTTTGAGCAGAGCCTCCTTTAATATTTTAAAAATCAAATGAATATTTTAGACCTATCTTCAATGGAATTCTATGTTTATTCCTTTTGTATTTCTTAAGGTACCATTTTAAATATGCAATACAGAATTTTACAACTACTATTGTTCACAATTCTCAAGAAAGTTTAATTTTTCTATGTTTGTTGTTCTATTTGGTTCTACTTTTCTACAATTGAAATTCTATACCCAGAACTGTTGCCTGATAGATTTGTTGTAAAATTTCAGTGTCTTAACACTAATTCTACTAAATAATCATGAAAAATATCAAAACAATTCTAATAATGAAATTTGGACAATTCTAATAATGAAATATAACTGGTACATTTCTAACATACTCGTCTATTAGTTCCAGGCCATTTTTTTTCCAAGGACATTCCAGATACTTGATGTTTCTGCCAATATAACAGACACATTAAAATGGCTCATGAATAACCAGGTCTTATAAAAGGTAGCTCAGTCCTTGAGTTACAACCATCATTTATTCCTGATATTCTGTGCTATTCCTACAAAGCACTCTCAATTGATAACCTACTCAACCACGGAAATAGCAGAGTTTTGGGTCTTGACTTAGTATCTTACAAAAGATGTTTTCTCCTCAGTTCACATAACCAAATAATGGTAATGGTTTCAAATAATCTGTGACTGAATTTCAGGTGTGGCCTGTGGCAGAAAATGTGTCTGCATCTGTGAAAAATATGGTCTTGGTTGATTTCATTTTAAAAGCTAAGATCAAAATGTACATTCAAATGCATTTAAGATTATAATATTTTTAAAAATAGCATGGCTCTTTTGTTGAGATTTGTTACTTTACACATTGCTCAGGTTTGTAAGACATTTGAATTAATTCAAGCTAAAATGTTTAATCGTAGATACTTATTAGCATCCTGTGTTGTCCTTGTTAGCTTTAATTGTCAAGTTGACACAGCTCACCTGATAGAGAATTGTCAATTGAAGAATTTTCTAGGAAAATAATGAGCTTGTGGGCAGTTCTTTGTGGGATTGTCTTAGTACTTATCCATTCAGAATGGCCTATTCTACTGTGGGCCACACAAAGCCTGGACAAGAGATCCTGGATTGAATAAGAAAGCTAGCTGAACAGGAGCATGTGAAAAAGCCATCAAGAAGCACTGTTCCATGGTTTGTGCTTCAAGTTCCTGTTGAATTTCCAGGTCCAATGAATTGTGACCTGGCAATGTAACCCAAATATAACTTTTCCTTCTCTTAATTGCTTTTGTTCTGAGATCTTTCTCAGCAACAGAAAGAGAACTAGAACACTTGTATATATTTTAAAAAGAAATATCCATTCCTGGGTCTCTACTCAGACTCAACATTCATCTCTTGATGGTGGAACTTGGATGGACATGGACATTTTTTCACAGCTACCAGGGTTGAAAATCAGAGGAATAGGAACTCACCATGATGCTTAAGGCCAGAATATTTTTAACTTGAATTGTTCTGTAGATATACTTAAAAGATGGGCCTACGCATGCATTTGTGTGTGTGTGTGTGTGTGTGTGTGTGTGTGTGTGCGTGATATATGGTGATGGCATACAGAATGTGTAGTAAAGTTCTGTATCCATAAGAGTTACCAATTTGTGTATAAAAGACTAATTTCCTTACTAAACAATTAAAAACAGAAACAGACCACAAAACTGATGTCGGTTTATTTTGTGCCAGATTGCTGACAATACAGGCATATGAATAATTGAAATCTGCACATCTTCCTACAATACCCAATGGTCCAAATACTACCACTTTCTTTTTGAGTCAGAAGTGAAATAGATAAAGAGATTGTTCAGAGAATGAAGATCTACCCTGGAACTTTAATTTCTAAAAGCTTAGAGTACTGGATTGCATGTTTAGTAGCAGTCAAATGTTGCATTTTATTATGTATTTTAACACATTAAGTTTTTACTTTTTAAAGTCACTATTGGCAAGTAACAGTTGTTGGGGGAAAGATATTGTGTACTCCAGTGGTGTAGCCACAACTAAGCTGTTCATGCCTCAGTAACTCACCTACCACCCATTCAGGCAAGAAACCTTAATTAAACTCAGTGGATCATACACACAAAAGGAAGACATGAATGTAGGAGTAAAATTATGAAGCTAAGGGCTGGGAAGGGGGTTCATTAAGAGGCATGGGAAAAGAAATACTAAAATTAATTATAAATATGTGTAAAACTGCAGTGATAAAAATAAAAGGAGCAATCAAAACTATACCCATTGAAATATATGTTTTTGGTTTATTTAATGATGCTCTAAGTTCCTTATCAGTAATAGACTCTTTATGTTTATGTATTTTAAAAGACATTGTAGTGACTGGGAATTTGATGTAATATAATATATAACATGAAGTAAAACAACAAAAGCAGTTTACAGTAAGAAAAAATGTTTGGAGATATACATTATTCTAGATTTTTTCATTTGGTTGTGAGAAAAACAATGTCCAAAATGACTTGGTGAAGAAAGGGTTTATTTGGCTTATACTTTATAGTCACAATCCATCATTGAGGGAAGTTAGTGCAGGAAGTAGAGGCAGGAAACAGGAGGTGGGACTGCTTGTTATTCCACAAAAAAGTATCTCCATCAACGAATTCACTCATACCCAAAGACATGCAAAAGGAACAAGACAGGATGTTACCTTCTAGTTCATTCTCCCACTCCCAGGCTATGTCATCTTTCTTATACAGTTCAGACATGCTTGCTTAGGGATGGTACCACTCACAGTAGTTTGAGCACTCCCATATCAATCAATAATCAACATAATTGCCCACTGTCATAGTCATAGGTTAAAGTGATCTAGGTAATTTATGCTAAGTAGAAAACCATGGCAGAGAATGCTTGTTGGCAGAAGCAGAGGGCAGCTAGTGTGGATGCATCCGCAGTCAGGTAGCATAAAATGATAAATTCTGGCACTAAGCTTTCTTTCTTCTTTTCATTCAGTCCAGGACCCTATTCCATGGAATGGAACCACTCACAACTAGAGTGGGTTGAACAACTACAACTAACGTAATCTGGAAATGTCTTCACAGACAAAGCCAAAGATTGTCTCCCAAGTGATTCTGCATCTCACAAGTTGACAATGAAACCAAAGGCAAATTAAAAATATGTATGTGAAACCAACAAATTGATAAGGTAATATGTTTCTGTATTTAAAATTACTGTTACAGCAACTATATTTGGAGATCGAAATATATATATATATATATTCCAGTATTTCAATATTTCTATGAAGTTGTATACATTCTTGTTTCATCCAGGAAAATTAACTCTTGTGTTATGAAAGCAGAGATTAATATTTACATTGGCATTTGTTTGTGGCCCTATATACTGCAAAGGAATGGAAAGAACGAAGTGGACTTCTCAACCAATAGTCGAAATTGCTATTTGCTCTCGAGTGACTCCTGTGGCTTGAAATCAACATCTGAACTACACAAAATGTATTTGGAGAATCCTCTGGGATAAAACTCAATCCTTACTAATTCCCAAGAACCTAGCATGGTCAACCACAAAGCAAGGTGAACCAGTCTCATTAATCATTTTTTTAAGATTAGGTTCTTTGATCATTATTACATCTTGTTTATTTCTTTTGTGTGGATGCACATATTTGCCGGTGGTGGTGGTGGTGGTGGTGGTGGTGGTGTGTGTGTGTGTGTGTGTGTGTGTGTGTGTGTGTTTGTGTGTGCAAGCATGCCATGGTAGTCATCTGAAGGTTTAGAGAACAATTGGGAGAATCAATTACTTCCTCCTACCATGAGGGTATAGGGGATTCAACCTGGAGTTAGTTAGTGTGGCAGCCAGCATCTTTGCACACTGGGCTGTCTCACCAACTCCACACACAGCACATGTGTATTTCACCACATCTAACACTAAGTATAATTTTAAACATTACAATTCAATTAAAAATTTGAGAATATCAGAACCTGAATTTGCCTCTTGCTTTGTCATAAATTGAAGGAAAGTATCTCACTGTAAATGTAACCTTTATTTGCCTGAGGTAGCTGTCATCTAAAAGGCTTAATGATGAATAAGCTCACCCTTTCTAGTTCTTCCTGAACTTTGTCTTGACCTGAGTCTAGCCTGTTCTCTCTGCAACCTGTTTCTGCAAAATTGTCCTATTAAAACTGCCTACTCACTTTTTTGCTCTCTTTCCGGTCTGTTCTCCTGAGAGTTTCATGTATCCTATTCTGACTCATTCTGTCAAGTCTTTCTTAGATTCATCATTTTGACTGTCCCTAAATTATATGTCACTTTCAAACATGGCTGTTTCCCTTTACAAACTAATTTTTACCTTAATGATGTGTGCTAAGGGTGTGTCTGTATTCCAGCCAGAGCAATTAAACGTGTGTGGCCTGTCTGCATTCCAGCATTATCACATAGTCCTAGAAGGTCTTCGATATGATCACTTGCCAGAATAGTCATGTTGCTGAAAAAATCCATCAACATCTGGCTAGTGTGGCCAGTGAGACAGAATACGTCTGAGGGATGAGTCCAGTTCTAAGATAATTTCTCCAAAATTTAGGTGCTGGTATAATAAGTAGCCTCTATTATTACCTTGTGTTCTTGGTCATTGACATGTGTGAATATTTAAAAACACAAATAATTCATTAAATATTTATTTTCCTCAGAAACATTAATCATTTTAGATTCCCATTAGCCATATGAGATTAGTGGTCACTGAAATAACTTCTAAGACATCAAATATTTCTGTCACTGCAAACAAGTCTATAATATAAAAACTATTCTGACTTTGAATCTCCTTGAGCCTCACGGTAGGAGGAAGTAATTGATTCTCCAAAGTGGTTCTCTAAACCTCCAGATGACTACCATGGTATACTTGATCAAGCATACACACACATGCATCTCCACAAAATAAATAAATAAAATATAACAAGGATCAGAAAAACTGTTTAATCCTCCCTGTTGAAAGCAAGGTTGAATTCCTTGCCTGTATCAGAGTATAGATATTATGACCAACTGGTAATCAGAAACAGGTCATTGCTACTGATATTGTTTGCTTTTTTTATTCTACAAATCCAATTCTGACACTATTAGATGAATGTGTCTGATTAATCTTAAATGAAAATATAACTATATGTAAAATTACACATACATAAGAATTTGAAATATAAGATGATTTGTGCACCATGAAAAATTAGTTTTTCGATATTTTAAAATATGTCAACTTCACCACTGAAGTCAAAAGAATTTTAATTTTTCTTTTAATTAAATAATGGATTGAAGTAGAGTTATTTTGTTAATGAGATCATCTAGTGTCAAATCACATTGTGTCCAGCAGTTGTAAAAAAGTAGAAGAGAGCTTGTCTTTAAAAGCATAATACCCATTTAAAAATACACTAGCCCCTTTAGATAAAGGAGATACACACAGTAACTGTGAGATAAAACAAATGCATAGCTTCACATGGTATATAAACAATTCGTTTTTCAAAACTAATTAACATAGTGCATGTCCTTAATCATAACAATCAGGAGAAAGAGTTAGGCATATACCTGAGAACTCAAGAGCAGTCACGAGTACTAGACAAGTCAGGTCAGGACTACATACCAATATTCTGTCTCCAAAAATTTTTAGAATCCATTTTTACTCAAAGTATAAAATAGAACCCCACAAATATATGACCTCTTTAAGTACTGTTTTTTATATTTCTATTTGAATACATGTGAAGCTTTCTTATGGTTTCTAGTTCCTGACAACACAGCCTTTGCACAACACTTTAGGATAAAGAACACTATTTATTTTTCATACATAGCACTCAGAATGGAAAAACTTTAACAAACTCATTGCTATGTACAAGGCCCTGAACCTAGAAGTGACAAACGACCTCAGTGCTCCAAATGAATTGCAAGTTTTCATCCCTAGCTATTCCTTCCATTTCCTCATGCTTTTGTTATTTGGATGAGATTTTGAGATTAAGGAGTTGAAGAGACAATTTCAAATTAACTAAGAAGCTGTCAGAATTGGGTGTTCTGCCAATAAAAAGTTCATATGAAATACTTATGGGAAAGTATTAAAGATACATCTGTGATACAAAAACACTTTACACAAAATTGGAAAGAAACTATTACTTAGAAATTATGTTTGTACATGTAATTGAAAAAGTAATTCATTAAAATTATGAAAGCATTATAATCAGATGATATAATTTAGTGATCAATACCAATCAAATGTGTTCTGGAATATATTAAATATATTAACAGAATGCTAGTATATTACTTTTACTGAATATATACTTTCTTTTGAAAATTTTTGGTTTTATGATGTGCAACTATGTATATGTGTGTGAGTATATGAGTACACACACACACATATATATATATATATATATCCCTTTGAAAACTTCAATATGGAATACCAGTTAGTTTTAACGTAATCAAAAACTTAGATATAACCTAACAGTGCAAGTACAAAATAAGTGAAACCTATAAAACTTTAATGAAATAAATCATAGAATGGAATAGAGAGGTGCTGGATGATTCTGGCTAGGAATTCTGAAGATTGTCAGCACAGCAGTTGTTCTTACTTTTTCTGTGGAGTGAGCTTAATCCTTATTGAAATTTTTTAAAGAGTTGTTTATCAACAACAGACTGTAGAATCAACAACAGATTCCAGTAATAAATGTATACACCTATACAGACCTCTTAAAATGTCCTAAGTCCAGGACACTAGCATCATAAAATACTGTAATGATATAGGAGGATCAAGAACTGGAAGCCCTTGCTTATGAAAATATGAAAATACAGAGCTACTCTGGAAGAGAGTTTCACTGTGTTATGTTTTAGAAAACTAAATCATATCATGTTCTTTGGTATTAAAATACAAAATTTAAACTGTATATACAAGCTAAAAAACCATTAACAGGTTGTTTAAACTTATTTATTTGTATTTGGAAGATGTTGGAAGGAATTCAGATGAAGTGCAGTATTGCCGAATATCTCATGGTCGTGAAGAACGATGGTGTGACATGATTCTCACCCCTCAAACAGGGCCTCAACAATTGTTGACAGTTGCAGTTTGTATGTGGTGTGTGTGTGTGTGTATGTGTGTGTGTCTGTGTGTGTGTGTGTGTGTGTGTGTGTGTGTGTGTGTGTGTGTGTGTATAAAGTCACCCCTTGGGAAATATTCTTCCTGCCAAGCTGTCAAGGGTATTGGGGAGTGTCTTCTCTGCCAAGGTTAATGTCTCCAAGATAATCAGAGACAGCAGGAGTCCAGGAGACAAAGGTTGTTTATGTCCTTAGCAAGAATGGTAATTGTTGTGACCTTCAGGACAGCCCTTAATGCTGTGGAAAAGAATTCTGAAAATGTGAGTTCAAATGTATATAAACATAATTTCCCAATTATGCAAAATATAAGAATGTAATATGAATAATATGAGGGGCTTCATGGAGTTAAAAGAACAGAACACTATGAGTCATTTTGCCAGAAAGACATAAGGGCAGGCAGTTTCATGAATTCAAGGTCAGCCTGGGACAGAGTGAATTTAGGCCCCGGCATGACTGAATGGTGAGAGCCTGATCCCACTGTGTTAGCTTATTGTCTGTGCTTACAAAGGTAGACAGAATTGTGAATTCATTTGCATTGTAAAGAGAAGTGTGCTTGCTGTCTATTCATAGAAGTCAAAGGGCTAAGGTTGAAAAGTGCTGAATGGTGTGATAAAAAGTAAGGAGGTAAAAGACTGAATTGATATGTAAATAATAGACTGGGCTATGATCCGAGGGCCCTAAGCTATCTTGATGAGCTGTCTGGAGATCCAGCAGAAGGACAAAAGGGATTGACTTTAAGTAGTTCTTTTTGTTTTTTGTTTTTTTCTTCTTTCTGTTCCCAAACACCTCTTCCTTAGAACCCCTCTCCAAGCTAAGGCTAATCCTTGGATTCTTGGCACAATAATGGAGGGAGGACAAAACCATGGAATAGCACTACAATGGATTATTATTTAGTCATAAACAATAAGTGATATTTTAGTCATAAAAAGATGTTATGATACCTATTATTACACCCACTTGGCCTTCCCTCCAAACTGCTAAGTATACCTACCCGCATATATATATATATATATATATATATATATATATATATATATATATTATTACATAATTGACTAGGACCCACTTATGATGGCAACATGCTACCTTTTGTCTTTCTCAGATTTGGGTAACCCTGTTTAACATTCTACTTTTGAGACTTACCTCTTTCCCTGCAAATTTTGTGTTTCCATTTTTCTTTATAGCTGAATAAATTACCATTGTATACATGCACGACATTTTCATTATCTATTCTTCTATGGATGGATGGCTAGCTAGGATAGTTCCTTGCTTGTCTGTCCAGATCAGACCATAAACAAACATAGATGATCAACCATTTTTCTCTGTTTTAAAATATGGACCTATACAATTTCATCAATTGTGATAAAAACATCACCTTATAGGAGGTTTCAGAAGTAGAAAGGTGGTGCATTTAGATGAAGAAGGAACTTGTGACAATATGTGTACTTCCTGCCTAATTTCACTCTGAAGTTATGACTCTAAATATATGCAAAACTACTGAAATATGTACACACTGTATGTTATACAAATATGTTTACAAATTTATAGATATATATATTAATTGATAGAATTAACATTAATATAGATCAAAGTACATATGTATATACATTCATTATCAAAACAACATATGGATATGAGATGGGTATGTGTATGTTTTATACATACACATATACTTATATTTGTATAAATTTTCACTTGCAAACTAAAATATGGACATTAAATCAAAGCATACTCACAAAATAATGAAAGTATATGGTGATAATCAATACAAATACCTATCCTAGTC
Organism: Grammomys surdaster; assembly: GCF_004785775.1. Classification (NCBI taxonomy): domain Eukaryota; kingdom Metazoa; phylum Chordata; class Mammalia; order Rodentia; family Muridae; genus Grammomys; species Grammomys surdaster. The sequence goes on from NW_021604591.1 coordinate 6,322,064, forward strand.
AAACAAAACTGATTAGTTTATATGTCAATTGAACCATATTTTATAGAAAATTAATGCCAAATATGTTTTGAGCTTGACAGCCTGCATAAGTTAGAGGGTAAATTTGACAGAAGTATTTGTTTCCCTGTTAGAAAGTTAGAAAGTTTACAATTATAGATTGTTTCTTTGACAGATCTAGTACATCCATGATAAGAAGTGTAATGCATATTTTTGCTTTCATACAACTATGTTTATATATTTTATATTTTTGTATTTCTGAGTATCAGAAAAGGCTACCTTATTATAAATTAATTACTATAATATAAACCTAGTAAGAAACAACTTCCATAAAATTCTGAAGAGGCAATAGATTGTATACAATCCTTGATATCAAATAGTAGATCTAAAATGAAATCTTTTCAGAAAATGAAGATAATGTCTCCAATATCCCCACTAACTGTCAAGATTGTACACCAGAGTGATAATTTCATAATGCCTTTATTTTCCTCTTATTTATAGAAAGTAGCTTGATTTTTGTTTATACACTTTTTAAAGATATGGAAAAACATAATAAGCATTCTCTGCTTTGTGGAATTTTAAAGAGAATAATCTGGACAACTAAGAGTTCCAATGACATGGGATAGGAAAAAGACTTGAGGAATACATAGATGGAGAGGAGACTGAGACTGAGGCAGAGCTTAACTCTGTGAGTGCCCAGATCCCACTCCAGAATGGTCGGGGGCCCATGCTATCAGTCAGGTACTAGAGTTGGCAGTGTGACTATAGCTCAGTAAACTTCAATTCATTTATTACTCTCCAAAATTCCTTGATAACCATACTAGAATTTATTTATTATAGGTAAAAAATGGGAACAAAGATTGTTTCATGTTAAACATCAATATCCCCATTAACTGTCAAGACTGTGTACCTAATACTGTATACCTGATAGTGAGGCTGCATGTCCTGAGGATGGGAGAAGGAGTACATAATAACCTTTGAGTTATTTTACAGCCTTTGGATGCAAACAACAAGCAGCAAGTTTCACCCCTTGAGTGCTTTTTGTTTAAGGCAGAACATTTCAATATCTCCAAAATATGGACCATTTCCTCTTACATGAGGTAGGTTACATTGTACCTGCTATACCTCAAAGACCAGAAGAGGGTGGAACACTACTCTTAGCCCAGTCAATCAATCAATCATTTCAGTTATTTCCACATTCATGGATAGAAAATAACCCAATTCCTGCTATTATACGGTTATATTTGCTCTAACAGAATAAGAGAGGGCAAGGAATAATTAAATCTACAGGTCTCTACAGGGGATCCTTCTCTACCCACTGGGTCTGTAATTCTTGCAAAACATCTTGGTGTTTTTCTTTCTACTAATTCTCTAGCTAGGGAAGTAAAAGACTTCACCTAATAGCAAAGACAAAATTAGCTGAGAACTCTTGACTCCACCCTTTTGTACTGACTCACAAGTGAACCCCCACTGCTAATCAGTGCAAAAGATTCTTGGATTCACCTTTGTGGTACCTGGTTGGCAAATTATTCATCATGCCAATGCTAAAAATCTCCAGACGTGTGTCATCCTGAGGATGATATTTTGGTGAGTAATCATTGTTAGAGGTCGAATATTTCTGAAATTGAATTTTCTGCCAATGATTGCAAATGGAAGCTCAGAGGCATAATTATGTTAATTTAAGACAAAAATTTAAAATATCAATATCTCTCCACGCTTGCAGACAAATACCAATATTTCCACACACTTTCAAAAAATTGTAGGACCCCAGGCAAGAAATAATAAAGAATGAGATCTGAAGAAAGGCCAACAAACCCATCATTCATTGATTTCAAGACAACAGCTAACCTCATAAATATGAAGAGCAGATTTCAATAGATCTTATTTCAGAATACTTCAGTACAGAGAGGAAAGTTCCAAGAGTTATAAATCTTCATTCAACCATAGCCTCAGGAAAGGTCAACAAAGGGCAGATGTACTTTGAATGTGGAATATCCCCTAGAGACTTATGTGTGTAAAAACTTGGCTCCCAGCTAGTCCTGCTAGTCTGAAAAGTTGTAGAACCTTTAAGAAATGGAACCATTCAGGAGGAAATGGGTTAGTGGGTGCAAAACCTTGAGGGTTTTATTGCCTAACAGCATTAACTGTTTCCTCTCTACTTCCTGACTACAGATACAATGTGACCCCTGCATCAGTGACTTTCAAGCCAAGATAAATTGTATTCCTTCTTAAAGTGTGAACCAAAATAAAGCCTTCATTTCTTAAATTTATAATGGTCAGGTATTGGTCAGAGGACTGAGAAACATAACTATGGTATGCACCAATTTCTTATAATTTGCACATTCCTTGTAGAGGGGAGGCTACTTAAGACAGGAAGTTAGCCAATTTTACAAAGTTCAACAGGTAAATAACTCATATATTTGAGGAAATTCTTGAAATTTATGCAATTCAAAAGACCCCTTATATGGCTGCATGCATAGTAAGGATTGCTGGGGGAAGAGGCTTTCTTGGCTTATCCAGCTGCCTACAAATTATGCAGAAAGCTTCAGAGATTAATCTGCCATGAGTTGTCACTCATATTCCAGAGTGTTTTCCAGGAATGAAGTAACCTTTGAGTTAATCATGTTTTTATAAGTAATGTCTTACAGATATTCCTGCAAGTAAATGCATTAAACTCATTGGTTTATCAAGTTGGACTCTGATGGGATGGTTTATCTGTTATGTATGAGATGTCAGAGATGACTATACATTTGGCCACATTCTCCAAGGGGAAAGTCATAGTAAATTGATATGCTTACAATAATGATCTAGCGATCCTACAGAAAGATAGGCAACTACCAGAAAGAAAAAGTTGTAAACACGGATTAAAAGTACAACATCTAAGTAGGAGTGTGTGTGTGTGTGTGTGTGTGTGTGTGTGTGTGTGTGTGTGTGTGTTTGGCTTTGTTTTAGTGGGAAGGGGTAGATGTACACAGAGCATGGACAGCAGAATTTTATTTTTTCACAAATCTTAAAGCCACATGCTAAAATGTACCAAACATGTTTCTTCTTATGCTTCTATCCTTGCCTTATCCATTGCTAACTTCTCCCGGATCTTTCACATGGTGACCTATCTCACGATGCTCCATCTATCTTTGAAGTCTAAATATAG
>NW_021604591.1:6325221-6359096 GCF_004785775.1 Grammomys surdaster
TGTGTGTGTGTGTGTGTGTGTTCGGTATATGATTGGAGTCTGAGTACAAGATCTTACATGTTCAACTTAAGCATCCTCCTACTGAGTGTACTCCCAGACCATATCCTCTCAATTTCAAGCACAAAAACAAAAATTTCTAAAATTGATTTACTAAGTAACCATATGCTGTAAGCCTGGGGGAGCCTCAAGAGAGGTGTCACAGTTATGCTCAGCTTTTTGCAGTACTTCCTTTATTCACTGTACCTTTTCTCTCAGAGATCACAATTCAGCAGTTGTTATTTATTTCCGGAACAAGTCCCTTGGCCTCTCATACACAAGCCCAATGCTTTTATTTCATTATTTAATTTATTTGTTCACTTTATATCCTGATTTGGACCCATCCTTCCTCTTCTCTCAGTCCCACCCTTAGAAATCTCTCTGAAGCCAAAGATATTTGAATGGAATTCCTGAGCCAGCTATTCAGAGAAGCAAGTTTTCATCTCAGATAATAAAACATATGACATTGGATATAAAACTGTAATGGAGGGTACATCCAGAATATCGCATCTTCTGGAAAGCACCATGAGTAAATTAGATGTCAGCCTTAAGAAATGTCTTAGAAACTATCACAAAGAAAGAACAAGAGAACATTAATTTTGAGTGCAAGCAAGGCACACAAGTGTATCTTGAAATACATTGTAGTATAGATTGGCATAAGCTCTGAGATGAAAATCAATAATCAATAACACTATAAAATGAGTTTTTCTGTACTAGATAAATATGCCGTTAGAAAATAAAAACTGCTTGAAAACTTTCAAGAAACATAATCACAGAAATTAAAATTTGTGTTTTTATCTACAAATTGTTTTACTTCTCAAGGGCAAAGTTAATGATAAAAAGTTATTGACCATTTCTGGGAAAGAGCAGCATATCTAGCTCCTAATGATCAATGTTGGAGTGAAGTTTGTAGAGTTTTCAGGCACATCACATAGAGCCCTAAACATGATTCTCCTGACATAATAATATATGTTCATGGTTGTTGTTTTTTTTTTCTTTCAACCTGTAATACATGAATGATGTCAGGCCACTGGAATACAAGGCCTTTGAAAAGCCATTGAAGGAAACAGCATGGACAAACCCTTGCTAAAATATACTCCAGGTGGCTGTGAACTTAATCTAAGAAGATATAAGCGATGATCACAGGGACAGTTAATAAGTAAAATGTTCTGTTTTGCAAACAATTAAGTAGTTTACTCCCCTCCTTGTCCCAACGTAATGCAATTCAAATCAGAAGAGGGTCAATAAGATGGCTCAATAAGTAAGGCACCTGCTACCAAGTCTGAAGATCTAATTCTGAGATCCACATGTTTGAAAGAAATAATCTATTCAAACTTATCATTCACACATCCAGACATTATTGTGTCCTATACCTGCCCACACATAAGCTGTCGACATAAAATACTTTTAAAAACAGTGGCTAGAAAGCAGTCATAATAATTTTGTCATCTAATGCAAATTATAGGGCCTTCAGAGATATTTTTTCTTATATTTCAGTCCTCATGCTGAACAAGTTACTAACCCAAAAATACCAGGAAGCAGAGCATAAAGATAAGCCTGCTCCTCTCTGATATATCAGAGAAAAGGCACCTTATTAAGGCAGAAAACTTCTAGAAAATAGATATTTACTACATCAAACAGAGTAGATTAAATCATCACCTTCATCCATGTCACAAAATTCGTATTGCAAGGCCAGACTTCTACTCTCTGGTGACTGCAAAAAGCAGCTCAGTCCTTCCTGCCAATGGACTTGGGTCACAGAAGGCCAAGAAGTGAATCAAAACTATCATCTTTGTCAATGATAAAAGAACCTTCTCTGTGCTTCAATGCTAAGAGAGATTTCTGTGGAATGGTGCACTTCCATCTACACTTGAGAGGAGTTTCATCTCACTGCTCTCGGCTGGCAGTCAGAATTGACCCAGGGGAGCCAAAGCTTTATTACTAAATAGTACCAAGAAGGAATACCCTTTCTCCAGGAGTCAACACAGAGAAGAGAAATGAACACTCTCACTCTAACTTGCCAGTGCAGAGCAGAGAGCTTCACTCTTTGTCAGAATAGTTCAGTTGAGTTAAACAAACCACCTGTGAATAAATCCTTTCTTATATACGGTCACCATGTCCTAAAGATTTAGTAGCAATAATGAAACTCCTGATATGTCAACTGACAGAAAAATACTGATTTGAATAAGAAGAACATCTTCAGATAATAACATCCAGATGACAGGTTGGCAAGAAGCTGGGCGATCTACCTAGGACAAGGGTGAAAGATTATAAGAGCCAGAAATGGTGGACAACGCAATACAATGTATTTAAATGTAATTTTAGAGTTTTCCCTTCATTTGAAAAATAATGACACTAGGCAGTTTTGATAATATGCATGTTTGTGTATGTGTATATGGTATATATACCACTATAATGGTGAGTTTTTATTATCAATTTGAATAATTTTTGAATTTACCAGAAAATGTACTGAGGAGTGTGCCTGCAACTGGAAAAGAGTTGCTCTGAATGTGAGTAGTTCTATCCCATGGGCTGGAGTCCCAGACTGAATAAATAATAAAGGGAGGTAGCCATCAGAATGGTAAAGGTTATTTCTCTTTGCTTCCTAACTGCCAATGCAATCTGAGCAACTGTCTCACACTCAGGCTGCCACACCTTCCACATCATGATGAACTGTATCCCCTGAGCTGGGAGCCAAGAAGTAAACTTCATTTCATAAGTCACATTTATTAGGCATTTGTCATATCAAAGACATTATAACTTGATCACTTATGTAGAAAATACTAAGAATAAGAATATACCAAAAATATTTTTTCTAAAATTAAAAAATAAAACGTTAAAAAGAAGCATTTTCTGATAAAAACAATGGATAAGAAACAAACATATATAATATATATGTGATTTTACATAATATCATACCTATACCTGGAATAGTAAATTGTTTTAAATTAAAGATAAAGTTTTCAAAAAAGAAACAGAGAAATGACACTTCACATAGAGAAAGCAAATCACAAATGGCAGTTAATTCCTCATGAGAAAGAATCAAGACCAAAAGAAAGTGCCACATTTTCAAAAACACTAATGTGAAAGGATTTGTCTCAGAGCAAATATCTAGCATGAAGATGCTAGAACTTAAAAAAAAAAGTAGGAAGCATTTTCTGATAAAAACAATGGATAAGAAACAAACAAACAAAAGGCAATGAAAATATTGTTGGGAGACAACCTGCTGTAAAATAATGACTGCATATAATCCAGTAATTCAAAAGAAAATGATCCGTCGTCAAAGACTAAATCACAAAACACTAAAAAGAAGAATAGCTTTGATTTTAGAAAAAATACAACATTGGTTCTCAATAATTATAAATAAACAAATAAATAAATAAATAAATGTAAAAAATGAAATGGAATCTTTCTATAAGATTGGGTATAGGGAAGACTACCCACTCACATCACTGTCTTCGACATGAATCAGAAATTCCAACAAACATAATAGGATAAAAACAGAAGATAAAGATAAAAGATCAGAAGGAATGAAAAGGCCTTCTGCAAATAACTTGATCACTTATGTAGAAAATACTAAGGACAAAAATATACCAAAAATATATTTTTCTAAAACTAAATAATAAAATGTTAAAAAGTCCTAATTTACAATATTAAAACACATGTTTTTATGATACCTGTAAACCAGCAGAAGCCATAATTTAAAATATAATAGTAGTTGAAACATCTCAAGAAGGCGTGGCTTAGGTATGCATCTACTGGGACACACAGAGTAATGAGTGTTGAAAAGCCTAAAATGCTGAAACCAGAGAATATCCCAATGAAAAGGGAGATTTCCTGTGGTTATGGTCTCATTCCACACAGTAAAGACATCTGTTACTTCTAAGTTATTGCACTCATTCAACAAAGTTTTGATTAAAAAAAACCCATCTCAACAATATACTGTACACATACAGATAAGCATATTATAAAGCATAAATATATGATATTTTTATAAACATATGAATGGATTGTAAAATAGAAGATATTGTTTTAATGAACATGAGTGGCCCTTTCTTTGTTCAGTAACATTTATTGGCATTTTTTCACATCAAAAACAAATAAAGAAACTAAAACCAAATAACAAAAGAAAGGATATCAGCAATATCTCTGAAAAACAAAAGCAAAAACAAAAATAAAAAACAAAAATAAGTGGTGACTGGGCATGAATATAGGCAGTAGAATGCTCATCTAAAGTCTAAATTATGCAGGGCTCTGGCCTGAGACAGAACATGATTGATTAAATGTAATGAAATACATAAATTATTCATATATGTAGTTTTAATAAGCACCACAACTACAGTAATGTGAGATATGTGCAGTTCATGTATAATTCCAGAACACAGAATGCTGAGGTAGGGGCTCTTGGGTGTGATGGCAACCTATACTACTTAGTGAGAACTTGTCTCGAATAAATGAACAAAAAAATGCTTCTATAGTAGTTAGGGCTACTAACTTTATTGAGGAATCTGGAGACATAAAGAGAAATGGATCCACTGAAGGCCTAAAATCAACCATAGGCCTAAAATCAGCAATAGGCCTGTCATACATGTATACTAACACCAAGTCTTGGGTCTCAGTGGAAAAACATTGAAACAGATGGCTATAAGCTAATGTAAACAGGCAGCTTCTGTGGAAATCTACAAGCCTGAGTAGACATAGACCTTGTAAATAGGTAGCCTTGGCAAACAATACCAACTTAGGTTAGGACATGAAAGTCATAGGCAGAGTCATAGTGACTTGTCCCCTGAACCTTCACCCAGCTGATACCCGGTTCTGAAGATATCTGTATTCCCCCTGAACACCTACACTCCAGTGTCATTCCTTTCCCCACATCCTGCCTTTCTGTGTTTATAACCCCTGTGTGAATGAATTACGATGTGAGAAAAAATAAATTATAAGAAAGAGAGAGAGAGAGAGAGAGAGAGAGAGAGAGAGAGAGAGAGAGAGAAATGGATCTGGAAAGGAAAACTCAGACCAAGATCAAAAGAAAGATAGATGACTGATGTTTTCCCTTCTTTCTCCCTCTTTTATTTTCTTTTATTGTATATTTTCTTTATTTACATTTCAAATGTTATGCCCTCTCCAGGTCTCCCCTCCAGAAAGCTTCTACCCCAACCTCTCTCTCCTGCCTCTATGAGGGTGCTCCCCCACCCACCCACCCACTCCTGCTTTTTCTCCCTGGCAGTTCCTTACACTGGGGCATCGAACCACCAACAGATACAAGTGTCTCCTCCCACTTATGTCTGACAAGGCCATCATCTGCAACATATGCAACTGGAGCCATGGGTCTCTCTGTGTGTACTCTTTTGTTGATGGTTTAATTCCTAGGAGCTCTGGGGAGGGGTAGGGAGTGTCTGGTTGGTTGATATTATTGTTCTTCCTATGGATTGCAAGCCTCTTCAGCTCCTTCAGCAGTCCTTTGTCTAACTCCTCCATTGGGGACCACATGCTCAGTCTAATGGTTGCCTACGAGCAACCACCTCTGTATTTGTTAGGCTCTGGCAGAGCCTCTCAGGAGACAGTCATATCAGGCTTTTTGACAAAGCTCTCAAAGCTATTCTTCAGGAATTAAACATCTTTCCAATAAGTTATACTAGAGCAGCATTACACCAATAACTAAAAAATATTAATCAGTACCCCAAATCCTCATTTACCCAAATTTTATCCCTTCAAGGATCAACAGTGCAAACATGAACAATAAACTATGGAATATTTTGAAAATATTAAAAAGAAAATTTTCAAAACTGTGACCTAGATAAAGAGTTTGTTAGAATTATAGTTAAAACCAATGAAAAAAGACCTCATGAATTGAATTTTTACATTCAATTTTTTGTCTTATTTATTTTTCATCATTAAAATCTCTGGACATATAAAGAATAAAATGGCAACTTACATGATGGAAGAAAAGAAATATTTACAAATCTTAAACTAGGAGCATACTTCAGGAAATTAAAAGAAGAAACAGACCCCAATAGGAGAAAAAAAGGATTAATGTGGCCAATTAAAAAATCTGGAAAACGTGAAGGGATATTTCACTGAAGAGATTATGCAAATAAAAGCATGTTGTGAAATTTCCCTCCCTTAGCAGCACCCATTAGGGAATGCATAATAAAATGAGAATGATATATCATGATGCACAGAATGATTAAAAACAGAAAATAGTGCACTGATAAACTACATTGTATTTTGATTGTGTGTTCCTGGTTTTATAGACTTCATAAGCCACATGATAAAACAGCAAAGCACTGCAATAATGTTTTATCCCAGCATCTCCCTTCTTTCACTATTTCACTCTAGTTCTGTAGAATACGTGAAATAATAGCATAAACAATTTGTAATCCATTAAATATCCTGGTATACATAATAGAGATGTAAATTTCCTCTCTTTCCGTCTCTCTCTCTCTCTCTCTCTCTCTCTCTCTCTCTCTCTCTCACACACACACACACACACAGACACACACACACACACACCACACATGCACGAGCAACCACGCATATGTGCCAAAAAAATAAATAAATAGTAAGTAAAACAAAAAACAAAACCCTGACAGCATCCTTTCTGAAGGAGGTGACCCTTAGTGTGGTAATTGACAGGTGGCCTCAATGAAGACCCAGGAGCAGAAAGGAATGGGTTAGGATAATACAAAAGAGAACACTAATTAGAGAACACTGAATCAAAGATGGGTGTAATGATTTTCCTGATGTTGACAAAAGTTAGTTTATTTTTAAAGTTTTCTCTATACAATAAGCACAAATTGGATGAACAAAATGGTTAATAGACCAGCTCATGTCAAGAGGCTTGCAGCCAAATTATGTCATGGATTTTTCAACTGACAATTAAGAGTGAGGAGAGCAACACTGTTGGAAAGGAAAAGGCTTCTTCTTAGGGAAGAGTAAGAGGGGTCCATGAGTTGGGAGATTTAAGATGTGAGTTAAAAGTTTTCTTTTTCAACCAGAAAGAGATAATTCTCTCTGAGAATGTAGAAAATGTCTGCTAGACTTAATTTTTCCATCTATTATTATTATTATTATTATTATTATTATGATGTTTGTGTGTGCACGTACACTTGAGTGTACATGTCCATGTTCCCATATGTGTCATGAGGAAACTCATGAGTCGCTTCTCTCCTCACTCAGCCATCTCTCTGACTCTTTCCTATAGTTTAACTTAAGATATATTACATTGCTGGGCAGTGGTGGCGCACACCTTTAATCCCAGCACTTGGGAGGCAGAGGCGGCAGATTTCTGAGTTTGAGGCCAGCCTGGTCTACAGAGTGAGTTCCAGGACAGCCAGGGCTACACAGAGAAACCCTGTCTCGAAAAACAAAACAAAACAAAACAAAACAAAACAAAACAAACAAACAAACAAAACCAAAACCAAAAAATATATATTTCCTTAATATGCACCATATTTGGCATCACAAAAAGGTGTGGTGAGGATATGTATTATGCAAGTAAAAAGTAAACTCATCTGACATTTCTTAGAAGAGGCCAATGTGGTACACATTCTGTACAGCATGACAAGTGTGATGGCAGAAGCCTGCTGTACCAGCACTTGGGAGGAAGAGGCAGGAAGGATTCCAGGCTAGATAGCAGCACATGATGAAACTCTGTTTCGGAAAATCAAAACAAAGTAAGGAATCTAAAATGTTAACAAAACAAAGTGTATAGAGAAGTCCTCTCTAAGCTCCCATGTTAGGATGTCCTGAGTACTTCAGCTATCATCAAACAAACTGGTGGCTGTGAAAGTGTGTTTCTGTATAGAGTTAGTGAAATTACTGTCAGTAGTCAGCTAAGATTTATAATTCAGTAACGCACAATTAAATATATACAGACCTAACCACTCCTTGACATAATTGACTAATATGTCTTTATAATAGCCATTAACTACCACTATGGCATGAAGGAGATTCTAATCTGTCAGGACTTAGTTCTTGATATAATTAACAGAAGCAAATACCAACTTTGCAACAAACTTAAGCTTGTTCAAGTGTACTCACAGGCACATGTCAAACACATGTCAAAACATAATATTTCCATGGGTAATAGAATATTTATATTTAGTCCAGATTATTAGAAATGTATTTATCCAATTTAAAAGGTAAAGGAACACTTTAATTACATGAATAAAAACTCACTGTAACTGATGAAAACTTACTATGGAAACTGTGCAAGTGAATAACACTGAAAGTGGAGAATGACTTAGATTAGTGATTGCAAATATGTCATAGAATAGCTAGCACTTCCCCCGTCATGTTACTATTAACATAAAATTGTAGCCTACAATACACTCATTACATATTGAAGTTGGAGACAGGAAGAAATTGAAGGTAGCATGAAGAAAGTATGAGTATTATATTTAGAGGTAGAGATTGAGATTTGTATTGATATTCACAATTTTAAAAAGGGAGGAGCTAAGGTTACTGTGAACTTGGTACTGGCAAGACAGCTCAGAAAGTGAAGGCATTTGCAGCTGACTTAATGACCCAAGTTCAATATCTGCTACCCACATGGTAAAAAAAGATAACCAATTCCCTTAAGTTGTCCTTCTACTCCACATGCATTCCATGGCATATGTACAGATGTAATAAAAATTTTAAAGTGTACTGTGACTACAGAATTTTCATCAGCATTTTCAACTGGTTTGTGACTACTATTAATTAAAAAAGTAGAGATTAAAGAAGACCATAATGAGTTTAAAAATGAGAAAAAAGAATGGACAGAAAACTATTGATCTATAAATACTCTGGTTTTAATGTATTTATCAGTTCCCTGGTAGGCAGTAATACAGGATAATGGAACATAGTAGATTTTAAGGGTTGTAAGAAACATTATAAAACTATTAAACACAGGCCGGGAAAAGCCTATTCTTTCATAGCTACTTCCTCCATGTTGAAATAATCCCTCCTAGATCAAGGCTTCTTAACACTCAGAAAGTAAAAAGAGTATATGAAGACAAAGGAAGTAAGCACTATACAAAAGGCTCAGAGTGCTCCTGAGACTTACAGCACTTATAAGCACTTTAACTGAAGCTACATATCTTGCTAGGTAGATTATAGTCTTTTTCCAGCTGATCTATCTACAACACATATTGGGAAATATATGTACATAGCTTCTTTGAGTCATTATTCATCATGGGGTAGATTTTCAAGTGATGGTTCTGTAACTATTCTCTCTCTCTCACAAGTAATTTCAAAGACTTCACTGGTTTACTAAAGTAGATTTGGATGGCACTGTTTGGCCCTATCTGTGGTGAATAGATGTTTGGTTCAGCTTCTTTAGAAAAAGGTCAGATAGCATCTGCACATAATTAACTACTGTGTCTATCCTTGTTTCCAAAGGTGGTGTCACTCCCATTGATCACAGTGCCTGAGTAAGAAGACCACTAAGTGTACCAGGCTAGTAACAAAGCACAAGAATCAAATGCAATTTGGTTGCTTTGAAATATTGTATGTGTTTTCCTTTTTCATCAGTATACCTATTTCTTGACTAGTAAACATGTATCTGGGAACAGGGTTCTAGGATCCAATACAGGCAAGTGGGTGCACTGGATGTTAGCTGCATGGAGTCACGAGCTTGGTCTTGAGGTTTTATGACTTTGATAATAAATTAATAAATTAATTAATATTATAAATATCTAAACAACAACAAAAAGTAGCAACTTCTACAGTATAAAATAAACATTTAATTGTTTAGAACTGCCAGGTTTCCTGTGAAATCACTGTAGAGATTCATTCCCACAGACCCTTTCACAGCTTCCTCCTGTGGTTAAATTCTCACAGTAATGTGGTGCCTTTGTCGTGATTAACAGAATATCAATATCTGATTATTGAAGTCCTGCTTTGATTGTCTGTCTTTGATTTCAACTTACTGCTAATGCTTCTGTACCAGGATCCCACCCAAATCCTCCTTTCTTTATATTTCTTTCTATTCTGATAGACTGTGATAGATTTTGAGACTTTTCTCTCATTTGATGAATGTTATCATTTACTGAGAAGCTTGCCGGGTATTTTAAAACTCCCTCATATGTGTCACTATGATGACTTTCTCATAGTGAGTCTGAGTTTATGGGTTGGATTAGCTCACTAATGAAATTTCCATATTATGATTTTATCAGTTCCCATTCTGGGGACAAACAACAGAAATGTATTATCTTTCCGTTCTGGAGGCAGGAAGATCAAGATTTGCTAGAGTTTTTTGAATTTCTAATGGTGACCTTCTCCCATGGCTTTCTTGCAGACTTTCTTTTCTGCGAGTTTCTTGTCTTGTGATCACAAAGAATGAGGTATATCAACAATGAAGACAAAGATAAAGAGCGATTATTGAGAAAAGTGAAAGAGAAAGCCCTTGGCACCCAGGAGGGCACCAGAAAGTGGGTTATGATTAAAGAGGTTATGTCTAGGTCTGTATGAGCATTGTAAGCTCTGAATGGCTAGTGCTTATATACGAAATAGATGAAACATAAGAACCAACCAGGGAAGAACCCAACTAACTGGGAAGGGGTCTCTATTTGGCAGTTTGTTGCCTTCCTTTGTTACAGAGATTAAATAGGAAGGTAAGTAGCATTATTTATTCTTTGTACTTTTCACACTCATTTCTGGCCACTGGATTTTGTTCCACAACATAGTCCCTTCTTTGCTTCTGTTACCCATTTCTGTGTGTATAAGGGTATGTATGTATGTATGTATGTATGTATGTATGTATGTATGTATGTATAGGGAGAGAAAAAGAGACAGATAGACACAGAGTGAGGGAGAACAGGCATCCTCTGATTTATTAGGACACTGATCCTTTCAAATCAGGGCCCCACCTTCATAACCTCATCTATCTTATGAGTTTTCTTCTTAGTGACCTCTTTTTTAAATAAAGTGACACTGAAAGTTAAAGCTCCACCCTACAACTTTGCAGAAACATAGGCATCTCGCTCATGACAGAATTTTAAAAATACAATAAATAACAACAAAACAAAACATCTTTAAATCACTTGAAACACTACATGAAAGAATTGTGAAATCTTCTAGGAGAAATTAAAGAACAGCAAATTACTAAATTATTTTTGTTATTGAATATATAACTGTCATAGCTATAACATTTATCTGTCAAATTTTCAGTAGATATTGCAACATAATTAGATATAAATCTGTTCAAACCAACCCTTAAATGAGCCCCCTCCCATATAAACACAGAGAGCAATTAGAAGACAATGGTCATCTCAATTCTGCTTTGCTAATGAGAACTGCCACTAGGAAATGACTATTCATTTAATTAAAAAGCCCATCATGAATCTACACACAATGCTGTTCTCTGAACTCTTAAGAATAAATCTATTTTGTTTTAGTGGAACGTTTAAAAGTGTCATTTTTTATTTGTTTTCTAAAGTGGTAAAACAATGGTATCTTGGAAATTATAAGAAGACATTCACCACAAAACATCACAGTAGATGGCTATTAATCAGAAAAAACCAAGGAGTTTGTGCTAATACAGTATGCTAAAACAGGACAACAACTTCTCTAATGGAAGGGGAAAATGAAACAATTACATGAAGGTGATTTCTTCCTTTTCTTATTTATTTAGCAAATTTATAAATATGTATTTGAAATAAATCTACAGTTATATACAATAAACTGAAGAGTAATGTCTTGCTATAGTCAAATGTGCAAAGAAACATGCTACCTAGTTTTTATTTATGTTATATATTCAAAATCTGGAGAAGGGGCAGAATAAGAATACAAAAGTCTTTACTATGTAATAATGTCTATACTATATAATTGATATGGGAATGGTGGATAGGAAAATTCAGTATAGTAGAGCAGATGTTCAACCCCTTTAGCAGAAAAATAAAATAATAAGATTATTATTTAATATTGTACTTCAAAGTGCATTTTAACAGGAATCAATATTAAATGAAAAAAGGAGAAACCTAGCATAACAAGCTAAAAGTATAAGCTAACATTGTTAGGAGAGATGTGCAAAATCTCTGACCCTTGGCCAGATACAGTCTTCCATATGCTTTTGTCATAAGGACTATTAGACACAGCTGTACTGTGACTACCTCAAGGTTGATTGTCTATGGATTCCTATGTGCTCCTATGTGAAATTAAGATATATGACATAAGTCACAAGGGCATCAATCCTTAGAAGAATTCCATTTTAAGAATTTTTGCTAATAACCAATCTATAAGAAAACCTTAAAAACCTAGTAGGAGAAATGGATATCATAAGAGAATATTCAGAATCTCAGCTGTGTGTGGAAAGTAACTACAGTCAATTTTAAGACTAAAAGACAAAAATCAAATGAGTTTATCACATGATGGAGGAAAGAAAACACATGTTTACTATACTTTATCTCTAAGATTGTAATAGTGAATAAAAATAGGAGTAAGAAAAATAAGTATCTGTGGCGTGCCCAGCACAAATGGGTCATTTATAATATATCCTACCCAAGGGTCAGGGATTATCTAGGAAAGAGGAGAAGAAATTTTCTGTGAGCTAAAGGTTCACCAAAGGGGGAAAATGTTTCTTCTAGACAGAGGAGTACTCGATTCATAAACTCGCAGCTACTTGGTGGCCTCTATATGCTCACTTATTTGAATGTTGGTCTCTAGTTGTTCAGACTGCTTTGAGAAGGACTAGTGTTGTGATCTTGAGTAGTTATGTAACTATGGTTAGGCTTTGAGGTTTTAAAAGTACATGCCAGCTCCAGTCTCTCTATTTCTCAGCTTTCAATGTGCAGGTAGAATGTTAGCTCTTAGCTACTGCTCCAGTACCATGCCTGCTGGACAGCTGCCGTGTTCCCCACTATGATGGCCATGGCATTTAAATAGATTTTTCTCTCTGAGTGCATTTCTACTGCTATAACAAAAATATTATAGATTGGGTAGATTATAAACTATAGAAATTTATTTCCTATAGTTCTGGAGATAGCCTAAGTCTGGACTGTTCCACAAAGAACAATGACTTAAAAGCATTGTCCATATTCCATGATGGTATTTGAACATGATGGAAATTCTGAGAGGTGGAGCCTATTAAAGAAGATAAGTCACAGTGCATGTGTATAAGTAGAGAAAACATGGAAGTTACCACTCTCCCTTTTCTTCCCTGTCTCTCTGAGATGAAAAACTCTCCTTCACCAAGCACACACACTATAACAGACTGCACCACAACAGTGCAAAAAAACAGGACCAAATAATCACAGGTAGAAACCATAATCCAAACTTAGCATTTGTTCCTCTGCTTTATTTGTCTCAGGCATGTTGTCACTGTAACAGAACACTAAGTAGGAGGTTCAAGGATCAAATTCTGGAATGCTTGTTTCTTAAAGAGCTAAACTCTGAATCCAAGATGGCACCTTGAACACTACATCTTCCTAAAGAGAAGACTGACACTTCTCACAAAACTAAAAGAGGGCGAATTCATACTTGAAGGAGGGGTCTTTTCTGCAAGAAACTAATACAATGCTGAAGATAATTCCTTGGTGAACTAGGCATCTCTCACTAAGCCTGCTCCCAAAGCTGCTATGTTAGAAATTGATTTTTATTACAAGTTTTTCAGACAAACATTCAAATCATAGGGCTATCATGTAAGACAGTTTGGTTGAGACTTTCTTTTCCTAGCTGATTAGTCATGTCCTTTTGTATTTAAAAATACCCTGCTTTGGCAAACTATAAAAGCATACTATTAATATATTAGTGTTTCAAAAGTAGTGAAAATAATTTTAAAGTTTAAAGTTTCAGTACACCTCAATAAATGTCCCAGCAATGAGTTTACTGAATAAAAACTCTCAGAAACTATGATTAAAAGACTGTACCTCCACATTCAACCCATGAAGTGGGTTTAAGCAGATACACATGAATCACCAATTCAACAAAATCCTCAAAGGGTCATCTTGGTTTGCTGTCCTCCTGAGATAGAAGCAGTCTTTTGAGGTGCTAAATATTCTATCATGACTCCATATTTTTATCTCAAGATCACAAATTGTCTTTTTTTGGGGGGGGGATGCACAGCACAGGGACTTATTCAATTGATGCTTGTCTTAAATGTGCTTTTTGCAAAAATCTTACCAGGTTTAAAAATGACAAAGAGATAAAAGAGACAGAAAAGGGAGACCTTCTCATCCTTCAAACCTTGTTCTATTGGAAGCCACTGAGTCTGAATTCCAAACTCCTAGATTCCGTGCATTTTGCATGTTGATACCTGGTTACCAAGCAACTTGGTGCCTCGTGGAGGCAGATCTGACTTAGCTGTATCCTTGCCTCCTGTAGTTGCTGACAGACACAGAGTCGAGGTCATCTGGCTACAGAAACGTGCTGAAGTGGGGACGTGATTACTTGTGATGTGAGCAGTGGTAAGTGTCTGGATTCACAGATAATGTAACCTTTGAATCTCTGGCTCTTTCTGCAGAGGCTTGGTCAGAAATGAAAAGCTTCGCCTTAATAAGTTATGTATTTGGGTCACTGATTTTTAAGAAAGAGAGGGACAGCTTAGAAGAGTGACCTAGAAAATCGAAAAGTTGGAGTTTAATTGTAAGGAAACATTGAAAAGGTAATAGGCCTTGCCCCAGGTTTAGAAAGGAGGGTTGTAAATCACATGCCTCTGCCATTTGATGCCTTCTAAAGGAGTGTATGTAGACCAGAGTCCCTCCATGAAGAGTGCTGTGAAGCTGAGATTGTCTTGCTTAGTTCTCTTCAAAATGTTCTTCTCTGATTAAAAGATAATCCTTAATATATTCCTATGATAAGTTTATGCTGAAGGACACTACAGAATGACAGTGTGTTAGGACATTTTCTAGACCACATGTCCTTCCTTAGTGAGACCCCATTCAGGAATCATTCTATAACCCCTGTTAAAATTCTTGCTCAACATTTGACCATGTGATGGCGTCCACAAATCTCTCTCTCTTATTTCATTCATTTTACTAGCTGCCTAGTATAGATCATGCCATAACTTCCTGAAACATTCAAGACTGCTACTTTTCCTCCTCTGATTAATTTTCTAGGCTGTCACTCACACAGAAATTGTTCCAACATCAGTCTCACTGTCTATTTTCCATCTTCCCGTTTTTAGCACCACTTACTATTTGGTTATGTTCAAATCTGTTCTGTTGTGACTAAATGTGTTTCATGATCTACTCATCCATTATTCATTCTTACTTCCCAGCAAAACATATCCTCCCTATACCATAATCAAAGTATGCATACCTTCTTCAAGAACAAATAATTTAAATATGAAACATTGATTTTTTTGTATACCATATTAACACTTTTAACATGTTAACACTTTTAAAAACATAATTTGTTCATTATTATTTATGTGCATGATTTTATGCCTATATGAGTTTATGTGTGCCATATGAAAGCAAGTGCCCAGGAAAGACAAAGGGCATTGGATACCTTGGAATTGGAGTTACAAACAGTTGTCAGACACTTCATATGGATGTTAGGAACCAAATGCATGGGCTCATGTTTCCAACCCCACTGTTTAACATGCACAGAACATTAAATGGGCTTCTTCATTTGATAAAATATCAGATTCTTTGACTGTGAATCCCCCCACTTTTTTTAAATACTTAGGGATCCTTCAAAATGAGACACTCCCTAACTCCTTTATGGCACCCTCTCCACCAATCCCAGCTTTTTCTTCAATCTTTACAGTTATCCTTTGAAACACTCATTTTTAGCCCTTGCTGTTGCTGATCTTTTGCTACTTTATGGGTTCTTCTTTTTCCCACCTTTTATCTCCACTGGTTTCAAACCATATCACTAAATAGAAGAGAAAAAAGAATAGAAGAGAAAGAGAATGATATCTCTGAATCTGATATCTTCTTGTTTTTTTCTTTGAGCCTACTAACAAACTGAAATCAATCTCAATCACCAACCACCAATCACCAATAACACCTCTTGGGGTGCTAGCATTTATGTACACTGTGAAAAGTTTCCAGAATTCCAAATGCTGTACAATTGCTCACAATATCCGCAGCTGGCAAAATCATGCCTCTGCTAGAGCACAGGATAATCATGATCATCTGCGAAGGACAGTCCAATATTCTCACACTTGGAATTAAAACAAAACATAGTCTTAAAATATTACTGTGTCTTGTGTTTTGATCCCAAAACTCCAGAATTTTCACTACATTTTGCACTTATCAACATATGAAATCTTATGAAGACTTAGAGAAGAATTTTGTGGTTTTGTTGGGAAATTGTCACCACATGAGACTGCTAAACTGTTAGTTGATGACTCTGTCATGTTGGCACTATAATGTGGAGGATATCTTGTAGTAGAGTTTTTTAATACAAATGATGAATCTATAAAAGAAATTGCAAGCCTTCTCATGCACAGAATCACAGAATCAGGAGTCTCTAGAAAGAGCTAGGCAATAGAGAGTAGCGGAAAGAAAAGAGAAACAAATGGCCATGCCTGAAGACTCTAGGCAATTCTGATTTAGGGTAATTAAAATTAAACAAGTATACATAGGGAGGGGCCCATGGCTCCAGCTGTATATGTCGGGGAGGATGACAGTGTCAGGCATAGATGGGTGAGGAAGTCCTTGGTCCAGTGAAGGCTGGACTCCCCAGTGTGGGGGAAATCCTGGGTGAGGAGGTGAGAGGGAGGGTGGGTGGGGGCATATCCTCATAGAAGCAAGAGGAGGGGGTATGGGATAGGGGGTCCTGGCTGGGGGGAAGGGGGTTACATCTGAAATGTAAATAAAATATCTAATAAAAATTTTTAAAAAGTTAAACAAGTGTATTGATCATTTTTTTATGCTCTCCTGGCATCACAGTGGAGTCACCTTGTAAACATTAAGGTTCTCTTTCTTGAAAGATACAGACCTGTCTAGATTTCCCCAAAGCTGCCATTATGTATGTGATTTCCAGACTACATAATTTTTGAGCAGTTTCCTTTAGAGTGCAAAGGGTTTTTATGGTAAATGTTTTTTTTTCAGTAAATTCTATCTGAATATTTTCATCCTGTGTGGCATAACAGCATCTAATGGAGGCCACTTTTAATCAAATTGGTTTTTTTTATTCTCTTAATTTCCGTGTCTGTTCAGAACATCCATTAAAGTCAATATCCTTAATTTAATGGAAGATTTCCTTTGGAAGTTGCTGCATTTTTTCTGTTTAAATTAACACTGAGAATATGTAATGGATGTGTTAAATAGATAATGCTATTAATGGGAAAACTGCGTAAATTAAACATATATCCAATCACGTTTAAGGCATCTGTTTTATGTTCAACAGTTTGATTCTCTTATGCAGTGAACCGACAGACCTCTACCATACATTATCTATTGCCCTAATTTTATAATCACCATAGCAAACATTGGACTCAGTAAAATTCTCTGTTTTGATATAATCTTAGCACAAGAAAATATATTAGCTAATATTCAAATGTATATGGAGGACATATTTAAAAGTAGCTTCTGCTTCTTGTAGCAGGCAGAAATGTGTATGTGTTCACCTAGATACCTCTCTCTCTCTCTCTCTCTCTCTCTCTCTCTCTCTCTCCCCCTCTCTCTCTCTCTCTCTCTGTGTCTATCACTTATTTATTTATTTACTTTTATTTAATTATTGATATCAGACTCCCAAAGTCTGAACCACCACTGGATTAACCTTGTCTAAAAAGACAGCAAATTGAGCTGTCTTTTTGCCTCCCGTTAATGTGATTACAGTGGCCATGGTGATTACAGTGGCCATTTTAATGAGAACTATTATTGACCAAACTCAACTCAATGTTTGTTCAACATCCATGGAAATAGATAACAAGAAGTTTAGATATTGAGAAAATTAGACAAAAGATTGCCAACATGTTAAAAAAAAACTGTGTGAAAAACTTTCCTCAAACAATATTTTCTTAAACAGAATATTAGATAAACTTTACTCCAATGGATGGCCCTACCCATATATGGGTTCAAATTCAACTCAGCTGGTTATTTTTTAAAAAAATGAAGGACATGCAGATGGGAAGGGGTTGGGAAGGTAAGACAGTAACTTGGAGGAAATTAGGTAGATGTGTTGGTATGATACACTGTGAGCATGTGTGTAATACTCAAGAAATTAGTAGAATATTATATTCATTAAAATGAATATTTCGTGTTTGACTAACTACTGTTGATTCTTACAGTAAAATCCAAGTGTTCTCTTAACCCCACAGCCTTCCCTCCTCTCCCTGTCATTCCTCCCTTGGTCTTGTGAGCTTGGTTTTCAGGTTTCTGGCCCTGAGTCACCATAGGAAGCACTGTTTGCCATTCAGAAATAAGAACACCAGCATACCAAAGCAACAGTACTTACAGATAGTTTTTATCCTTATTGGCCTACTTTTGTTATCTAAAGACTCTTAGAGAAACAGAGACAAAGGCTGAGGATTTTATTTCAATTTATTACCACATATTCATCTTACACTAACTGAGTCTACAAACTTCGTCATAGTTTATGTGTCCTGAAATTCTGTAATTCAAACTTCCTTTTCTTCTAGCAGATATGATGAACTTATTTCTTACTTTAGGTAATCAGAAAATTCTTAGCAATGACAAAATATGTGGAATTTTAGTTTCTCTTATATTCCAAAAGTGTGTGAGTCATTAATTTGATTACTGTGTTAGCATTTGTATTTATTCTAGAGTTATAATACTTAGTTTTATATTTTACAAAATGTAGACTCATATGTTCTCCTATCCTCCCTCTCTGTCACTCATATAAACACCCTCACACACACAGTCAGACACTTATTCTTAGAATATTAAGAATTTGGGTGCTTTTCGGCCTCGGCAGCCATCTTCCAGTTAACTCGCCAAAATGACCAACACAAAGGGAAAGACGAGAGGAACTCGGTATACGTTCTCTAGGCCTTTTAGCAAACGTGGAGTTGTTCCTTTGGCCACATACATGCGAATCTATAAGAAGAGTGATATTGTAGACATCAAGGGAATGGGTACTGTTCAAAAAGGAATGCCCCATAAGTGTTACCACGGCAAAACCGGAAGAGTCTACAATGTCACCCAGCATGCCGTGGGCATCATTGTAAACAAGCAAGTTAAGGGCAAGATTCTGGCCAAGAGGACCAATGTGCGGATTGAGCACATTAAACACTCGAAGAGCAGAGACAGCTTTCTGAAGCGGGTGAAGGAGAACGATCAGAAGAAAAAGGAAGCCAAAGAGAAGGGGACCTGGGTTCAGCTGAAGCGCCAGCCTGCACCACCCAGAGAAGCACACTTTGTGAGGACTAATGGGAAAGAGCCCTACCTGCTGGAGCCCATTCCATACGAATTCATGGTCTAATGTATAAAAGAAATAAAGGACCCAACTGCAGAATTTTTCCTTAGGTTCAAAATAATAATAATTTGGGCATCCAAGTAGGAAATTTTTCTCTGCCCATTCTGTGTATTAATACAGAAATAGTCGGTCACCGCACTCACTGCCAATGTCATTAAGAGGAATCAGGGGTGTAAATGTTTACATGGTGGTTTGAAATGCAACTTGATCTCCCAGCTCTATCGGGAACTGTGATGCTGAAAACTCTCAAGCTGCAGAGGAACTGGAAGAAAGCACAGGTTCAAAGATGCCATGGCCTCTGGTAGAAATCTTCCCCTATTATTAATCATACAACGATAAAAGGAAACTTTACTGCTTTACTCTCAACAGAAATGCTTCAGATTTTATAATCAGGAAATATTTCAAAATGTGGCTCCCCCATCTACAATCTTCACAGATTTTAATGAGGAAATTCAATCAATCATATTAATAAAGTCCAGTTAGAATGCCTCAAAACATTGTGATAAAAACCCTGATTACTGCTATTATATTATATTGTATTGTATTATATTAATTATATAATATACATATTACATATAATATTTATGTATTATATGCTATGACATTGAATAACTGTATGGCTATAGTACAACAGATTGTGAATTGCTGTCATAATGGTGTAACAGCATCCAATACAGCTCTCATATCTAATCTTAAAATAGAAATACAGAGAATGAAACTCTCATTGACTTCTCCCTTCCTTGTTGAAGGCCCTCACTGAGCTTGGGTCCTATCATCTAAACCATGAAGTTGATGCTGTGTGTCAGCCTATCTGTGGTCCATTAGGGCATGAAGATGAACATCAATATGTGAAATAGAGAAACCCCAACTGTGACAGGTACCACATACTATCTAATTAGCAATTTAAAAGAATACTGAAGACCAAATCCAGGGCCTCAGATATGTCAGATATGTGTTCTGCTACTTAACTCACCTGTTAGTTTAAAAAAAAAACAGAATAAGGAAGAAGTAGAAAGACTAAGAAAAGATGGGCAAAAGGAGAAGGAGGAGGGAGAGCCAGAGGAGGAGAGGGAGGAAGAGTCACAAAACCAGGAAGAAGAAGAGGAAGAGAGGAGAGAGAGCAGGATGCCGGCCATAGACCACACAAAGCTGTCCTGACTCATATATTGAAGGTCAGGCTTGGAATAATCTATTTTCTCAGTGCTTCAACTATTTCTCTTGACTCATATTTGTTATCCACTTGTGCTGATTTGTTTTGTTATTTGTTCCTTCAGGGATTTTATTGTAACTTTTTTATGCTAGACCATAAAGCCCTATAAGACAGCCCTTTTTATTTAAATGTTTCTATCCTTCCCACCTTCCAGGGCATTTATTACTTCCTACATAATTTGGTGCTAAATATTTTGTGCATATTTGCATAGACATGAATACAGCCTGATAAAATCAATAAAAGCTCATGAAATATACTTAACAACAATACAAATCTATAAACAGATAACGAAATTATTCTACAGTCTATGTTATTCTGCAAAAAAATAAAGTCCCACAAATTGAATTTAAAATAGGAAAATTGATTTAAAAGACATGACTTTATTAGTAGAAAGGAGACTCTTTAGATTAAAAACTACACATTTCTAATGGGTGTGGTAGTGAACACCTTTAATTCCAGCACTCAGGAGGCAGAAGCAGGTGGGTCTTTGTGTTCCAGGTCAGAAAAGACTAACATAGTGGATTCCAGGTCAGCCAGGATGACATTGCCTGACCTTGCCTTGCTATAAAAAGAACAAACAAACAAGAAGCCCTGCCCTGTTTTTCCCTTGGGTTTGTAGAGGTCTGTAGGAGGGAACAAAACCATAGAAATGGCTTTCTTTCCCTCCCAGACAGACTTCAGTTGGCCTGCCTTTTATTCAACCTGAGTATCAGTGCTGGCTTAGCTTGTACTTGGCATTTCAAGGCAGACAGAAAAGAGCTCACAGACACTCACATTTAAAATAACAACATATCTGTTGTGTATTTCAGCTAATGTCATGATAGAACCTGAAGAGACCACCTTCAGTAGATAGACATAGCCTCCAGTTGAGGAATGAGGCCACCCACCAGTCTCAAAATTTTTAATCCCAAATTGTTCCTGTCTAAAGGAAACACAGGTACCAAAAAAAAGGTACCTCTACCTTGAGATCCATCCTATCTGTAGACAGCAAACCCTGACACCATTGCTGATGCCAAGAAGTGCTTGTAGACTATCCTCTGAGAGTTTCTGCCAGCACCTGACTAAGACAGATGTAGATACTCACAGTCAGTCATTGGACTGAACCCAATGAAAGAGTTAGGGGAAGGATTGAAGTAGCTGAAGAAGATCGAAACCCCATAGGAAGAACATTAATATCAACTAACCAGACTCCCCAGAGCTCTCAGGGAATAAACCACCAGCCAAAGCATATGCATGAGTGGGTCCATGGCTCCTGCTACATATGTAGCAGAGGATTGCCTTATCTGGCATCAATGGAAGGGGAAGCCCTTGTTGGCCCCAACATATAGAAGTCCTAGAGGGGTGAGCCAGGAATGGGTAGATGGGTTGGGGAGCACTGTCTTAAAGGCAAAGTGGAGGTAGAAGGGAATGGCAGTTTTGCAGATGGGAGACCAGGATGGGGAAAACATTTGAAATGAAAATAAATAAAATCATCAATTAATAATAAAAAATAAAGTACCAACATGTCAGATAGATAGATAATATAGATTAAAGACTATATAACATGGGAGGAGTTTCTTGGAGTGTTTCTCTGGGAAATCCTGTTGTCACTTTTTTAATTCTTGCTGAGAGTTTTCCTTTGAGCTCCTTATATCCAAGAAGGCAATCACACTTCAAGGGAGACTTCAGGGAAAATTTGGATTTGCAAACATTGTTCAACAGAAAGCACATGAGCTAGGAATCAATTACCCTGAACAAGGGGCAGAGGTCATAACCAGGCAAAACAGAAAACAAAATAAAACAGTAGCAAATTTTAACCATTGTTCTCAGGGTTAAATCTGCCCTGTTCTCCTCCTCTGAACATGTCACTAATTCCAACTAAGAAATAGAAGCTGGTCATTTTTGGCCTTCATATTAGCCCATTAATGAACAAACAGTGAAAAATCCAACTTGACTACTCAAGAAAGGGCAGGGAGGGGGGAGTAGATGGATGGGTGGGGGGCACACCGTCATAGAAGCAGTGGGAGGGGGTACTGGATAGGGAGGTCCTGGGGTAGAGGGGAATGGGGAAAGGGGATAACATCTGAAATGTAAATAAGTAGAATATTTGATAAAAGAACATTTAAGAAATAAAAGTATTACACTGTAAAATTAAATATTTTAAAACAAGTAAGTTTATGATCAAGAGAGAATGAACACTAGGAGGATAAATGGAAGATAGGTGAGATAAAAATAAGATTAGGCTCTTGTTGAGGGAAGTGTAGATAGAAATAACTATTGCATAATTTTCCAATTATATATGTATATTTATATATCAGGTCTCCAACACTAGCTGCTGGAGAAATTTATGGAGGGAAAGACTTAAAAGAAGAATACTGACATTAAAGCAATGCTTATCTTACCATATTCTGAAGGGGCAAAAACTTTCTCTAATAAAACCTCTGCAAAGAAAAACAGTCTAGGAAAGAGGCCACATTTTGAATCCAGAGAATGAGAGAAAATGTAGGTTAGCAACTTGGCCATATTATTTAACTTTGTTCTTGAGATGCTGGCTTCATGTTGCTGATTAGTATCCAATGTTTAGGATGCTGGGCAAGGTCAGTTAGCATAGCAAGGATGTTCAAATATGAGTGTTCTAAACTAAATTTCAAAACTGTGGCATACAGGGACTTTGGGAGTTGGCTTAGTTCTAAAAAATGGCCTATTGTGCAACCATAAAAATATTTAGATCCCCAACACCCATACTAAAAGTGTGGCATAGTGTCTGTAACTGTAGCTCTGGGAAAATAACAGAGCTAGGCAGATTGTTGAAGCTCTGTGGCCAGTCAGTTGATGAGTTCTAGGTTCAGTAATAGACCCAATCTCAAAATACAATAACACAAATAAAGTGGGAGAACAAGAAGGTCTGTATGAGTTTTAGTCCAGCCCTGTACAAATTGTATATGTATATACATATGTTTCTATGTATGTTATGTATATAGACATAGATAGAAAGATAGATAGATATAGATAGATAGATAGATAGATAGATAGATAGATAGATAGATAGATAGATAGATGTGGAAAGTATTAGAAGATACCTGATTTTTTTATCTATGTAATCCAATACATACACCTGTGCACAAATGTACGTACACCCACACAAAAATGTTCACCGACCAGACACACACACATCATTGTATATACTTCATTGCTTTATATCTTCATTGTGTTCCAAACCAATTGCAAATTTTAGTGAACCACAGTATGAAGAACATACTCCCTGAGCTTTTACTATTTTCAGTGTCTAGGACCTCTATTTAGCAATTATAGTTCATTGCAACTTCTACCTTCCTCTCTTTGAAAATTTCCAAGTACATCAGGAAGAAAATAATTGCTAATTGCCCATTTCCTAAAGAAGATTCAACACTGTCGGTTACCAGCACATATACTATGGAGTCCTAAACTGCTGACACCTTAGCAGCATAAATATCCATCTTGCTTATATTCATGAGTCTTCGCACATCCCTGTATATTACAGCTACTCTCATGCATGCTATATGGATTTTGATTCCTTTTCTTTAACAGCAAGCTTTGTAGAGAGAGGAAATGGTTGGAGACAATCCTAACAGATGTTTCAATCCAAGTTCCAAGAGGAGGGAATTTGGACATTTTCCGACTTCTGAGGAGATTATTTCACGATTAAACCTCTCCACACCTATAGGAAAGCCAGTGATCTCATTTTCTGAGGTACAAATGGATCCCGTGCGGGGAATCTTATTCGTGGTGAACTTTCCAAATGACTCAGGCAATATATGATTTGTGTAATCACATTTACATTCACCTGTCATATTTACTCTAAAACATCACTGAAGGCTTTGGCAATTTGAAGATGAAGAAACTGAGGCTATTTGTTTCAGGATGATCCCAATCCTGGTTAGTCTCATAAGAAAAATAAATCCAACTCACTTTCCAGGGTTAGCTGCATTGCTTGACCTGGAATCACTCTCACTCCCTGCATCTTTTTTCTCTCTTCTCCAAAACCCTGTCATTTTCCCCCCTCTCTCCCTCTTTATTCTTCTCTGTACTCCCAGAAGTATCCCTGCTTCTAAGGCATGCTGAAAGCTCATTATCATGTTGGAAAGATGTGGCATTTTAGCTGGAAAGGTCACATGGCCTTGTAAGAGGAGCACAGAACTTATAATTAGAAGTCTCAGGTTCAAAGCCAGGTTCTCCTTCTGTCTAGCATGTATTCAGCCCTTGCCCACTTTTAATCAGTAAAGTGACCTTAGGCAAAATAGATGGGTTTCTGTTTCCACGAGGTCCTTTTAATTTTTAACATTTCACATGGAGATCAAAAATAATTAAATTGATGAAGCCTATAAGTTTAGTAGTTAAATTTACACACAAATGAATTCAAACCCCAATTATAAGGTAAAATCCCTTTCTTATTATGTTACACTGACAGTGACAGCTAGAAGGAGCTGACAACTTCACCATACATGTCTGTGCATGCTTGACTGACACCTCTGAACTATGCTTTTCATTCTTCAAATATCTCTTATGACAATAGATAAGAGACTGTGGTTGCTTAAGAATAATGGTGATAGAACACCAAATGTCACTCAAAAAATGTTTTTCTTACTGATATTCCTGTGATGGTATATGAGAAGAGTTGTGTGGAGGCTCCTAAACTTCCAGACCTCAAAGCACAACTAGAAAGAACAAAGAGGACATTTACTGCTATATTACAGAAGAGGGAAGACTTTTGTGATTGGGAGATGCAGATCACCCATCCACAGCTTCTTTGACCTGTTTTCATTGTTCTTGTTAGAGCGTACTGCCTGGTCTGATTAGTTATCATTAACAGGAACTGTGTTGCCCCAATTCCAAGTGCATAGTAACTCATCATTCACTGGTATATTTAGTGGCTATGGTCCATAAAGATGAATAGCAAGTAATTGTAAATTAGTTCTAAGAAACCAGACATTACTAGTACAAATACTTTAGTGTGGTCCTAAAAGGTGATAATAACTCTGCAGTAGGAGTCCACCAGTGTTCAAAAAGACTATTTCCATTTCTTTTGTAAAAAATGTTACATATGTTTATTTCCTTTCTTTTCTTTAGCTTGTCTCTCTTTCTATTTTTCTTTCTCTCTTCTTTGTTTTTAGACAGGACCTCATATAATTCATCTCCACCTTATACTCAGAGTATAACTCAGGGTGACATTGAACTTCTGGTCATCCTGTCTTCATTTCCAAAATAATGACTTTATAGACATCTGCCACCATGGCTGGCTTTATCTTACTGAGGTTAGAATCCAGAGTTCCCTACATTCTGAACAGACAATCTACCAACAAAGAAATATACTGAGAGGACAACTTGCAAAGAGTTGGTTAGTAGTCGTTTCCATGGTTCCAGGAATTGAACTCAGGTTATCAGGTTTGGCAGCAAGCACCTTTCCACAATGATCTATCTCTCTAGCTTTTATGTTGAACAACTGTTACATGAAGTATATTGTCTTAAGTGGTTTTTAGTATTTCAGATATATCACTATGAAAACTGATAAATACCTTCACTCCTAAAACTCATTAAAATATCTAAAAATACAGAATGCATTAATTTTCATATGATGCACCTAAGGGTATGATATTACAGTTGATGCTAAGTTGAGGTTACAAAGTAGTGGGGCTGCTTGCTGTTCTTATGACCTTGCATTGTTATTATCTCAGTTTTCTAATTTAAAGAATGTTCAAGTTACAGCATAGATCCTGTGAGTTAAGAAAGGTAGTACACACATTTAGCACACACGTTGTCAGCTTTCATGCAAAGACCATAAGTCACACCATTATCTTAATTTTTTTAAAAAATCTACACATCTCAAGAAGCTATCTTTAAGCAGATATTGCTTCTAGATCCAGCTCCTTGTAATTGTCTTGTCAACAAGGAAAACATCAGAAAACTTTGTCAAATGCCTGGCTGAACTCCAGCTCTTTCTGTAGTCTCTAATATCCCTTCATCTATTAAGCTACTAACCCTATTAAAAGAAAAAAAATTGAATTAGTCTGACATGACTTAGTCATGCCAAACCCTTATTGAAGATGAGGGCTGTCTGCTCCTCCTGGCAGTCACTCGTTAATAAGTTTGATTATAATTGGATCAAGAATTTCATCAGAAATCAATGTCAATCTTATTTGGCTAATGCAGGACTAGTGTCTTCCACTTTCTGTGGTTTTCTCTGAAACCATGCTGAGTGTTCTGAAAGATAAGCCATCATGGCTGCCTACATAATACTCACAGCCCAAACAGGTTCACTCTTGAGGTTCTAGAAAGTCTGATACGTCATGGCCCTTTGTAAGCATAATGCTATTTTCATAGCTTAACATTTCTAGATTAAATTATTTATTGTAACTTCTTTTTGAACAGCATAGTAGCCCCTGAAGCTAACAAGCAGATTATTTATACTATCTGCTGTGTGTTTGAGAATGCTTAGCACTCAATCGCCATCCATAACATGGCACAACCTCTCAGTCACTTTAAATCACCTTTATGGGACATCTATTCCTTCATATAACCTACACGACATATGTTGTCTCTAAATAGCAACTGAAGAACAAAGTGCTACAATGGTTCACAGGGCAAGTTGTTTCTTAGACAGATAATAAAAACATATTTTAAAATTGTAAATGTGGAATAGCGTGTTTCACATATGAACATCTTGTGTACTTCAGCTTTTATAATGAAAGAAAAGAATAACCAAGTTCATGCTTTAGGTAACAGAGCTGTCAATTCACCAAATTTTTCCAGTACTAAATTCTTAGTTGTTTTTATTGCTGTCTTTGGGAGTACAACAAAGGTGGTGTATACTACATTGAAAGAAAGGTTGTATAGATACTGAAATAGAAGATATAACTTAAGTAAAGGGCAAAAGACAACTAAACTAAATCAAGCACAGAAAGAGTGCACCAAGGCACAACTTGATGACGTATGTTACGTTTTCAGTTTTTTTCTTTGTACATAAATACTTATACTTAGAGATGAGATGGAAAGAACATATACCAGTAATTTATACTATGAATTATTTTTTTAAAGATATACTTTATCCTGAGTATTTCATATACAGATTACAGTGAAGCTATAAAATTTGTGATTGGTTTCCTTTCTTGGTCAAACAAATGAATTCCAAACTCTGTTGGAAGTAGATTGACAGTCCTCCTCAATGCTGTGTGAGCTCTAGACTTCCTACACAATCTTGACAAACACTGTCACAATAGAGTCACCTCTCGGAGGGCAATGTCTCCATGCAGCATGTCTAACATGGGAAAACCATGCAATCATTTTTTTGCCCTTAATAGTATAATTTCATAACATACTATATTCTTTTCTACCACAAAAATATTCTGTTAATATTAGTCACCATTAGATGACAGTACATGCTTCATGCCCATACTTATCTACAAGGACGTGAATTAATTTTATTTGATATATTAACAGTCAAATGTCCTTAAATACAAGATATAGTTTCAAAACTTGCAACTATAATTTAAAATTCCAGTGGAATTTATCTACTTACTCTTGTTAAATATTAATGAATTACTGAGATAATATGTATATAATAATATAAAGCAAGTTGTTAAATAATCATGTTTCTAGGTCAAATGGCCTTTGAGACAGAAGTTCTTCTATTTTTCAGGACACTTTAATAACTACTTAGAAGTTAACGATGGTGTTAAGAATGTGATTTACATCCTCTGACACCTTCTACACTCCTCTCAACTTAACATGATGCTTACTTGCATGATTTCACTGTATTGACAAAAAAGGAAGGTTTTGAAGAAATTAGAAAATGGAGAAATCAAAAGAAACGGGGTGTTGGTAAGCTCCACAGCTCCTACAGCCTCTTTATCTACTACTAACCAGGCAATTCGCTCAGAAGCCAAGGAAGCCATAATACCCTCATCAAAGCCCTCTACAATTACAGAGCTATTAAGAAAGTATGCAGCATCGGAGGTGAATCTTAAGTAGCTTAAACATTGAATTTAGGTGATGAAGATAACGGTAATAATACATGGTGTGCTACCAGAGAGCCTTTATTCCTGCAGGGTTGGACTACTTAAATAAAGGTCAAAAGATATATGCCTTTGATAGCTATAAACCTGAGCTGAAACTTTTTTTTATTAACATGCTGTCTTTACTTCTCTTTATTTTTTTTAATTTCTTGCAGTAGAAACATATTCAATTTCAATGTGAGAGTATTTTAGCACACGTTCTCTTTAGAAACCAATGGGGATATTTCAATTTTTAGCAATAGAAAATATCTTAGTGATTAACTTAAATGTTCCTTGTGAGTGGTTCAATCTATATAAAATTAAAAACAAGACAGAAAAAATTCCACATGGCCAATGGAATCAATAAAATTAGTAACATGAGGAATTGCAAGCAATATGAAAAATTTTATCATTAAAAATAAATACTAAAATTCAATACTTGAGCTGGGAGATGGCTTAGCAGTTAAGAGCACTTGCTATTCAAACTAATGGATCAGAGTGTGTATCCTAGAAACCACTGGAAATACAAAAGTGGTCTGGTTTGCCTGAAACTCCAGGACTCAGGTAGGTGAATAGAGACAGGATAAACTGGACCAGGGTCTGTCCCAAAAGCTGTTCCCTGTACTTGGGATATGTTCTTCTACCTGGGCTGCCTTGTGTGCCCTCAGTGGGAGAGAATGTGCTTAGCCTTGCAGACTTGATGTGCCAGGGTAGAGGGACACTAGGGGAGGGGGCACCAGCTCAGAGTAGAATGGGAGGGGAGGAGGAGGGAAGAAGGATTGTGGGAGGGGGTGCCCAGGAGGTGGCAGTGAGCAAGATGTAAAATGGATAAATAAAAATTAATTAAGTAATTAATAAAGAAAAGCTAATTTGCTGGGGCTTGATACATAATTTGCCAAGTTAGAAAATGTGAGTTCTAGGTTTAGTGAAAGACTTTGCCTCAAAATAATAGGTTGAGAGTCATGATACACCACTCTGTCAGCTGTTTATACCTGTGCACACACATACACCACCACTACCACCACATCATGACCACCACCACCACCACCACCATCACCTCACACATGTTGATACATCTATAAACACAAATTATTTCTTAAAGAAAACCAGTTGTGGACAGTACAAAATAACTCATAAGCAAATATACTGGTGGCCTATTAAATTTTACAACAAATGTTACCTTATTTTCTGCTTCTCTTCACCTTTACAAGTGTGCTAGTTTGAATGATAAATGTCCCCTATGATCACAGGCTCTTTTGAATGTTCAATTCCCAGCTGACAGTGCTATTTGGAAAGGTTTGAAAGATGTGAGCATGATGGAGGAAGTATATCAGTGGAAATAGGCTCTGAGAGTTTAAAAACGGATGCCAATTGTAATTCACTCCCTTAACTTATTCCTTAAGTTCTAAGATGTGAGCCCTCAGGAGCTGCTGCTTGCATTTTGCTTGCTAACTACTACTTCCATTCCAGTGTTATAGACTCTAGCTCTCCGGAATCGTAAGCTCACATAAACCCTGTCTTTTATAAGTTGCCTTGGTCACAGTGTTTTACCAGAATAATAGAAAAATAACTAATACAACAGTATAGGAAAATTTATACTGGTTGTCAAAGTAATAAAATAGGGGTTAGAATAGTGACTCAATAGGTACAGTGTTTACTATCCAAAAGGAGGACTTGAGTCTGAATTCTGTCTTAGTGTGTTATTTCTGAAACTCCATTATCAAGGCAACTCGCATAAAAGAAATCAATTAGTTGGGGCTGTCTTACAATTTCAGAGGCTTAGTCCATTACCATCACAGTGAGAAACATGGTTGTACACAGGCAGAGATGGTGTTGGAGAATTTGTGGAGATTTCTATATGTAGTTCTGCAGGTAGTAGGAACAGAGCAATTCTCATCTTGGAATGGACATTTTGAAACCTCAAAGCCCACCCAAGTGACACAATCCTCCAATAAGGTCATACTTCCTAATTTTCAAGTATTGTAGATCTTTGTGCCAAGTATTCAAATCTATGGGGTTATGGGAGCTACTCTCATTCAAACCACCACAGCTTGCCAGCATTGAAGTTAAACTTAGTATGGCTTCTTGTTTCTGTAACCCCAGTCATGAGAAGAAAGAGAAAAAAGGGATCCTGAACTACAATAATTTTACAATGGTTTTAAAAATAAGTTCTGTTTGAAATTGGTAAATATGAATAATCATATCCTTATAGAATTATTTCAAGTGTTAACTACATCATAAAACTAAACTGGTTGATAAAAACATACTTTTGTCTCACCTTGAAACAGAAAGTTCCTTTCTTTATCACTATAAAATGAAAATAATTCTTTTGTTTGTCAGTCTTTCATCTATTACAAACAAACATCAAAGATTACATTTATAAAAAAAACTAAAACATATCTGGCAAAGAAGAAAGTCTCACTGCAGAAACTTCATGGCAGAACTTTAGACAAACAGGAACTGCAGAGGCATCTTGCTATGAGCTCCCAGTTTAGTCCTGTCAGATTCAATGAAAGCAATCTTCAGTAATGGTGAGAAAAGTGTTATATGTAAGTATATTTGCTTTTTACCTTTTGATGGGGTATTCTAATTGAGGATTATGAGTTATCTGAAGGGAAAGAGATTAACACATAGCCTTATTTAATAGCTGAGCTTTTTTTTATATATAAAAATGGATGCTTTATGAACTCAGCACCTCCTCCCCGCTGAATTAAGAGACATTCCTTTATTGAATTAACCATTTATTTCCTTCATCGGGTCTAGAAGATAACACTGCTACTTGCTTTATTCAGCCCCACTAGGACATTTTGCCTAAACAGGGAGTCTAGAGAAAATGGAAGATAAAAATATGAAGGATATAGTCCCAATGGAGGCCTCACCAGAACGTTAAGATGAATAAATGTTCTTTCTAATCCATTACCTCTAGAAGGGGCACCCATGCTGGTTAGCAGAGGAGTAGAGAAGGGGGATCAGGTGAAGCCAATGGGAGAAACCCTAGCTTAGCACAGGGCTGGGATGGGTTTCACATTGTGTTGATTTAAAGTGCAGAAAATCAAGTAGCTATGAAAAAGATTTCACAGTCATGGAATGAAACAATCACTAAATGCATTCTTCATGATAGCAACTGTTGTAACCTAGTTACTAACTACCTTGAACAATCAAATGAACAATAAACATGACAATTATAGATATGAGTGACATGCAAAATCTAAATGCTTGGGATGTTACAAATACAGAGGATGCAGCACTGAGCACTGGACAAAGCTTTTATTTGGACATTTATTAAGGAAAACAAACAAAATGTTGCCAGTCAGAACAACCTTCATCTTCAATTTAGAATGAGACATTATTAAAGTAAGTATGACCAGAGATATTTTGAAATAAAATCCCTGAACAGTGGCGTGACAAACCAAATAAAGGAACATAGGGTATAATTTTGCAAATCAGAAATGAGACAACCAGCTTCAACTGAATGTTATCAATTAACATCTGAGCCCTATAGCAGAGATTTTCCTATTTTGCTTTAATGCACCTGTCTTATGTCCCTACAATGTATCTTTTAAAACCTTATTTCATGACTTCTTTAAGTTGTATATTATAAACATTCATGAGTCCACATCCACGTTGGAACATTGTATTTCAGGCAACTTAAATCCGTTTTCAAGGTTCATGCTCATTCTTTTTGCCTCAAAATAAGCTATCTCTTCTACTTGTGAGGTGATAGCTGGAGTTTGCATCAACAATGTGAACTAAAATCAAGTTGCAAGACCATGGCCACTACTTTAAAAAAAGCCATTGTTCTATGAATTGTTCTAGTCATTCACAAGGTGAAAATTTGTTAATCACAGTATAAGAGGGACTTTTTGTTTGCTTTATATGCAAGCGAGGAATACAATGTGTTTGAGTATGTGTGTGTGTGTGTGTGTGTGTGTGTGTGTGTGTGTGTGTGGTGTGTCAACATTTCAACCAACATCTTAACCAAAATAATTCTAAGTTTACAGCCTCTCTGGCACCAGCTTTTATGTTTTATCCTTAACACCAAAAACGTATCTTCATTTTCAAAACGAACAATCCTGAAAGAGTCATGATTTGAACCAGCCATTATTTGTAACCAGGCAAGGCATCTACTGGTGTAACTTGGACAACAACTCAACCACAAAACCTTCCACCTGCAAACTGTCCTTGCCTGGAAGATATATTGAGGCAATAGTGGCTCAGAAATTGTTGGAGTGGCCAATCAATGACTGGTCTAACTTGAAACCCAAGCCACTAGATGGAGCTCATACATGATGCTGGATGACCAGGAACATGGAAGTGGATAACCTAGTGTGGAACCAAACAACACTGGAAGAAAAACAAAAGTCAAGGGTTTCTGATGGTAGTCTGCTATACTCATAGATCCATGGTGCCTAACCCAGTAGTCATCAGAGAAGCTTTCTCTGACAGCTGGTGGCGGCAGATACGGAAATCCAGAGTCAATCATTAGACCCTGGAGCTCCGTGGAAGAAAGAAAGGACTAATTATAAGAGCCACCAGCATTGGCCGGGCAGTGGTGGCGCATGCTTTTTTCTGAGAGTAAAGCAGCAAATCAACGAGGGCGGAGGGAAGAGGTCAGGGGTGGGTGGACTGAGACGAGTAGAGTGAGAGGAGGCTGCAGGTAAGATATATTTTATGAGAAGAGAATAAATTTTTAAAAATACAGGAAAATAAAGACTTGGGATTCACAATCCCCAGGTTTTCAAACCTGCATGTGTGGAATCAGTTTAAGTGATTTTGCCATTCGTTAACCATACATTTATATATGAAGTAAGGCATCCCTGACAATGTCCTGTGTTACAAGATTACCATAATCTCTGGAGTTATTCTCATATTACGATCAACATTAATGTTAGCCGCAGTCTTCATAATTCACAAACTATGGTAAAACCTGAGTCTTTTATCTCAAACCAAAACCAACACGCGTACAATCAAGAAAGCATGCTTGCAGGTTTTGCTTATTTGCTTCTTTGTTTTGCAGCATGAACATTGGGAGAGCATGAGCAATTTAGAGTGTAGGCTTATAAACAAACATGTCTTCTTCTGACTTCTGTAGTCAGAGTGATTGAAGTTTTTGTGCCATGATAATACAAGTATATTTGTATTAATTCAATTATTTGTGTGTTTATGTATGTGTAAAAAGGCATGTTGCATGTCTGTATGTGTGTGAACATGAAGGCCAGATGTCTATGTTTAATATCCTCTGAATTTACTTCTATTTTAGACGGGATATCTCTCTATCTCTCTCTCTCTCTCTCTCTCTCTCTCTCTCT
>NW_021604591.1:6359496-6380927 GCF_004785775.1 Grammomys surdaster
CTCTCTCTCTCTCTCTCTCTCTCTCTCTCTCTCAGCTTTAAACCTGGTAAGGCTAGGTAGTCAGAGAGCCTAGACATCTACCTGCCTCTGTCTCCCTCACACAGGGATGCTAAGCCTGTACCACCACACTGTGTTGTTTTCATACAGGTTATGGAAATGAAACTCAGGTCCTCATGCTTGGAAAGAAACCACTTTACTACTGGAGCCATTTCTCTAGTGCTTCAATGTTTAAAAGCTCTGAGGTGAAATTCTGTCAACATAAACAAGCCAAATTGTTTATGTCCTGTTCTCAGTTTGTTATTTCTCAAAATAATATTTCTTCATCTTTTCTCTTGACCCCTGTCTCCCACTCAGTTTGGCTCTTAATTCCCTAAAGAAAAATTGTCAATACTATCCAGGAGAAATTATCTTCTGATTGAGGTGTTATGATGGGATTTGAGTCTTTATCAGAGACAGTTGATTTTACAAAATAAGAATTTATGAGCAATCACCTCTTTTGCAGACTAAAACAAGGAGAAAGCCAATAAAAAAATTGTGATTGCCTGGATGGGGAATCTCCAACAATGTGGTTCTTTAGGTTTATTACAGGAGATTCAAAAGTGCTCCCACTGGTGAGGGCCGTAGCTACTAGGTGTGGGCTGCACAGGGCACTGCAACGGTTCATGCTCATTGTAAGCTTGCAAAGAAACCTCTAGTTGTGTCTTTGAGGAATGTTTTAAAATAGATTTGATGAAATAGGAAGACCCATTCTGAATGTAAATAGTATCATTTCATGAGCTGGGGTCCTGTAGTAAATAAAACTGAAGGAGAAAGATGAGTATTAACATGTATTTCTTTCTGCTCCCTGACTGGGGACACTATTTGACTATCTGCTGTGTATTCTTGCTGGTTTGTTCACCATGATAGACTACACCCTCAGACTTTGACCCAAGACCAACCCTTCTTCCTTAAAGTGCTGCATCTAGGGCTTCATTCCAACAATGAGGAAACTGACTCTGGAGGTCATTGCATACTGTTTATCTAGAGGGAAATAAGTAGCTGATGCTTAAATTCAGTGGCTTCTGCTCCATCTCAAAGCCCAAGTTCTCAGAATAATTTAAGTTTACTTGAAGCTTCATTTGCTCTGGACTTCTCTCAACCTCATGACAATGAGATGCACAAAGCTCTTAGAGTTTGTGTTCCTACCCTAGGCATCAATTACCTGACACAGTTAGGCATCCTGAGGCCTCAGTAGTCAGGCCAGGTCAGGAGCATCTCAGTTTCACTGCAGACAAATTTAATATAGAAGAGTGGAAATGGGTCATTAGCCCCTTACTGCCTGTCAAAGTCCATAGCTAACACCATGTTCTAACCAACTGAACAAGACAGATACAGTTCTGTTTTCAACATCATGCTCCCAAGGGGAGAGTCATATTTTGAAGCTGCCATACATTTCTTAGTATTAGAAAATTAGAATTATTTTTACACTTGTAAGAGAAGGAAGTAAGCTATGGGAGTATGCTAATAAAAGAAAGTTCTATTACTGCTTTGCATTAAGTGCTGGCGTTAACAAAATTGTACTGTAATTCACCCCAGTTCATGCAAGGTGACATCTCGTGAGAAAAGGTAGGAATAGGAATATTCAAGTAAATAGTTTGGGATGAATCCGAAAATGCAAAGTTCTTTTGTTTGCTTGCTTTTGTTTTTTTGAGACAGTGTCTCTATACATAATTCAAGCTGTTTTGAAACTCACCATGTAGATCAGGCTGGCCTCGAACTCATAAAGATCTGCTGGCCTGTGCTTTCTAGGTGCTGGGCCCAAAGGCATGTACAATCATTGACATCTTTTACTTCTGATAAAACCGCATGGTAACATGTGGTTTCACCAGTGGTTCTAGCTAGCAAACCTATTTTCATTCAGGCCTTAGGTGTTCTACAGACGATTAGAAAACAATAGGAGCTGCATGAATGGTGTCATTAAAGTCTTGCTCATCCAGAATACCCTCACTCTTCTGTTAGCTACACAAGTTAGGTTCTTCCTACTGTTATTTATTGAGTTATCAACTAGCTCTTTAACATCATTGACTATCTCTTTTCCATTAGAGCCAAATATATGTGCAAATAGGGGAGAACATTTTTACTTCCAGATCCTATATATTAAGATCTTAGCACTCCTTGATCATGTTATTTGCATTTTGAACAGTTGAGGTTTTATGCGTGTAAAGGAAGCTTATTTGATGAGGGGATGGAACTATACTTATCTGTGAGTATAAGTGTAGGTATTTAGAATACAGTTACAAATTATGTTGGCTTAGAAAAGTGGTAGTAGTAGGGATTCCTCTAGGGTGTATGAGTCATGAGCTGCAGGTAATTGGCTCAGTTTCCAGTACTAGGCATGAATTACCTCCTATTGAGCTGGGCTCATGTTCAATTAGATAACTGTTGGTTAAACCCACGATATATGTGCCAGTATTGAACCCTTGGGAATATCTTGCCATGCTGGTCATTGTTGTGGTTCACAAGCTCTATAGCTGGTTAGAACAACTGATTGCTTTTCTTCCTTGACACCTTACACAGAATCTCCAGAAACTAGAGATGTAGTCCTCAGTGAGGACACAATTCCACCAAATCCTGTGTCTGAAGAGTTTGCAATTTCTTTTGCAATAGAGACTTAACTTGAAAGCAACTGAGAACAATAGCAATCCCATACACTATTTTTAAGTTATTTGGACTCTGTTGACCAATGGGTTAAAGAGAGGTTAGGAGGTTTCCAATGTTTGATAATTGGGAATTTTTGTCAGATAGTCCATGACTCTTGGAGACAGCATTACCACTGCAAAAAGAATAATTTCATCATATATATATATATATATATATATATATATATATATACTTTAGTACTTTAATTAATTATATATTATATATAGTATTTTAAGTAACAATAAATAATGTGTTCCTGTGTATTTTTAAAAATAAGCAAGAAAGAGAGGAAAAGAAGGAAGGAAGAAGGAAGGAAGGAAGGAAGGAAGGAAGGAAGGAAGGCCAGTGATGATCTCAATATTAAGCTCCTTATTTCTCAAATTCTTGCATTTACATTTTGTTTATATTGATAATTGGTACTGTACTCAGGCTTTAGTCCTTTTAGGCAAGCATTCTCCTAGTGAACTATATCCTCAGTTTTTCTTCATGCATATTTTACACACTATAAATTCAAAAGCACAGCTACATTTTTAAAAACACATAATTTATTCTTTATTTACACATTGTGCTGGTTAGTCTTACCTGTCAACTTGACATAACCTAGAATTGCCAGGCAAGAAAATCTTAATGAGGAATTTTCTAAATCAGCTTAGCCCGGTTCCAAAAATGTAGTACCGAGTCTTGATTGTTGATTTTTGTAGGAGACCCAATCTATGGTGTTGTGGAGTGTTTCCTCATCATTGAGCTTGACTGAAGAGTATAAGACAGAAAAAAATATAGTTGAGAGAAAACAATGATTCTCTTTCTGTTCTCTTTCTCTGTGCCCTTGAAGATAGACATGATGTGACTAGCTACTTGAATTCCTGCCATGATTTCCCTCAGTAATGGGCTATAACTTAGAATTGTACCTTAAATAAACCATCCCCCTTCCGAAATTGCCTTTTGCCTTTTGTCATAGTATTTTATTAAGGTGACAGAGATAAAAATATTTATTATATTTACTTTTAGTGATATTAACATAATCACTGTTGGTAAAAATTAAGACTCAAAATCAATTTGACAATCAGATAAAAATGAAATTTCTATGTACTTTATATTTTCAGATAAGACGATACAATTTAGAGATATTAGTAAGTGAAAATGGCTCAGGAACAGAATGTAATATAGAAACAATCATGCATGGACAATGCCATCTGCTTAGTTTTCTACTGGAAAGTCTGAGTTTAGCTAGTTTTAGTTTTATGTCTTTTTTAATTCTCTCTCTCTCTCTCTCTCTCTCTCTCTCTCTCTCTCTCTTTCCCTCTCTGCCTCTGTCTCTCTGTCTCTGTCTCTGTCTGTGGGAGGGGAGTAT
Organism: Grammomys surdaster; assembly: GCF_004785775.1. NCBI lineage: Eukaryota > Metazoa > Chordata > Mammalia > Rodentia > Muridae > Grammomys > Grammomys surdaster. The sequence goes on from NW_021604591.1 coordinate 6,363,527, forward strand.
GGTGTATGGTATGTGGGGAATGGTGTTGTATGTGTTTGTGTGGTGTATGGGGAATAGTGACGATGTGTGTATGTATGGGCAGGTGACTATTGAAGCCAGAAGAGGTTGTTGACTTCTCTGGAGCTGGAGTTCCAGGCAGTTGTGGATGCTGGGTACTGAGAACCAAACTCCAGTCTTCTGGTAGAATATAAAATGCTCTTCACCAGTGAGCCATCTCTCTAGGCCCAAATCTTTCCGTTAAATGATAAAATTCCTACTCTGGTTGGTTATTTCTCTATAATTTCTGCCCTATTCAAAAACTGGATCTGAAATTTAAAATTCAATAGGAATGGACTGTCATTAATAATAACAAAGTGAAAATTTTCCACAAGCAATGTTGAAAAATTGATAAAATGATGATTATGGGAAAAAAAGAGTGAAACAAAAGAAAGCTGACTTTGTTAGACATCACTATATACTGTCCAGGCTAACCCCCAAGCCCCTGCTCAAACACTACTCCTAGCTTAGTATTCTGAGCAGCTGGAAATACATGAGAAACTTCATACATACCCATTGTGGTGGTCTGAGTATGCCTAGCCTAGAGAGTGGCACTATTTGGGGGTATGCACTTGTTGGAGTAGGTGTGGCCTTTTTAGAGTAGGTGTGGCTTTATTGGAGTAGGTGCACCTCTAAAACTCTAATCCTAACTACCTTGGAAGGGAATCTTCTAGCAACGTTCAGATGAAGTTGTAGAATTCTCAGTTCTTCCTTCATCATGTCTGCCTGCATGCTGGCATGCTCCCCACTTGATGATCATGGACTGAACCTCTGAACCTGTAAGTCAGCTCCAATTAAATGTTGTGCTTTTAAAAGTTGCCTTGGTTATGGTGTGTGTTCACAGCAGTAAAACCCTAAGACATCTACCCATTGCAGAATATAATTGCTTACCAACATAAAAATGCCAGTGTTTCCTGGGTGCCTCTTGCTTATAACTACACAAATAAATTATAATTATATCTTAATATAAAATATTGTATAAGCAAGTTTGAGAAAGAAAAACAGAAAGAAAAAGAACAAATCTGAGTGGACTGATTTCATGTTGTGCCACATATGCTGTCCAACAGCTAATGCAGCCTGTTTGTTGACCTTGGAGGAAGACAACTCCATCACAATATGAAGATGAGGCCATGTGACCCACTGGATGATGATGGAAATGTGTGACAGCTAAAAGAAGTCATGGCAGCTGTAGTGAGTTCATCTGCTGTCCTGGTGACCCCTAACATCTCATGATGATTCAAAATGGCACAATATGACAGAATTCCAGACAAGTAGTCTCAGATCCATGAGCAACTGAAAGAAAACAAATCTTTTCTTTAGAGAATTTTGAATTTGTTTATGAGTAGAAAATAATAAACACCTGCTATTTCAAGTAATTTAGATCTTTAATTTTACAATTGTATGCATTATAAGTGTTTATATATGTTTACACAGGCATATAGATATTAAGTATATCTGTATGTGACCTCACAAAACACTAATTGTTTATCTCTGCATGTCAGAGCCTTTTATGTTATTTTAATATTGTTCTCTGTGTTTGGTGCTTGGATTTTAGGGGGAGTGTTTGATACTCTGCTGACCAGTATATGTTGAATAACAAAACCGATTTTCAATTGTTGTATAGTAAATGTTCCTGGAAAAGAGCATAAAGGAAAAAATGATTCTTGAATATTGATCCTTTATTTATATTGTGAGCCATAATAAAACTCAGCTCATCAACTGCAGCTACGTTGCCTGATCTATATGATAAAAAGCTAAAGTCTAGTCCTTTCCAAGGTAGTGATAAAAGTTGCATGCATTTGGTAAAATGTGCTGATATAAATTACTTATGTAAATTCAGCATTTGGAAGAGTGGGGGGAGTAAGCAATATCCAAATGAGTTACAGGGAGGATAAATCCTTCCTATTTGCACCTGCGCCTGACAAGGTATTGGAGGAGCAAACACAGATCTGAAGCTCAGAGCCTGTCTTCCATATGTCTTCCAACTTAACAATGTGAAATATAACTCTTGAGTGGGCAGGAGAGTGCACATTAATGGACGCCACTGAGACACTTTTCCTGCCCTGCTTGTAACTAGACTCAAGTGTGCCCCAAATTGCTCCCTGGTGCTTGAATTTATTTTCTTCTCAGGGGCTCTGGATATTGTATTTCACTACAAAGAGCTAAAAAACATTGCAATCATTATTTATAAATCTTTTAGAAAAACGCATTTTCTTAGCAGCAGCTATGGCAACAGGGAGCGCAAAATGCCCCAGGAGCAGAACTGCATCTCATTGCACAGGGTAACACACCCAGGATGTACATCCTGCCACTGCCTATTTCAAAACTGGAAAATTTTCAGCAAACAGTCAGTTCAAGGAGTTAGTTTCTTTGTTCAGTAAATGTGTGGTATCTAAGCAAAGTTTAAATAATGAATACAAAGTCTATTTAAATGTGTGTTTTATTGGCATAGCAGCCAAGTATTACAACAGATGTATGAATGGATGTATTTTTAGCTAGACATATAGAAGATAGGTGATAGATAGATAGATAGATAGATAGATAGATAGATAGATAGATAGATATGATCGTAATTGTTTATTCTGTTCCCATGAAAGTTTCATAGGATACTGGGCCACCCTAACTTACACATTCTTCTTAATTGTGTTTGAGTATTTGTTTTCTGAGTTGGGAATAGAAAAATTCCAAATGTGATAAAAACAAAACAAAACAAAACAAAACAAAGAAAACAAAAAACAAAACAAAACAAAAAACTTTCCTGCCTCACATGGAACCTGAGTTTGCAAAAGAGCTGCCTTCTTTCATCTTAAATAGCTCTATGTCAGAATGAATGAAATAACCAGCACTGAATTTCTGTCATCCTAGTCCACTTCCTTATCATAGAATGACAAATAGAACAGAAATTACAGAGGAGAGATACAGAGACAGAAGGAGACAGAGACACAGAGAGACATATATACACAGAGAAAAAAGACAGAGACAGAGAGACAAAGGGAGACAGAGAGAAATATCTGAACCTCACCCTTCACCAAAGTTGAGTGAAACAGTGAATGAGCATGTCTATGGTACTGTCATTAGAAATCCATCTACTCTTCCAATTGTTTTAATTAACATTTTAACTTTATTTTCTTCTGCCCTGATATATGAGTTTTTATCAATAATTTTCTAGAAATTAGTTCGCTGCTTCAAATTAACAAGAAATATCTGGGGGATAAAGAATTAAATTAGTGGTTAAAAGTAAGTGTCACTCTTCAGGAAAACCCATGTTGAATTCTCAGAACCCATGCCAGGCAGATCACAAATATCTCGAACTCCAGATCCAGGAGGTCCAATGCTCTCTACTGGTATCTTTGGACACCTGTACACATGTGCTATGCACAAACACATGAACACAGAGACACACACATATACACACAGGTGCACACACACCAGCAAACACAAATAAAGACAAAATAAATCTTTTACAATAAAATTCCAACTCAACTCTAAGAAATGGGAGTGTTGCTGAGTATTCATTTTCTCCTTTTTTTCTTCTACTGCAAAAATGGAATGGAAAGAAATAAAAACCTATCTAACTAAAGCCTTTCCCTTATGCAGTGTAAGATATATATTCCAATTTTAGAAGGTGGGCAAGAAATCTAGAGGAGCTTATAGCTCATTGAAAAGAAACACTCTTGACCTTTTAAAGAAAACACATTGACAGCCATGTGGAAACATCATAGCACATTGTCAATGAGTGTGAGGACAAGATGTAAGATAATGATGATTTTTATAAGTTTATTTGAAGATTATATAGCTAGAAAAGTATACAAAAGTGATATTAGAAAATATTAGGGTGTTACTTTGTATCTAATTTGCAAGAGTTTTCCACAAGTCATTTTCTTTATTGAAATTATCATCAAAATGAGTGTTTGTATTAATCTTTAGATAATTTTATGCCTGTGGAAACAAACATATTTCAAACTGTGGTCAGACTTCTTGGTAAAGAAATCAAAACATTAAGAACAAAGAAGTTTCAATTATACAAACTTGGATTGTGCTCAAGTTCTAACAAAGAATGGATGTGTAATTTGTGACCAATTGATTGAGAAGTCACTCAATTTTTCTTTTGTGATATGGGATTTGTTGTAAATGGTACATACTATGGTAAGAAAGGAAACACTATAAGGACCATGCCTGCTATTCAAGAAGGTGTAGCACGCAGGAGGTACACTCATAACTATTGCTTCTGTACATCAAAACTCTTCAAGAATGACATTACTCATTGACTGATACTAGTGCTTAAGGAAGAAAACTTAGACATTTATTCAATAGGCAGGCTTGGGTGTTTTTACTCATTGATCATTACAAAAGTAATCTATTATCTGGTATCGTGTGCCTTCTTTTCTTTTAAGACAAAAATTGCAATGCTAGCAATTTAAAGAAAAGTATAAAACAGAATTTAACATATTCATTTATATACCCAAAGATCTGTCCTGCTGTCAACTTCGTTCAAAGAAACTTCTTTGAGCAGCAGGTGGTGGCTGAAGTAGAGACTTATAACTGGTCTGAGTGCTCAGACAAATAATGAGTGCATAGATGGGCTAGCTGTATTGCCGGCTCCAACCAAGAGTCATGAAAGGGGGAACAGAAAGAGTGTAGGTGCTGGAGGATATAATGAGCAGGGGAGAATTGATTCTGGCATGCAAAGGCTTATATGCATAACCTCATAGCTGTTTGATTTTCTACAAAACACTCCAACAAAATCAAGATATCCAAAGTTCCAACATGGATGGAAAGGTCCTCCCACAGATTTACCCCTGACTGAGGAGCTATTGGCAATTAATGGGTTTTATGGTGAGGTGAGTCATTCTTTGAAAGTGAGGCCATAGGTAAGCTACTTATGCTCCAGGGAGTGGCTCCACACCAATGCACATATGGGTTGTACTTATTGAACTCAGTTAGCTAATAATATGCTTTTTAAAAGACATGAATTAGGTATAGGGATATGTTGGGGATACCTGGTCAAGCTAGAGGAAAGTAGTGTGAGGAATGACTATGTTTAAAATTACACTTTATACATGTATGAAACTTGCAAAGAGTAAATAAAACTGTTTAATAATTGACATTGTTAGTTGCAGGAAGCAGAAAATCTTATGTCTAAAGGGGTGGATCTTCTCATTGTTTATTTTGCAAGTATGCTAACCAAACCACTAAACATCTCATCTAAACCTGGCTGCATTGTTCAGTTCACTTTGGGTGAAGAACACAAATAGAAATTGGTAATAGAAAAATTCCCTTCATATATTTCAATACTCTATGTACAAGGTACTCCGTAAAATATTGAGAATTGCTTTGCTATTCAATGAAACATGCTTGAAAACCTGTGTAAGAAAATGGTCACTATTTGTTCATCTAAATTTTATCACTTCAAATATTCAAACCTCTTAATTGTGTTGTTTTAGTTTCGATAGATGCAACATTATGATGAATAGAACAAATTGTCACAAACAATTTAAGTAGGTGTGTCTACCTTAAAACACTATCAGAAAATAGTGTACAAATAATGACACCATCTGAAGCTTTACACCGGGGCATTTTGTGTCTTGGGAAGATTTTTGTACGCCATTCACCGAGACTGCATTCAGTTGTAATTACTATTAACAAAATGTAATGTTTCCCAAATTACCAGAGCCATCCTTTTTATTAACATGACTTGATACAAAATAAGAAAGTGATTGCTAAAGCTGTCACATTAATGTCCCTCTGAGACACTGAATATAATAGCAATCACTTTTGTTCTGTCCCAGGAGACATCATAGGAATGCAGAGGCAGCTGGCAACCTATTTCTGTAATTATATTTCTCCCTGTGTTTCAATTATTTACCAGAATTTTTGTTAATAGAACTGTAGACGGATCCTATCCTATTCCCTTCATATTAAACTTGATCATTTTTAGATCATGGAGAATTCTCAAATACCAGATAGATATCTCATATTTTGTGTCTGTGACCCTGGATTGTGACTTAACAGTGACACAGAACAGCTAAGTCATGGCAAGAAAAAAAGTAAGTTAAGATATTGCCTAGCAACTCTTCAAAATATGAGTGTCATGGAAGACTCACCAGAAATGAGAAAAGGCGAAAAGAAAATCATTTAAAAATGATTTTAGACATAGGTTCTGAGTTTCTGTGTCATCTAGGTAGAAAAGGAGAGCTGAGCGAGCATGAGCTCATTTTCCATGCATCAGAAAAGATAGAAAAGAATAGATAGAAATAAAGGCATACTTTTTTAGTTATCAGTGCAAATTCATAGAGAGTCTAAAATTGCCATCAAAGGTATTTCAAAAATGTATTCTAAATTTAACGAAATAAAAAGTATTTCACAAGTACAGAGAAGAGATTGAATCACAATGTCCTCTGTCTTTCACTGGAGCTTCACCCAGTCTTCTCTCTGGAGCTTTTTTTTTAATGTGAAGAAATAACCAATGGATAAATTTTGTGGCATCAAAAACTTTAAACAACTTTGTCATATTAAATTTTTGGTTTGTTTTAATCACGGAAGGTTATCATTAGTATAAATGTTTTTCAAAATCATTACTATTGGTATTTCATAGTTTCTCTTATGCAGTTGTTAGAATAAAAAACACTATAGGCTTGAAATCAAAATACTCTCAGCAATATTTTTGCGAGGATTAGATAAGAAACTAGTGAGCACATAGTATCTAAAATCTGAGGTGGAAAAGGATTGTAAACGAACATTGGCTCACACTCACTCTGATATCTAACACCTCACACGATCCTTTAAACATGTATGTTTATGTTGTCACTAGTAGTTGGAGCTACTCAACAGGCCAATACATTCTTTTTGACTGGTATTTGTGGTTTTGTTTGTCTGTCTTTGATTCTCAAAAGGAGCTTGGTCAACCCAGCTGAGAAAGAGTCATTGAATGAAAAAAAAAATATATATATATATATATCATATGTTTATAAACAGAGTTACATATATTACTAGTTAGGAGATCTGGGAGTTTGTTATGAGACTACATTTCCTAATAATGCCAGGAGCTACATCCATAAAGTCTCATAAACATACCAATCTAACCATGATTTGAGCAAGGACAATAGTAATACATATACCAAAATAGACTGGGGAAAGCCCATGAGGCCTCAATTCCATACAAAGAACTACAAGCAACTAGGGAATTCTGGGAGTCAAAAAAATAGCATTCCACGAGGAACAGCACACCAACTGGATATCTAATACCAAATGGTCATTGTTGAAAATATACATAAAAGCAACACTGTATATTATAAAAGCTGGTTACATTTAGAAATATGTATTCATGTATGTATGTGTGTATGTATGTATGTATGTATGTATGTATGTATGTATGTATGTATGTATGTGTCTTAGTTTGGGTTTCATTGCTTTGATTAGACACCATGTCCAAGCCAACTCTTATGAAGAACAATATTTAATTGAGGCCAGTTTACAGTTTCAAAGGTTCAGTCTATTATCATCATGTCAGGAAGCACAGCAGCATCCAGGCAGACATGGTACTAGAGAAGAAGCTGAGAATTCTGTATCTTGGTGTGAAGACAGCCAGAGAGGTATTTTCTTCTGGCCTAAGTGGAGCATAAGCATAAGACCTCAAAGCCTATCCCCTCATTGATGCACTTTCTCCAACAAGGCCACACATACACCAAAAAGACCAAACCTCCTAATGGTACAATTTCCCATGGTCAAACATATGCAAACCATGACATTCCACTATAGGTGTGTTCAATCATGATTGTATGGGGGCCATACATAGCCATAGCATAGTGCAAAATGCATTTAGTCCAACATCAAACAATGTTAAAAGTCCAAAGTTCAAAGTCTCTGCTGATATTTATGTAGTCTTCAACTCTAATTCCCTATAAAATCAAAAGCATAAGCAAATCCCATACTTCCAATATGTCATGGCACATGATAACAAGTATGTTTCAAAATATCATAGTGAGGAAATTCTAGACCAAAGCAAGACCAAAAAATAGCTGGCTAAAGTCCAAACTATGCATCTCTATGTTTGATGTCCAACTCCTTTGATGACTACAACACACTCCTTTCTCTTGACCCTGTTCCACTCCCAGTTAGCAGCTTTCCTTGGCAGGTATTTTATGGCTCTGCAATCTCTAACATGTTGGGGTCTCCAGGGCAACTTCAACTTCATAGCTTCTTCTTCCAATGTCTAGGATCCACATATGATATTCTGGCCTCCACCAATGGACTTGAGTCACTTTTCCAACTCCCCATTTGTAGCATTCTAGGCTCTATTTGACACCACTCCACTGTTGCTGCTGTTCTTGATGGCCATCCCATGGTACTAGAATCTCCAATATGCTGGGGTCTTACAGTGCCACTAGGACTCACCAACATCCTCTCATAGGCTCTCTTCATGGTGCCAAGCCTCACCTTATTTGCATGACCCCCTCAGTCCTGTGCTGTCAACTGCAGCTGATGCTGTCCCTCCACCAGTGGCCTTTCCTGATCTCTCACAGTGCCATGGCTCAGCTGTTCTGTAACCAGTACTACTTGAGTAATACTACCATGTCCAGCTGCAGTACAAGGTACAACCTTGAATATCTCTGGAACATAGCTTCTTTGTGCTCTCAGAAACCACTTGCAAGGAGATTTCACCTCAGTGATACTGGTCTCTTCAAAATCACTACTAGTTTCTTAACTCTAGCTAACTAGAATCAATTGTTCCAATAACTCCTTCTACTATAGACTCTAAGGTCAGAGCCACATGGCTGAAGATGCCAAGTCCTGCTGCTTGCAGGGCTGGAATATGCCCCCCTTGTTCTGTGATATCAGTAGCAGCTTTCTGTTTTCCAATTCTTCTACTGACTAAGTTTGGCTTTCCTTGAACTTGAGTCTGCTCTTTAGATTGACCTTCAACTTAAAGTTTATCTGCATGCCTCTGTCTTCTGAGTGTTGGGATTAAAATAGCGTACCACCATACCTAGATCTAAGCTGTTTTATGGCCATTGTACCTCAATATCTGGATCAAAAATATGTATCTTCCAGCCTCAAGATATGGGTCACAGATGTGCTCTTCATTTATGGGTTGTATTTCATTCCAGATTAAAAGTGGAAATGAAAACAAAGACTGTGTAATACTTAACATGATATAACTATCCTTTGTTCAACTGCAAAGGCGTAAACAGTAAGCTTAGCTGAGTCAGAGTTAGCCCCAAATCTCTACTCCTTTAATTCCATTTAATATCCTTGAACTTAGAATTTAGGTCCATTCCACTTACTGGTGCACCTTTACTCTTTGCATCATATATATTGTTTTTTTCCTTTCTAAGATTGCTACATCTAATCAAAAGACTCTTCATTAGTAGTGAGCCACAGACAAGAGTCCATGCTAAATTGTGTTGAGATCTCCTTCTCTAATGCAACAAATCTGAATCACTTCGACTTAGCCTCAGGCAGAGTCCTCAGAAGAGATCAAAGAAGAGCCATATTCTTCTTCACCAAAACATCACAGGAAAGATCTCCAGGCAACATACTTAAATTCCTCTTCTCTGAAACCTCTTGACTCAGGCTTCCATAGTTCAAATCACCCTAAGCAGCAATATCTTCCATATTCCCACTAGGTTAGCCCATTAAGCCCCACTTAAAGCAGTTCACTGTTCTCCAAATCCTAAATTCCCAAATCCACACTCCTTCAAGCAAACACATCATCAGACTGATCACATAAATACTCTACTCCTGGAGTCAAATTTTGTTTTAGTTTGGGCTTCATTGCTGTGAAGAGATACCATGACCAAGACAACTCTTATAAAGGAAAACGTTTAATTGGAGCTGGCTTACATTTTTAGAGGTCCAGTCCATTATCATCTTGGCATACATGGTCCTGGAGAAGGTGCTAAGAACTCTACATTTTGATGCTAGGGAAACCAGGAAGAGACTTTCTTCCTCCTTGGGAAGAGTTAAAGCATAAGACCTCAAAGCCTACACAGTGATACCCTTCCATACACAAGGCGACACCTTCTCCAACAAGGCCATACCTCCTAATAGTGTCACTTTCCATGGGCCAAGTATATTCAAACTATCACTGTATGTATGTATGTATGTATGTATGTATGTATGTATGTATGTATGTAATAACAATTAGTGATAAAAGAGTTCATGAACTTAAAACAGAATAAAGTGGATATTTTCGGGGATTTAGAAGGATCTAATGGAAAGGGAGAAATGTAATTATACTGTAATCTTGAACTTTTAAAAAGTGTACATGTGTTTTAACTTTGTGTATAGTCAGAGGCCAACTTGCTAGAATCATTTCTCTCCTTCTAACATGTGGGTCCCAGGGATCAAACTTTGGTAACGAAGATTGGTCCTGAGTAATTCTTTCAGATCCCATTAATACACATTTTAGAGTGCCTATGACTGGTATTTCTACAAATGTATATTTCTTCCTAAGACTGTGAAAAGAATTTAAATTGATGATAAACTCAATATAGTGCTCTGTGATGGAGATACCATCACAACTCAGAATATGTGGAAACAAAACACCCTAAATTTGATCAATGCAGTGCAGTCACATTGATTTTAAAACTTTTACTTCATTCAAACAATGTATAAAGTGTTGAAACAGAGCAAGGAAAAGGAAACCTCAAATAAAGAATTGAAGTTTGTAGGGTGTAACTGCTAATGCTCTTAGTCATTTAAAGGTAAAATCAAATAGCTTCTCTGCTTCCTCTGACTTGTGAAATATGTGATTCAATTCTTGATAAAAAAATAGTTTATTTTAAAGAAATAGTGTTAATGAGTGATACAACATGATAATGAAAAGACATAGGACTTTTTATATTTTTATTTCTTAGATTTATTTTGTATGTATATCACATGTGTGTCTAGTGCCTGTGGAGGTCAAAAGACAGGTTTGGATGCCCTTGAATTGGATGAACCATGATGTAGGTGCTGGGACCCAGAGCTCTCTCTACTGCTGAGCCATTTCTTCAGCCCCTGGTTTTAGAATCCTCAGCAAGACACTGCTGTTCCTTTAGCTTTGAAATGCTAATTACAATTAGAAATAAAAGACTATTTTCTTGGGTGTTTATTTTAAAATTCAAAGAGCAATCAACTGGCCAACTTTGAGAGACTGGGGATCAGTTTCTATTGTCCTTCATTCTGTGAGTGTTGTAGCAGGCATTTCTTCCTCATCTTTACTATTTTCAATAACACACTAAGTTCTATCCGTCCAACCTGTCTTCTTAGATAAAGTCTCCTTATCCATAATATTTAGATGAGGATGAAAACCCCATTAAATTTCTCCCTCTTTCTTGCATCTCTTTCCAGTTCCTGAATTCTATTACTTCAGCAACTCATTTGCATCAATATTCCTTCTTATAACACAAAACTCTCTTGAAAGCCAAATTTTGATTCTCTATGGGTAAAATTTCTATCATGGCATGTTTCATCTTGGCATGGACAGTTCAGTTTAGCAAGCAGTAGAGCTCTTGAAATGCCAGACTCCATCTAAAACATATTTAAAGAACAAATACAGGTGACAACAGCAAGAGAAACCTTAACCATAATCTTAAAATCATTACCATCACCTTTTCAAATCCTGAGTCTCTTGAATTGAGTAATGAGAATAATCAAACAAGTAATGGATCATCAGCAATCCTATCTTCTAAAGTGTCTGACAGGAAACCAATGATGTGATCAGAAGGGTAGAAAGCAGAAATCACACAGCTTTAATCAGTCTTTGGGCAATGTTTCCAAAGTGGAGCAGAGAAAGCTGGGCGCAGTCCAAATAATAGCATTAGAATGTACACAGTGACTAAGGAAAACCAAATTGACAAATCTTCCAAGCAGAGCAGACTGACAAAATCTGTCTTGGCTTTTCTAATCTCAAGATTTGAGGTTTAAAAAAATGAGAGTATATGGACACCACAAATTGGACTCTTTTTCTTCTTCTTCCTTTTCTTCCTCTCTCTCTCCTGCTCCTCCTCCTTCTCCTTCTTCTGATTCTTCCTTTTTCTGAGGGGAGGTCACAAGAGTCAGGGATAGGTAGAACTGAAAGAAGTAGGAATTAATGAGATCAGAGTGCATGATGTGAAATTCCCAAATAATAAATTATTGTGTGGGGAAAAAAGAGAAGAAGAAAGAAATGTGAAACCTTTTAATAAAAACTATGCCCATCTTCTAAGTAAAACATTCATCCAGGCTGAGAAAAGGCTTGTCTTTAAAACCCTTACTGTGCCAACATGAGGACTGAGATTCAGATCCCAAGGAAGTATGTAAGTACCAGGTATGATAAGTGACCTACTTATCAATCCAGCCCTGGAAGACAGAAACTAAGGATCCCCAGGACAAGCTGCTTAGCAAGACCAAACATATCAATGAGCTCAAATTTGACTGAGAGACCTTGTCTCAATGAATAAGTTGAAGAGTGGTATAAATGATTCCTGTCAACACACTTGGACTTCTATATACAAGTGCATATGTGTCTACATCTATATGAAAACAATACACACACACACAAACGCACTCGCACATACACACACACACACACACACACACACACACACACACACACACACACACACAGATGTAGATAGATGGGTGATTGTCATCCAAACATGAACAAGGAAATAAAATATTTGCAAAATGTTGTTCAGATTTGTCATATCAAAGCTTGTTTGTCAGTGAATCTGTTGTCATTAATCTCTACTGAATGGTGTCCACTTAGAGAGTAGATTTAGCTGAAGCCCATGGCAGTTAGCTTCAGAAATGGTACACTCTGTATAGAGCTCAGAGACTATTGGAATACTTGAAAAGTAATTTTTAAAATAACAAAAGCTTGGATGCATAACGGATGCCTTATGGGAGCAAAAGATTTAAATGAGCCATGTCCACTCCAGAAAATGGAAGTTTATGCAGCTACTCGAATAGGAATAAGGGTGTGATTCAACTAGTGCAACTCATAGACCAATTCAAGTGGTGTGATTCCTATGCTTATAAGTCTCATTGCAGTATAGTCACACTCATTTATTTAGTCATAGGGAATGGCTGCTTTCCTGATATAGCGAAGAAGTTGCATCCCTGTGGCAGATAACATCTGGAGAGCACAATTTAAAATATCTGCTTTGTGTTCTTTTCAAAAACTTCTTATACAGACTTCAAACAGAATCATTTGAGATACATTGTTACTAGCTGGTACCCTGTACAAAAGGAATGGTACCAAGCTCTGTATATTGAATATATATTTGTAAATAAATTGTTTATAGGGGAGGCATGTATGAATGTACAGGATGGACACATACAATGTTAAAACGGACCGTTTCACCATTAACATTCATTTTTGTTCTTTTTTTGAAATTTTATTTAACCATAAATATAATATATTGTTTACACAAAATGAGGAAAGATATTTATATAGGGAAAATGAAATAAATTATTATAGAAGCTTATACCATTAGTTGTGCAAACATTGCTGTAGCAGATAAATTTTCAGAAAATGAAAACTGAGCCTTCCCATGTCTGATGGGAGAGGAGATTGTTAGTGCAAGGCAGGCAGATGAGAGGACTGTGGTACCCTCATCCTAGTACAGGGCAGGCTTCACATCAATTCAAGGCTCTGAAAGTTTGATAGCAGCTGTTTGGAAGGCAGACAACTGCTCATTTGACCATGGTCTCACAAGAATGAAAAGTCTGTTACTTTCATCTATGTTCCTTCAGCTAAACATAAAACATCTGTCATTAATCTATTGTCTGATGTAGAAGCAAATGTTTTTCTGGATCTGAGCTCCCACTGTTGCTGTAGGAAAGTTGGTTAGATGTCTACAGCTGACGTATTAACACCTCCATACCTCATCAGACCAGCACAATTAGCTCTATTTTCAGTATTAATGAATAGTTAATAATAAAGAATAATGATTTTGGCCAGATAAGTAACTCATTTGATCAAATTATTGCCGATAAATACACAAGGATATCTCTAGAATACAGATAAATCAAAGTTGCGTGTGGTAGAACTGAAGAGGCACAAATGGGACAATTATTGTAGCTTGTGAATCAGATAGCCTATCCTACTTCAATACTATGTTGAATGATAGTGAGATTCTTGTTAAACATTTAGCCTGAATGGCATAGTTCCTATAGAATGACAACCAAGGTTATCCCTGGCCTACATCCATAAAATAACTCAAGGTTACATATACACTTGCATGTACACAAACATGCATATGCACATATACACAGAGATCATGATAATATACTTTAAAGGTATATATATATATACATATACATATATATATATATGTATATATATATGTATATATATATATTTCTCCAGATAATACATTATACATGTGTGTGTGTATGCATCTCTATACAAGTAAATGTAGACACAAAATATATACTTACATGTAAATTTATATTTTCTTTTTTATATTTATGAGTATAATGTTATTACAGAATTTCTCTCTTTACTATCTCTAAATCCTCCTATATAACCCTCCCCACTTGCTTTCAAATTCCTGAATTTCTTTTATACTATTTATTATTGCATGCATACATGTATGTGTGCTTAAGCCAGTCATTGGACCTAAAATAGGCATAAACAAAACATGTTTGAAAAATATTTAAGTTTTATGGAAGTTATCTGCTTTTATTTTCATTGTGAATTAAAGCTTTTGAATTTGGGCTTGTTTTATTTTTTTACAGAGATATCAAAATAAACATATACATTATTTAAGGGTACCATTTTTCTTAAATTACTTGGACTTCTTGAATTCAAATTCATTCTTAAAGTATTTCCTTAAATATACATGCTATACAGTAGTCTAGAACCTCAAAACTCAAAAGCCTGTGATTTTTTGGCTGTGATTCTTTGCCAGTATTATGTTTTGTCTGTTTGGTTTTGGTTTGACTTGTTTTTTTTAAGTACTTTTGCTTTCTGCTAGTTTAAGAGTAAAGTAGAATCTGGGGCTTGGAAGAATTGCATAACACACGGCATGCTGGAGCTGAGGGCTGATGATAAAGGGTGGTGATCACTGGGGCCGGAAAACAGATGTACAGAACCCTATTAGTGTTTACTCATCACTAAACCCTCATTTGCATGCCATTAAATTTTAGGAGACTGTCTCTCTTATAAAATTGATTGTCAAATTAATCAATATTTCTGAAGTGCTTGTTTTTTAAGATTTATTTTTATCCTTATTTGTGTGTGTGTGTGTGTGTGTGTGTGTGTGAGAGAGAGAGAGAGAGAGAGAGAGAGAGAGAGAGAGAGAGACTTGGTGTATAGCGCCTGTGTGCAAAAAACAAAAACATACAAAAAAAAAGCCATCCAAGGATCACCCTGGATCTCCTGGAGCCCAAAGGCTGACAGGTATCTAACATGGAGGCTGGAAACCTAAATTGTTGCACGTGTTTTCATTCACTAAACATTCTCTCCATCCTCAACTGTGTATCTAAACTCCTATGTGTAGTGGTGCAGAATGGGATGCTGACTGTTAGTGCTCTGAAGTGTCTCTGCAGCAAAAAGCTCAGTGATGAGTAGAAGCCTGTGAAGAAGCATCAGAAAGCAATGGCTTATCCACTTATAAACCCAAGAAAAGCAAGTAAGATGGAAAGACATAACATCTCTGGGGGTTTCATTTCTAGTACAGAATAAAAGTTTATGAAAACCTAGAAGAGCTTGGCATATGGAACTGTTCATTGAGTGAATGCTAAGCACACAAAATGGATCCCCAGGACCCCATGGTGGAAGAAGAGACTCAACTCTCACAAGTTGTTCTTTTGTCACATGAGCCCCATACCATGCACATGCCTACACACATACACACATACATGCAAAACAAATGCAAAAAAAAATTAAAAGTTTTTGAAACTTAAAAAATACCATAAATTAATAAATAAGAATGCTCACTTTTGTTTGACTGGCTCCTTGGACATTCTGCTTGGATGTGGGCAGAGAGAGAACCTCTGAGATGATTCCATTTGTTTTTCTTTTTTCTTCCACAAATGGATAAAGATACAGACTATACTATTTCTCTAGAGACTCTGCCAGGATTGAAATGAGGATGAGTTTCAGATGCTCCACTGCACTCTCAGGGGTGACACACTGTAACAAGAGGTGTCTTTTTAAAGGTCATGTGACTTCATCCATTTCTCTGCTCCTGTCCTGAATATCAGTTTAGCCTCTTTCTTTGCAGTGTGTAAGTTCTACAGCTGTGTGTATTTCTCACTATTAATGAGGTGTCCTTTAAGTCCCCTAATGATGTACAGCTGACCTGCTTATTCCTGTGGTATTTCAGCCCCTTCTGGACTCTTGATTGCTTCAAGAAGGGATAAATGCTGCTATTGAATTTGATTCAGCCACATCAACAAGATTGCAACACAATTATGTAAATGCAATTTTATTTTATTGACAGTAGCAGATAATTTTAGATCTGTAGGCACAGTTTTAATTATCTACTTTGGACTTCAGTTTCAGATTCTGAAATTTATGAAGCTGGGGTCCAGCTTGGTGGTAGAGTGCCCACCCACATACTCCAGGCTGTGGTTTCAATTTCTGATGCCCAAAAAGTAAATCTAAAAATTAAAAACAAAGCAAAAGAAACTCCACAGTTTATTTTCCTTTTGCTAATATAAACTTATTATTTCGTTAATTTTTCTCTTTAATTAAAAACAGCTTAATGAGCTGAGTCCTGTACAATTATCTAGATGATAATTAAGCAGGCTACCATTTCCAAATTATGAGTTAAACCTTAAGACTTTCCTAAAATCTTGTTAATTCAAGGGAAATCTGTCATTCAATTAGCATCATTTAAAGTAGATTTATAAAATATTTTAAAAATACAAATTAGCTGGGCGGTGGTGGTGCACGTCTTTAATCCCAGCACTTGGGAGGCAGAGGCAGGCAGATTTCTGAGTTTGAGGCCAGCCTGGTCTACAGAGTGAGTTCCAGGACAGCCAGGACTACATAAAGAAACCCTTTCTTGAAAAAACCAAAAAAAAATTAAATTCTAAAAATGAAAGAGATGTGACATGATTTTCCTACAATCACTAAATGATTTATACAGTAACTCAGAATCATTGCGGTTATGTTGTTTGAAGGAATGGCATGTTTTAGAGTCAGACCTTGGGGAAATGGTATTACTGGTATGTGGGAGGAAAGACTGGGAACAAGACTGCCCCATATGGGATATGATAGTGTTAGAAAAAGACTGGAAAGATGATTCATCAGTATAGAGAGAGCACTTACTACTCTTGCAGAAGATGCAAGTTCAAGGACACCAAACAAGCACAAGGTACACATACATATATGCCGGTAGATAGATAGATAGATAGATAGATAGATAGATAGATAGATAGATAG
>NW_021604591.1:6380937-6390018 GCF_004785775.1 Grammomys surdaster
TAGATAGATAGATAGATAGATAGATAGATAGATAGATAGATAGATAGACAACAAATAAATAAATTTTTAAAGGCTTCAACTGCTAAGGTGGTACTATTAAAACATTAGAGACACAAGGAAAACTGTCAAGAAAAGACACAAGGAAAAATGTCAAGAGAGCTAATTCAGACAGTTTGTTAAACAGTCTCAGGAATGCAGAAGAGAGCTCTTGAGACTGATAATTGTCCATGCTGGCTTGAGAATACATAGAATTATCAATTTTAGGAAAGGAAGTTTTCTTTCTTTTGGCTCTGTTGGTTGTTATAGATTACTTCCTCCTGAGGAAAAATCTATCATATAAAGTGGATTTTGAGCATTTTTTTCATCAAAACCACCTTAACTAAAAAAAAAAAAAAAAAAAAAAAAAACATGCTACTGGGTACTAAGGCTATCAGAGGTCTTCCTCTTTGATTCCTGCATACTGACATGATAAGCATCCTTTTGGAGGTCCTTTTATGTATTTTCCCCCATCTTCTTTGCAGACCTACTGCAGGATTTCTCATTATTCATTGCTACCTGTGAAGGATGTAATGATTTACCTTCCCAAGGATTAAATGAGACAAAGAAAATTCCACCTGTAAAGACATTTGTAAAGATATCATCTGACAAAAGTCCATCCTGTTAGCACTTTTCTAAGATATTGTCTCAAGGTTGCATTCTGTAGTCAAAAGCTGTGAGTTGATGACCAGTTGTACAATGCTTAATTCTCACCACTCAGGTGAGACACAAAATTCCTGTTCATTAGGAACAAAACCCTACTGGTAATCCAGAAAATGTGTTTGCTTACTTCCTTATGCTCAGCCAAGTACCTTCTAGAGAAATAAAACTCTGTAACTTCTTAACACATTTTGGGTTATGTGGTCACTTAATTGGGACCCCAGACCCATCTCTAACACTATCATATCCCATCCTCCCACATATCAGCAATACCATGTCCCCAAAGTCTGACCTTAAAAATTGCCATCTCTTCCAAGAACATAACTCCAATGACTTTGAATTACTGGACTAATGAATGGGATCAAGTTATATCTCTGGTCCTGGAAGACCTCATGACATCTTCAATTGCCACGTCAGTCAATAGTTGACAATTTTCTGAACCTGGTTCCAGGATCTCTGAGTATTATAAGATTTATATTTAGCATGAGGCTTTCTGATAACAAACAAAGAAAGACTATATTGAGTGCTTGTCTGAAATGTAAATTGCAATGAAGCTCTCTTCCTTTGGCCATAGTCTATTCTCCTTTGTTGGGAAGATGCTATCATCTACTCTGACAAACTGTCTTGTATACTGGATTACACTGGATGTATCTTATCCTAGTTGTCTATGCAGAGCACAAAGAAATGTGAGATGTGAGGAATCCGGAGGGAACACTCATTTAAAAAAAAGGTAAAATGGGTGTGTTTATGTGTTTATTCAGTTAACTTGAAATTTGTAATGTTAGGTGCCACTATTTTTAAAATGATCTTTAACATGCATTGTTTATTAGAAAAGTAACACATTTCTGAGGATTCATCAGGAAGCTTGTCTGATGAAGACTGGACAAGGCATCAACCTATGAACAGAGCAGAATATCATTAGGAATCACGTCATTGATTTTACCTGCTCTTGAGACTCTTTTGAGTTAATTTGTCCACCCTCCACATGAGGACTTTTTGTCTTACTGTATTGCATTTTGTCCTGTTTGGCTGTTGTCTTTTGGAAGCCTACTCTTTTATGAAAAGGAAATGAAAAGGGAGTGATCCTGGGGAAAGGGGAGATGGAGAGAAGCTAAGAGGACTGGAGTAACGGGAAATTGTGGTTGGGCAGTATTGTATAAGGTAACCTATTTTCAATAATTTCTTTGCAATAGAAAAGAGGTCAGGGAAGCACAGCAAACTCTTCTATTACAACAGCTAAATTAAGATAAAACAAAAGACAAAACAGCAGTGTACAACAAGGGCAAAGCTCTTTACCAATGTCTCATCTGACAGAAGGCTGATATACAAAATACATAAAGAACCTAAGAAATTAGACATCAACAAACCAAATAACCTAGTTAAAACTGGTGCATATACCTAAACAGAGAATATTGAACAGAGGAATCTCTGATTGGCAGAGAAGAACTTAAAGACATGTTCAACATCCTTAGTCATCTGGGAAATGCAAATCAAAATGACTATGAGATTCTATGTTCCACTTGTGAGGACGGCCAAGATCAAAAACTCAAGAGATAGCATATACTGGCAAGGATGTGGAGCCAGTGGAATGCTCTTCCATTGCTGGTGGAAATGCTAACTTGTACAACCACTTTGGAAATGAATTTGGTGGTTTCTCAGAAAATTGGTAGTCTACCTCAAGATCCAGCTATACCACTCCTGGGAATATAAAAGATGCCCCACCATCCCACAAAGACACATGCTTAACTATATTCATAGGAGGTTTATTTGTAATAGCCAGATACTGGAAACAACCTAGATGTTCCTCATTCAAAGAATGAATAAAGAAAATGTACATTCACACAATGGGATATTATTCAGCTATTAAAAACAATGACTTCATGAAATTTGCGGGCAAATGTATGGAACTAGAAAAGATCATGATGAATGAGGTAACCCAGACTCAGAAAGTCAAACATGATGTGTACTCACTTATATGTGGATAGTATCCAAAAAAATACAGGATAACCGTGCTACAATCCACAGACCCAAATAAGCTAAGTAACGGGAAGGGCCCAAGGGGATCAAGGGGTACTTGAATCTCACTGAGAAAGGGAAATAGAATAGCCATCAGAGATGGATGGAGGGAGGGAACTAGGTAGGAAGAGGAGCAGGAGGGGTCATTTGGAAGGAGGACTAGAGGGAGAGTGTACCAAGACAGAGAAGTAGAATTGGAAATAGTGTGTGTGTGTGCACTTGTGCATGTGCATGTGCCCGTGTGTGTGTGTGTGTGTGTGTGTGTGTGTGCTGGGGGTTCCATCTCTGGGACAAGCTAGCAAGAACTGAATTTCCCAGCAATCTATGAGGATGACCCTACCTAAGAGTCCTAGCAATGTGGAATATGCAACCTGAAGTGACCATCTCCTGGAACTAGAAAAATCATCCCATGGAAGAACAGGGATACCAACCCAGCCACAAAACCTTAACTCCATAATTCCTCCTATCAAGATGTGCAGAGGTAAAGATAGAGCAGAAATTGAAGGAATGACCAATTAATGACTGGTCCAGTGTGAAACCCATGCCATGAGAGAGTCTACTGCTGATGTCATTCATGATATTCTGCCACACCTCCAGGCAGGTGCCTAAGAAAACTGTCATCTGAGAGACTTCACGCAGTTACTGAAGGAAACAGACACAGAGACTCACAGCCCATCATAATGAGTTTAGAGAATTACCCCAAAGAGTGCATGAAGGACCGGAGGCTCCAGAGAGGTCAAGGATATCACAGAAAACACAGAATCTGAACCACCAGAGAACATGCATGGGATAGACATAGGCCCTTGGCATGTATGTAACAGCTGTCCAGCTTGGTTTTCCTATGAGACTCCTACCAACAGGAGCAGAAGCTGTATCTGACTCTGTTACTATCTTTGGATCCTGTTCCCTTAATTGAGCTGTCTTGTGTAGTCCCAATAGGAAAAAATGAGCCTAGTTCTTCTATATGACAAGGTGGGTTGATATCCATGGGAGGCCTTTCTTTTTTGGGGCCTTTATTTGCAGAGAGAGAGGACAGGAAGATGGTAGGAGGTGAGGTGAGAAGGAGGGACTGGGATGAGAGGAGGGAGGGAAGCTGAGATCAGGATGTAAAGTAAGTAAATAAATTAATAAAAATATAAAATATATAAATGGGTAAAAAAACTAAAATTAAACAAAAACAAATTGTAAGAGAGAAAAAAGAAAAGCAGTACTCAACATACATCAACAGCTGAAATATTTTATTACCTTATACTGATAGTATAGTGTAGGTTTCTAGTACTAATACATTTCCTAAATTATAAATCAAGACAGATTTGCTGAAAGGTCTTTGCGGTACCTTCTGCCTGCTATCAGGTTCTTTCTAAATATCGCTAGCTATTGTGAGTGACCCCAAAGGTCTAGTTCTCTGTCAGCTGGCCTGAGCATCAGATGGGCTGAGTCCTGACTGAAGACCTCTGACCTCCCATTTTCAACAGTTCTTTTGGTGAAGGTAATGTAATTGTAAATCCCTTCTCTGCCCTTTGAGATGTAAATATTTTTTAAAGCCTCTTTCAAATTTTACAACCAAGGGCTGGCTTTCTCAAGGCTCTAGAAACTGTGTCTTTGAAATGTAATCTGGACCTCTCAGCCAGTTTACCTGGGGCCAAAGGAGCAGAAGTCTGGCTGGAGCCTTGCCTTAAACTATAAAACCACCTTCTGGTCAAAACCACTAAGAACAGTTACTTTTACTTGTATGAGGTTAATTAAGAAGCATAGGTGTCCTGTGACTCCAAGGAATCTGAAGTCATAAAAACAAAACAAAACAACACACACACACACACACACACACACACACACACACACCAACCAAATAACCAACCAATAAAACAAAACCTCCTTGGCCAGCAATCATTCTATCTCCTTAGTGATCTGGTTTTCTTTAACAGAGCTTCTATCCTTGCCCACCCTGCTCTGTAATTTGAGCATACCATGTGACTGAATCTCAAATTTTTCTCTTTGCTGGTGTGTGTGTGTGTGTGTGTGTGTGTGTGTAAGAGAGAGAGAGAGAGAGAGAGAGAGAGAGAGAGAGAGTTGTTTGTTTTTTGATTTTGGTTTGTTTTATTGTTTAGTTCAGCTTTCTTATTTATTTATTTATTTGTTTATTTATTTATTTATTTATTTATTTATTTTAAACTCCAGATTTTATTCCCATCCCAGTCCACTCTCTAACAATGATAGAGTTTCAAATAGTCCAGTAAGGCCTATCCCTGATCCTCTCATTTATGCATCCCAAGTGCTGTGATTACAGCCATGGACACCCACATCCAGCTAACTTTCCAATTTATAAATGTGAATTTCAAGCGTCTGCCCAGCAGCCTATTGTTTAGATCAAAGGAAATGACCTCAATCAACACTAAAAAGAATAAAGTACAGGAATAGCTCTGTGAGACAGAAGTAAAACATACCTCCTAAGAGACTGAATAAGCAATTGCAAGAATATTCCAACACACACACAAAGTAAATGTATATGTGTTGTAGTTTTATAAAAAGTTAGTTGAAGTAACAATAAATTGTTAACTGACACACAAGATACCTTCAGATTAATGAACAGTTCTACAGTCTTGGCCAGTAGCTGACAAACATAAAGGAGTAGACATATAAAATGTCTGTTATTTGTCTAAAGGACAATTGGTCACCACACATCAGAAATCGCTATCAAAGGTCCCGAATTGGTCAATTGCCTGATGTACAGTCCTTTCCAGTTATGAGAATTTGGAACTCACAAAAGAAATCAAATTACCAAAACCAACTTTTTAAAATTTATCTACAGAGAATATACTAAATACACATTTAGAACACCTTTTAACACTGGTTGGTTCAGAACCTTTTCATGATAAAATACATGATTAAAAATAGTACATTTAATACATTGTCATCCATATAATATGAAAGAGGAAAATTAGCTGTCTAGAAATATAGTATAAAATATAAAATTTTATTGTATTTGGGACCTCCTGTTACCAGTTTGTATCTAATAATTGAAAAACCTAGAAATGCAATACAAGTAGCCCTGTTGGTAATCATCACTGAGTTAAAAAGATCATTGTCTTTCATCTCTGAAAGAAATTGTATACTTCCATCAGTTCTCTGATTCTCTTTAAACAATGTGTAGAATTTTTAATTGCTGTTTTTAATTTTATAGCCCAAACCATGTTATCGCCCCACAAATATGATGTTTCCATAATGTTTTATGATGGCAAGGCTTTCCCACAGCCTAAATAGCCCATCCTCCCACTTTGCATATTTCTTCATTTGGGTTTTAAATAGTTATAATTAGATGGTGCCAACTTACTGTGAAAGTAGAGACTCCCGGAAGGCTGGAAAGACAGGTGTATGATTCTTACTTAACAGATCTGACTTAATAGCTGATTTCTGTTCCTCATATACATAAATATGTCTTTAACTGCCTATTGCTTACTGATTTGTTAGACAAACAAACCCAAAATGTCTTCAGGTATAAGAACTCTAAAGACAAGTTCATCTTGGGAATTATTCAGTTTTCCATCAGAGATTTTATTAACGTAAAATATAAAGTTTTCTATTATTATTTTTGCCTCTTATGGAACATTTTACCTTACGTTTTTTATACTTTTAATAAAAACATGTGCATATGCTAAATCAGTAGGGATGTGTGGCATGGCTTTATATGGTTAAATAGGACTTTTGTGAAGAAATTCAGCAGCTCAAATTAAATATTTTCTACCTGAAAACACCGTGAAGCTGCAAATTGAGACCCTACACTTCCATGGACCTACTGAGGATCAGATTATCTGCCTACTGGAAATTAAAATGACACCTGGAAAATAGCAGGAAACTTTTCAAGGAACAGCGTCCAAATCTAATAACCTTTTTGTTTAATATCATTGTGGCTTGAAATTGTATAGTTTAATCAAATTTATTTTTTAAAGAAGCATTATTGATTTATTTGTAGAGCATTTATTTTTCTTCTCAGTATACATAAGTGATAATTATAATATGAACATGTATAATGTCTTACATGATGAGGCCTTTCTCAAATATTCCCATTTGATACATGACTGACATGACAATCTCTAGAAATGACACTTATAAGCCAGAATACATTTGATTGGCTTCTTTAGAATCCTGAGTTCTATGGGTTTGCATATAACTGCTGTTTCCATTTCTTTTATGTCTACAAAATGTTATTATTATACAAAGTTACACACACACACTTAGAAATCATGAATTACGTCCCAAGAGATCATGACTTTTGTCCCGAGAGATGGCTCAGAGTTTAAGAGCACTGGCTGCTCTTCCAGAGGACCCAGGTTTAATTCCCAGCATCAAAATGGGAGTCCCCAAGTGTTTATAGCCCCAGTTCCAGAGGATTTGACACACTAACTGAGATGTATATGCAAGCAAAATACCAATGGACATGATTTTTTTCAAAAGAGAAAAAAAAATCATGAGTTAAGTTCAATTCAATACTTTCAACTAAGTTATGGATTTTCCTAGTTAGCTCACTACAGTATGCTGTATTGCATTCTGCTATTATAGTTCCTTATATCCATTCCAGCTATGACAGTTCCTAAGACTTTACTTTGATATTTTCAATAATTTTTATCAATTCTAGTCAGCTGTTTGGACAATATACTTTGCTTTATAACCTGACATTTTCTAACCACTAATATATCCTAGATTTTTGCTAAAAACCTCCTAGAAGTGATTCTGGGCCAGTAGAAGTGCACCCTATAGCGTAGTTATAGGACACTATTCATAGGACAATGTCACACTCTTTTTAAGCGAAGGCTATACTCTAGAATCTGTTATGGCAATGCCAGCATGTGATAATCCTGAACTGTTTGTGTTAAATAATTCAAATTCATGTGATGCCTGATCAGTAGTTAAGGAAAGTAAGGCTTGGACCTGGCAAAATGGCTTTTGTTGCAGGAGTACTTGCTACATGATCTGAGCTCAAGTCCCAAGAATCAAGGTTATAAAGGAATGCTGTGCATGGCCATCAGGCTGAGGAAGAACCTTAGTGTCCTCCTCTGGCTTCCTTATAGTGCCACAAACATCATTCTCTCTCTCTCTCTCTCTCTCTCTCTCTCTCTCTCTCTCTCTCTCTCTCCCTCCCTCCCTCCCCTCCCCTCCCCTCCCACCCCTCTCTCCCTCCTCTTTCTACTGCCTCCTCTTCAACTCCATATGTTTGGGGAATTTAACCCTTTTTCTTACAAATTTTCTAAAGGCAAAGGAAATATTTTTAATTGGTTGAATTAATGTGTTGATATTTCTTTTAATGGCCACATATTAAACTAGGCCTGTGTTGCTACAGAGGCTTCCCTAAGTTTCTATGAAAATTAAATCACAGCAATATCATTCCTTTCATTGACTCAATTTAAGTATCTGTCCCTCTAGCTGTTAGGTCTCCATGTTTCTTAGTAGGGAAACTAATGCAGAAAGCTTGTTTTTGATCTACTTTTCTTGTGCTAAAGTGAAGTAGGAAAATACGGGTGAGATAGAGGGATTACAGAGGCATCAAGATTAACATAGGGAAGAGAGCTAATGGCAGATGGAAAATGGAGACTGTCTGACCATATCCTACATGTAACAAAACAGAGTTTGTGCAGAAAGAATGCAGAATATGTAAGAGGCACCCAGCTAGCTCTAATCTGGATAAAGTTCCAGTGCTGGCCAGTATCCAAGATCTTTTGATCCTCTCTTTTAATAAATTATCTCCATTCCTAAGATTTCTTCATATCTCTGATCAGAGACTCAAGAATATAGCCATTTTACTAGATTATCTTCAAACTCAGATTTGTGCAAGAACAGTGGACAATATGGTTATTCAGGATATCAGGATTTCTGGTAAATAGATGTTTACAAATGTCCCTAAATATGAAAGAAAGCAACATGAAAACAGCACTTTTGATTGATTTACAATTAAATTTAAACAGTAAAGATGTATGTTCTGATACAATAGTGATACGCAGGCGCTGGGGATGTGGAATGAAACTGACTGTGGGAGGAAGATGTTCTATTCACTCCCAAAGGTGTAAATTCACATATGCTTTTAGATTGGGAAATATCAAATCAAATCAAAATCTATATCAAAGATTGAGAGCCTAACTTTATGTATGAAGGTCACCAGGCTTGGTTTTCAACAATGCCCATTTAGAGGGGAATTCATTTTACATAAACTTTCAATAAAGTGTGGAAAGAGAAAGGTCAGACTCTAGCCCACATCTGATTGTTTTTTATAGAAAGTCCTTCTGGGTCTTTGGTCCTCTCCTCTCCTCTCCTCTCCTCTCCTCTCCTCTCCTCTCCTCTCCTCTCCTCTCCTCTCCTCTCCTCTCCTCTCCTCTCCTC
>NW_021604591.1:6390418-6452354 GCF_004785775.1 Grammomys surdaster
AAAATGGTAACTACCACACACAGGCCTAATGGCATTTTAACAAGAGACCAAAGCATAAAAATAGCACTGAAAGTAACCATGGTTTCTCACATTTCAACCTGCCAAAGCCAGCTGTAGTTTAGCCTCCTGCACACCCTTTATCCCGCAAGGGTGGCCCATCTCTTACAAGTTGGTCTTATTAGAAAAAAAAATGAAAGAGTCTTTTATAAATCTTAAATATACCTTTTTAATCTATCACACTGTGATGATCTCAAAAGTGTTCTGAGAAATTCTTCACAAAAATAAACTAAATATGAGTTACTTCTCTGAATTCTTGTAGGAATTCATACCTGGTCAAAGTATGAAATATAAAAAAGCACTGAATGTACAGGGGTAAATGAATCGTCTGTATGAATCCCCCACATACAAGGTTTGGGGAATTTTGCAGATGAGAGGACAGAAAGAATTTAACAACCAGTGATCAGAAGAACTATAGCATGCTGACTCATCACCCCACCCACTGTAACTGTGTTTACCTGCACAAGATCAAGGTGGTCATCATTCTAGCCTGGGTCCAGGAGAGGATCTCCAGGTTTCTTCCTTATAGGAGAAATTATTGGTAGTTTCTGTCTGCTAAGGGAAGGAGAATCATTCTTCCCTGGGGATGGGGCAATTAGTCAGATGCCACATTGCTGCATACACTTATGCATGTGGACAGCACCAACTGAATTCAGGGGGCCATTAATAATTTTTTAAAAGTAGAATCAAATTTGGAACAGAAAGGGAGAACAGGGTAGTAGATGTGGGTAGCACTGGACTGATTTCATCAAATTATATTATATAAGTGGATGAACATATAAAACTATTGCTAATATAAATTTGATTATTATCAAACTTTTATCTAGTGTTTCTCCATGTTTATTATATGTTAATTCCTAAGAAGGATAAAAAGAAACAAGCCAGGAGATCATATGCCTTGAAGTTGATAGAAGAAACCTGGAAGCCAGAACAAGTCAGTCAAACAAGAAGATGCTATAAATAAATGATAATATACTTTTTAGAAGACATCAGGACTTTTTATCTTAGGGTAATTTTACTACACATACACACAGACATACACATACACACAAATAGACACACATACACACACAAACACACACATGATTTCTAATATTTAAAAATAACATACAAAGGAGATTTATCATAAAGCCAGCATGAGTTAAAATAATAATTGTGACTATAAGAATTATAGTTGGGCTTTCAATTGAACTACATACGCACATAACACTTAAAACACACTGCTGAGGTTTCCTTTTTTACACTAACCTCAGCTTCTTGCCTACCTCACTTTTCACACTGTTTGATAAGTGCTGATATTTGATAAGCCGCACTGAGCTTTGCAAGAACACAGGTTAATAACAATAAAATATATAGACTTTGTTCATGTCAGGGGAAAATATCACCTTGTCTAGTTTCTGGATAGTTTTATTAAAAGAAAACTCTACTGAGAAGGAGATATTGAAGATATCATAACTTTATTTCAGAAAGCACCATCTGCTGGTTGGTAGGAACATACACATTTTCCATCTGTCTGTCCTGAGATCTTTAAGAAAGGATTAAGAAACTGTCTCTTGCCTGCACTCTTGGGCAGGTTTTCTTCTGCCTATAGAAGCCATAGGAAGAGGAGGTAGATTTTTATTGGTAAAATGTTTTAGTCTATGCATGTGCACATGCAATGTAAATCAATACTTTCAGCTTGTCTCTTATTGGAAATCTTAGGTACATAAATGAGACCATTTTCTGATCTAAATCCATCTCATATAACCAGCAGGTGATGCCGGTTTTGAATCTCTCAAAGGAAACACTTCAACATCTAAATGGAAATGTTTTAGCTATTGAACCCTAGTATGTATCACGTAAGTGTAGGATGAATGGGGAAACACAAATAAATTCATTCTTATGCTGTAATGTTAGGTGTGACCAAATTGAGAAAGTCTTCGTACTTTGTAGACATGTTTAGCCATGTTCAAATCTGATGTGTGAATTTAACATGCACAAGAAGAAAATGATTTTTTTATGTAATGATCATCATGCAAAGAATAAATTTAAGTATTTTTTGAGATTTCAAAATTGTGGCCAAGCTTCATTTTAGGAGGCTTTACAGACAGTGTGAGTATTGATCCAGTGGATTATAAGAACTGAACAAAGATATCTAGGTCAGCTGCATGACTTTGCTGTAAGTTCAATAACATTCATTTTCTATATTCTCTGGGAGTGATTGAAACAGATTATTTCCAATTGAAAATTAAGATACAAAATTCTGATCTGTAGGAGACTAAAAGTTAGCTTTTAAACAATTAATTCCTCCCTCTTTTACACATAGAGAAGCTGAGTGTCAAGGGGATTTCAGGTAAAGTCAGGGTGTCACATGTAGATGTGAAGAGATTTCTGTTAGGCTTTTGTTTCTAGAGGCATTTGTAACTGTATAAGGACTTTCGGGTATTGCAATATTTTCTGAGGATTGAGAGGATGGTGTTAGGGGACTACAATTCCCCAGTGTATGGGCAAACCTCTCTAACCACTGTGCTATCCCTCTTTACCATACTTGCAGGGTTGAGATGAGCCAACTTACATAAATGAACAGTAATGATGTGTAACTGACAGTAATGGTGCACATTGCTTATCTGTATATTCAAGTCATTTGTGACTAAACTCCCAAGGCTTCAACACAACCATTCATATCATAGTTACTCCATTCATGCCATCAAAAAACAAGACCCTATTTTAACTAAATTATAGAGTACTTTCAATCAGCATACACCTTCCCAAATCCTGGAATACTTCTGCAGAAGTATTGTTTCATACAAATCTTGAAGGTAGTTATGGAATTCAAAGGTTGGTATAGCTTCATGGAAAAACTGGTTTTGTCAGAAACATTTACTTTCACAGTTTTAACATCAGTAGACAATGCCGGAAGGGTGCCAAAATTAGTATAAAACCCATAAGTAGAGCTGGGGAAAACAACTCAATAGTTAACAGCACTTGGTATTATTTCAGAAAATCTTTGTTCAGTTCCCTAGATGAATGTCATACAGTTCACAATATTTTTCCTCTAGCTCCAGGGAACCTAACACCCTCCCCTGAGGCATCAGTACTTGTGTGCACATGTCTCCACCCAGACGTCCCACACACACATACACAATGAAATCCAATATCCATTGTCTCTCAATAGTGTCCAAAATTCCTTATTGCATTAGTCTTTCCCACAACGTCTCAGACAAGAGTTAGTGGCCATCTCTTTGGAAAGAGAGCTAATGATCTCTCAGCAGCCTCGCCCTTGCTATTCCAGCCCTCTCAGTAACCTTTTCACAGCATCGCATGACAATTTCCCACTGACCATGGATACTTCTTAACCTAAAGCCTTGCAAATGGTAAATCCAAGAAATGTTTCCTTAGAATGTGAGTACTGGTTTGAGCAGTATTATTTCTCTGATTTTCTGCTGTCTGAAGTCAAACTGAGATGTGGTTTATGGTAGAACTGGCACTACCAAGGAACAGAATTGGGGAAAACAGAACCCTATCAAACTTCATTAAGGCTCTGATTTTTCCAGGAGCCTGCCCCATAGTTGTACTTTTCATTTACATGAACTGAGCACTTACATTTATTTCTTTTTATTTAAATTTTTTCTCAAATGATAATTAATTCACACAGGGGTATAAACAGAGAAAGACAGGATGTGGGGAAGGAAATGACACTGGAGTGTGGCTGTTCAGGAGGAATACAGATATCTTCAGAACCAGGTATCGGCTGGGTGAAGGTTCAGGGGACAAGTCACTATGACTCTGCCTATGACTCTCTTGTCCTTATCTAAGTTGATATTGTCTGCCAAGGCTACCTATTTACAAGGTCTATGAATACTCAGGCTTATAAATTTCCACAAAAGCTGCCTGTTGACATTAGCTTATAGCCATCTGTTTTAATGTTTTTCCACTGAGACCCAAGACTTGGTGTTTGTATACATGTATGACAGGCCTATTGCTGATTTTAGGCCTATGGCTGATTTTAGGACTACAGTGTGTAAGCAGGGCTGCCCCTGACATCTCCTCCCTTCTCTAAGTATAGAAGGGCTGTGGCGATTCTAAACTTGCGAAGGCGGGGATAGAGGCCTGACCTCCAGCATTTGAAGGGGACCTTGTAATGGCTCCAGTCCCCCTGTCGTTGTCCAGTGAGGCATGAGGGCCATACCCATCCCAATGTCTTTTTCCTGTTGAGGGGATACTTTTGACATCAACCCCTATGGAGTCAGGCTTGTCCCTCAGGGAACCCAGATAGATATTTTTATCTTTTATTGATATTCCTTTGCAGTGCTTAGCCTCGAAGCCTAAGCAAGAATTCAGATCGCCTGTCAGAGGGGGTTCTGGGTGGCCCCTCTCTGCTTGGTCTAGGGGCAGAAGTCCCCCCTTTTAGGTTGGGTGGAGATGGGTTTTGGAAACACCCTGTATAAAGTAACAACCTCATCCTGAGTCTCGTGGTCCTCCATAGCTAACTTATGATAATGTATCTGAGTACATTTATTTCTTGTAACTTGGTTTAACCTGTGTTTCTCCTCCTCGAAAACAAATATGTAACCTCAGTGACAAAGGTGGTAGGTATTGTGGCCGCCATGTTCCCTACTGTAACTGTACCATGGTCAGTGTTACTGTGAGAGGCAGTTTCTTTTAGAAAAAATCCAATTCCAAAAGACAGTGGACAGAAGGAGTGACATTAAAGGATTCCCTTCAGATAACACATCTGAAAGACAACATAGTTACTTTTAGATGTTCCTCTTTGAATGTGAAACACAAGTTCTTAAACACCAAACAAGAATATTAACTTGAACCCTGACTTCTGTATTATTTGCTCAGTGGTCTTAAGCCCATGACTTGACTTTATCAAACCTCCATTTCTTCAAAAACTTAGAGCAATAATAGCTTATTTTTTAAAAACATGTGTTCTTGCATGTGTGTGTTCATGCATGAATGTGTGTGTTGATGCATGAATGTGTGTGTGTGTGTGTGTGTGTGTGAATGTGTGTGTGGTTGTGCACCTTGGGTGTTGGTGACCTCAGAGACCAGAGGGGTGTTGAATCCTTGGGAACTGAAATAACAGGTGGTTATGGGCCACAAACTCAACTGGACCCAGATCCTCTGAAAGAATATCAAATGTGCTTAAGCTCTGATCCATATCTCTGGCTCCCATGGGTTTTAATTTACATGCATATCAAGATGTTAATACACAATGTGCTGAGAAAAGTACGCTGGGGTAGTAACTACACAATATCTAGTAGGTCATTCTTACTCTTACTGGGTTTGCATTTAACATTTTCCATCATAAGTTTTATAACAGAAAAAAAAAACTTCAGACTCATTACCAATGTTACAAAATAAGCAGGGGTCTCAAAGAGCTTAGATTAGCATGACTGCAATATTTCTAGCTTTCTCTCTACATTCCACAGGCACTTGGCATGCTTGTCTTTTTCCTTGACAAATGTTTGCTGATCTCTTAAATTGTCTTAAAGAGTTTGGAAGATGGGAGAGAGAGAGTAGCAAGTGTAATGGAGATGTGTATTTTCTACCTTCCTGTGGCTTCCTGGGGTTATGGGATGTAGCATATTTGAAAGCTTATGTTCATAAACACACACACACACACACACATGCATGCATGTGAGTGTATACACATATATACTGCAAAAAAAGTGTGCAAAAGTAAAATGGAGGCAGGAAAGTGGTGCATCAAACTCTATTCCAGGAAATAAGAAGAAAACAAATACTTTTCATCTAAAATTAAGCAACACTTTTTGGAAACAGTGGTAATCACCAAAACCATGTATGCATAAGAAACTGTTCTCAGAACTCTGACCTCATAGAGCTAAAATAAACAAGTTAGATTCAAGAGAAGTAGCTGGAAATGTTAGAAGAAAAATCATACTGCATAGGAGAAGGTGTGCTATGGATTTAAAGGTTCACCCCAAGAGTTTTAAGAAACATGCGGGTATAATTTCATTTTATTTAAAGTCAGTGATGGATATGTTGTTGTAGAATAAATTGGATAAGAATAACAAGTAGCTTTGCAAGGACATCTAAGAGGATATTTTAATTGTCTTGAGCAAAATTATTGCCTCTGTCACAGGTAATGATAGTGTAATAAAGACCAGTAGCTAAATCATCATTTAAGAATTTGAGATAATAAAACAAGACCAGAAACTATGTAGAGTTCAACAGTAGAAAACTATGATGTCCATAAATTTACCTCTCATTACTAAACCGCCAACTGATTTTTCTGTATTTGTTTGATTGTTTGCTTGGTTTTTATTTTATTTTTATTTGGTAGGTGGCCTGGTTGAGTTGTGACAGGGTACCACTCAGTAGCCCTAGTTAGTTTCAAACTCACTATGCAACCCAGCCTATCGCAGACTCAAGCCAATTTTCCAGCCTTAGTCTCACAAATATTAGGAATTTTTCAGTGGTGCTATATCCATCCTAAATTAGGTACTGTTAATGTCAGCTGCTAGCCTTACACTTATCATTTCTCCAGAGTTTCGGAACGTCATTCTTCATTACTTAGACCCACATCCAAACAAGACATCAGAAGAATATGTTGATACTTTTATCCCTGTCTCCAGACAAGCATAAAATAATTAAAAAAAAAATCCCAGCCAAACGATTTCTCATATGCTCCTCAATCCTTTTACCAAAGCAAATTTTGCATGAGCTCAGGTAGAGCCTGTCACAGACATGAGTTCAGTGAGGAGCATATTTGGTTTAAGACTTGTATAGGTTAAGCAAATACTGATGTCAAGTTATTCCTCCGCTGTACAGCTCTGGATTTAAGACATGGATGGAAATAAAATTGGATTGTGTAGGTATTATAAAGAGTAAACACATCAGAGAACAGAGAAAAACAGCACAGGGACTGAGTCAAGACCTCCTTCAAGGAATCAGAATTTTCTGGGCATCATTTATTAACAGAATGCTCTGTACTCTCTGTAAGAACCATTTGATTCATGTTGAGTTGGAAAATTTTCCTCTTTGACTGGAGTGAGGAAGGAGATGACTTTTTTAAAAATGTATATTAGTATATTTTCAGTCTTTAGTTCCTTGCAGTGCATATATATAAATTTGTGTGATAGTTTCTTGAAAAAAATGTATTAGACTGGAAAAAATGATTTATTGAGGCTAGAGAGATAATGTAGTGGGTAAAAATTTTTGGTTGCTCTTGAACACGGCAGGTCATATCCATTTGTAACTCCAGTTTCAGGGGTCCTTACATCATCTTCTGGCCTCAGTAGGCAGGGACACATATGGTCCACAAACATACATGCAGATGAAACAATTGTACTCATAAAATTTAGAAGAATATTTATTTATTTATTTATTTATTCATTTATTTATTTTTTTATGTGCTATGTGAATCACTGTATGCATTTTTGTATATCACATGTGTACGTACATTGCCTATGGAGACCAGAAGCAGTTGTCAGATTCCCTGAGGCAGAAGTTACTGATTATTGTGAGCTGCCAGATGTAGGTTCAGGGAATTGAACCTTTGTCTCTGAGTCCTGTCTTTAACCCCAATGCTTTTCTGCTTCAAATTAAAAAAAAACTTAGGCCAAACATCAAAATTCTGGAAGCTGAATGTGGGCCACATTAAGACTGCCCTGCCCATTATTTGCTTCCAAAGGGATCTAGATCATGTAGCCATAAAACATGGGGACTTGGCAGTTGTGGAACCTTTTAATTACCCAACCTTTGTTCAGCAAAACAGCTCATTCTGTTCTGACCACATGGCTGGCTTCTCCATGCCCAGAGGAAAGAACTGCAAACACAGAGATCTAAAGAGATACTCACAGAGAAACTTTGCTAAGTTTCTTTCTTATTTCTACCATTTAACCTGCCTTTGTTCTTCCATAAGACTTCACTGAGGTTGCTCATTCTTTTTCAACTGACACATGTCCGTGTACATGGTTACCTGTTTCTTTGAATCTCTATTTCTTTCCTGGGGTTTATCCTATCTTGAAAATTCATATTAAATAAATGTGTGCTTTTATCTTATTAATTTGGGTCCTTTATGTTGGACTAAATCATTAGCCTGATATGATGATGAAAGAAAAATGTCCCAGGCACCAGTGAGGTGAGATGGCTCAGCATATGGATGGATTTTGTCCCAAAGCCTGAGTATCTACAGTTTTTTTTTTTTTACTATCACATACTTTATATCATGCACAAATATAACTGTTTACATGGGAACTCAAGTGTTCAACATACTTTATACTATTACCCTATTTTTATAAGGTCTCCTGCATACCAGGCCAGCTTTGATTAACTATATACCTAGGATGACTTTGAAGCTAGAGTCTTTATGTACCACTGTGCACCACCATGACCAATTTTTGCAGTGCTAGAGATGAACTTCAGGGTCTCAAGCATGCCAGGAAAGCACACTGATATACTAACCTCCAGTCAATTTTTCTCTTTCTTTTTAAAAATATTTTAAAATGTTAATGACAGGCTAAGTTTGTTAATGCTCAGTAACAAGATGCCCATACAACCAGAAGTGTAACCCAATACCCAACCTAGCTATACCAACTATCTTTAACTGGCGGAGACACACAAACATCTGCCTCCAGGATTTCCCCTTCCCCCTCTCTTTCTCTCTTTCTCCTCTCCTAGCTCCTCCTCCTCTCCTTTCTCCTCTTCTTCTTCTCCCTATTCCTCCCACCATAACTCCTCCTAGATATCACCCTTCCTGTTACGATAAAACTTTTCTCTCAAAATAGAATTAGAGCATAACTATACCAATTTGTATCTGTAAGGTACAAGATAGAGCTAATACCCAGTCCATCATTTTGTTGACTAACCAGAACCTCTGTCATCTCTCCTAACTAAAAGATTTAGTTCTGAACCTGGCTTTTTTCTTGGTATCTATCTACATTATATCTTCAGACCTCACATGGTAGAATCAGAGAAGTAACAACCACAAGTTGTCCTGATCTCCATAGCTTGTGTGTGTGTGTGTGTGTGTGTGTGTGTGTGTATGTGTGTTGGTGTTCTTATTGGAGGCTAGAGAAAAAATATCAGGAGTCAATTGGTTCTCTCCTATAATGGATTCTGGGAATCAAGCTCTAGTCATTGATCTTGTCTGAAAGCACATTAGCTTTTGAGCCATCACCATCACAAGCCTTAAAGTTCACTTTTCTAAGATGAATGTGATGAAGCACCAGGGGATGCTGTTCATCTTAAATGAAATGTGGACAATTCATTCTATGGACATTAGAATCACAATGTTCCAAATTGTATCCAACTATCCACAGATCTCATGGAACCTAAAGATAGCAATGCATAAATTCAAATAGCTCCTGTGCCTCTTCACACTGGGCAAGTCATTACAAAATAATAGCAAAAGAGGCTAACTTTGATATACAATTTATTTATACATAATTTTCAAGACTTGATAGCTACAGCTTGCTAACATTATACAATGCATGAGAGTAGAATCCTTTTCTATTTTTTCTAGAATAAATAGCATATGAAGAGCAATAAAGAGTTATTTAGGTGTGCATAATAAAGATCATTATGCAAAACACATCCTTGGTCATACCAAATCTTTTTCTTTACTTGAAAAATAATCACTTAAATTGGTGTATGTTCCAGAAAGAAGGACAAAGGTTGTATGTGGGTCAGGGAAGGAAATGGAGACAGGAGGTCATAGTATCCTCCATCACTATATCACTGTGTGATTTATGTGTTTGAAATATATGGCATCCATTGTTAGCTTTCTGTCTTTATTCCATTTAATTGTAGACAGACCTCCCTTCTCTAGACAGATTTCTTTGGGACAGAAAGAATTATTCACAGAATAGTTCTTCTTAAGATCATCACAATAATTGTTAAGGGGGAGAGCATTTAAAGATGAGGGGAAGAGAATGAAAGGGACCTGAAGACATTGTTCAATGCTTAAGAAGGTTTCTTGCTTTTGTAAAGAACTGGACTTAAGTCCTAAGACTCGGGCTGCAGCTTACCACCTCCTACATTCTAGCTCTACTGTATCCAAAGTCCTCTTCTGGCCTCTTGAGTCTTGCACAAATATGTACATACATGCTGATACAAAGTACATGTAAGAGGAAAACATACAATATTTTAAAGAGGCAAATAAATTGTAGAAAAGGAAAAGAAATATCCATGAAAAGATGAGAAGAGTCAAGCAAGTAAAAAGGAGAGAAAGGGGGTGGGAAATCTTAAAATTGAGAGAAGGGAAGCCACAGGAAAGAACAAGATTAAGACAAATAAGTCACAAAAATGTGAAAATGGAGAAGGACAGAGAGGTATCTTGCCAGATTTTCTGTTCTGTGCACTTATACCAGGGATCTGACTTTATCAGAATATGTTGTAGAGAGACAGGAGACTGACTGCCTTTCTTATTACACATTGCTGTAAACCCAAGCTGACCTCTTATTTTTGGCAATAAAAGTTATAATTTCAGCAAATCGGTTTTATCCATTAACTCCATGGTCAGCTTGATATAACCTCAGATTAAGTTAAATTTAAAGTCCAAGTGAGCTCAAAGGTTCAGGTGAAGGTTGTTGCTATTAAATATAACGGAATAACAGCAGTGTAAAATCCTAGCCACATAAAATCTTTGCTCAGGCAGCCACAACAGCCTGCCGGTTCTGCCTGTGACTGCTGACAGAGAGTTCACACTTTTTTCCACAGGGAGTCCTGATGCTCGCTGCGTGGGTTGACATTTTTCCAAAATGCAGCCCAAATGGGGAGATATCAGTAGCACAGGGGCAGATGTCATCTTCTGGTCTCCTCAGCCTCTGCTCCCTCTTCCTTTCTGTCTCTGTTCTGACCCACTATTGTGCCACTGAAACAATTCAAGCCATGGTTTGAGGGCACAAGAATTGGAGCCTTTCAATAGCAGTTACTATAACTATAACTTCTCACAATATATTATACATTCATGAGCAAAATGTGAAGCCCAGAAGGAAGACTTCGGTCAGCTGTGGTGTAGGGTTTACAAGCACTGCATTTGGGAGAAGCTACACAGAACTCATCACAGGTGATTTATTCCTAGTTAGAGATTTCAGACTACACCATGTGCACCTAACATGAGATAAGCTGATGAATGACTTCTGTATTTTGCTCCTGATATCTCAGAAAGATATAGTAGAAGGCTCTGGGTATAGAATTCCCTGGACAATTGGGACAGCTGCATGAGATGGGGTAACAGACAGTGATCCTATAGCTGCAGAGGTACTTGGTTTAGGATATTTCTTTCTGGGCTCAGAAAACATTATCCCTGAAGTATAGAGGGACCAGGATGTAGGTGTTACAAGGTTAGGTGATTAACTTTGAGAGACTTCTTGATTTGGTAAAGAAACATCCAGAGGAATTGCAGGAATTAGCTTTGAGCATATGTATCATGGCAATTCCAGAGGGGATTACATGGGAAAAGAAGAGACACTCTAAGTGTGAAGAGTATCCCATGGTCTGGGATCCTGGATGAAGAAAATGGGAAGGGGGTGACGCAAAAGGGAGAAAGTAAGTTGAATGACAGGATTCCCTTTACTCTGTTCCTTGGTCCACCCAAGTGTCAACTAGCCTCATCCCTCTGCTACAATCCTTCCTCTACCATGACCAAGGGAACCTCTTATAAACAGAAGCCTAAGTAAACCTGTCTTCTCTCAAGTTTCTTCTTGTCATGTATTTGATCCCAGAAATGAGGAAAATAAGTAAATAATACATAAGGGTAAATAATTCTTTTACTATAGTAACAAACTAAACATTTTTATTTAGCTCAAGGCAGTGAATTTATTTCACCAAGGAAACATCCAGATGCTGATTAAGGGGATGACTGGGGTTTGCTTAGGCATGCCTCAGCATGGGAGGTAGAAGGCAAAGGGAGAAGAGTTCACAGGCCATACCTCCTGTTGCTTCTGAGCCTTTAGCTTGATTTAGCTGGAACTTCCAGTAACGGAGTGAATCATTTGGGTTTGATTTTATAAATATCACTTGGTAAATTAATGCCACTTGTTGGGGGGTTATCTGGAAGGACAGAATGTAGGTGGAGAATCTCTTGTTCATTCCAGATTAGACATTCAGCAAAAAATTTGCTTTTTATTTGATTATTTTCTTGGTTATGTTCAATGTACCCACATGGTTCAAGTAACTTGTTAACTACCCACAGAAGAAGATGACATTAATCTAATTAATGGTGCTCTATTGAATAGTGTTGATTGCAATCAAAATAATGACATTTAAAGTATTACTAATTGTTTATATTTTGTTGAGTGGTGAGAGAAGTGTTCTCAATGACTTTTGTTCTATGCTAAGAACAACATAAAATAAATTTCTAGGCAAAATTCTACATAAAGAAATTTCTATGACATATTATGCAATAAAATCATGCATTTAAATATGATAGTATATGTGTACTTATATAAAGAAAATATATCATTATATAATGGTTGCTATCATTAATTACTTGATAATAAGTTCATATATTTTTTCTTTCATATCCATCTATGCTGTCAAAAACCTCAACTTTCTATCAGAAACTATTTTGTCATTAGTGATGTTTAAAATTACTTTTCTTTGTTCTTGAAAATTTTGTGCATTAATACATAGAAAGATGCCGGGCGGTGGTGGCGCACGCCTTTAATCCCAGCACTTGGGAGGCAGAGGCAGGCGGATCTCTGAGTTCGAGAGTTCGAGGCTAGCCTGGTCTACAGAGTGAGTTCCAGGACAGCCAGGGCTCCACAGAGAAACCCTGTCTCGAAAAAACCAAAAAACCAAAAAAAAAAACAAAAAACAAATACATAGAAAGATGATATTTACCCAATTTCTCCTTCAAAATATGTCATTCTCAATTTCATGAACTTTGCCTTCTGAATAGGTTCAATTAGTGTTGCCCATATATAACAAATATAAGAACAAACAATGGAGCATAAGAAACCTTGCAATAGCCAAATATACAAAAAGGAATGAGTCCCTCAACCCTGCCCATCCCAGCCCCCAACAGTAATCAGTTGCCAATAGCTTGTCACCAAAGGAGTATAAGCCTGGAGCACAACCTCCTTTATTCATGCATCTGCCCTGCTTGAGCTTGGGCAGTTAACCAGAGATGGTATGAATTTATGAGTATAATGGCCATGCAATGTCCAGAAGATGCACTTCTACTGCCCTTTCTACAGCTTCTAAATACTTTTATTAAAAATATAAACCATAGAAAGTTTCATGTAATTACTTCTCTGTGGTGAAATGAATTTCAGGATTCAGTATTTCATGATTTCTTTTTTTTTTATGTTACAAGAAAAGGAAAAGATACATTGCCAAAATATGAAAATGGCACTTTATCAATTACGGAAAGAATGTGACTCAATTTAAAGTTGCTCTGTATATATTATGATTCATTAACACTCTGTTTGAGAGTGACGATGATACAGTTCAATCAATGGTTGGCATAATTGCAACGAAAAGACCACAAATGGGAGGTGGGTGTAAAGACAAAGTACATACATTACAGACCAAACTGAGGTTCCAGTTGTGTTTGTGTTTTGTATTAATATCTTCCTTTATGGTTATTCAGTTTGATTTCTTCTTCATGCTATCATGATTCCTTTTTAAATTCAGACTTATATTCTTGAGGTGGTACAGGCTTGGCAAAAATAAGAAGAAAGACAAAAGAAGAAAAGATTCTTCCCCCACACTAAACTTTGTAGGATTATATACCAGTCCCAACTGATAGCTGACTTTTGTTGACAACTTAGATGAGTACAGAAGAAACAGCCTATTATCTAATTGCCTGTGTGGCTTCTGTAAGTTCCTTTGCATCAGGTATTATTTACTGGTGTAACAGGTGAGAAAGGATGAATGTCCAAGCCCACTCGAG
Source organism: Grammomys surdaster (assembly GCF_004785775.1). Lineage (NCBI taxonomy): Eukaryota > Metazoa > Chordata > Mammalia > Rodentia > Muridae > Grammomys > Grammomys surdaster. The sequence continues at coordinate 6,404,328 of NW_021604591.1, forward strand.
GATGTGGAGAGAGAAAGGTCAGTCAAATGTTGGTTTTAAGAGTCAGCCCTGCAGCCAAACGTTTTTGTTTGAAATGTATTCTCAAGAGAGGATTCACTCACCTAACTGAAAGTAGAGTTAGCATGACACATGGGCTTCTTTTCTGAAGTGATGTAACCATATACAATATGTAGAAAACTTTTGTTGTTTCATGTAAAATAAAGCCCAGAGTAAAACATTATGGGGAAAAAAAGGGTGATTTGGGAAGAAACATTTGAGATCTTGGATTTTTTCATCAGTTGAATTTTTTAAAAATTATTTATTCTTCACTTATACAATACATCCTGATCCCGGTCCACACTCCCTCCAGTCCTCCCAGTTCTACCATCTCTCCCATCTCCACTCTCCCCAGATGTACTGATCCTCCGTTTCTCTTCAGATAAGAGCAGGCATACCAGGGATATCAACTGAATATGATATCATAACAAGGTGCAGTAAGACTAGGCCAAAATCCTCATATCCAGGATGGAGGAGGCAACCGAGTAGGAGGAGTGGGGTCCCAATAGTACATAATAAAATCAGAGATACTCCCAATCTTACTTTTCAGAGACCATATATACAGTTATAATCTCTGAAAATTTTATAACAGTGAAGATCAGATATGAGAATGTCAGCTGTCAACTGGACACATTCTAGAAGAATCGTCTGGGAGATGAGACTCTCGGATTGTCTATAGCATATCTTGATTTTATTCACTGAGGCTGGAAAACCTGTCTTTTGTGAATGTTATCATTACCTGGGCAAGGGAGAAACTGAGCCAAAATCTGGGATATATCTATTGCCTCTAACTGTAGATATAAGGTAACCAGCTGTTTCAAGCTCCTGCTTCTTTGACTTCACTTCTCTGATGGACTATAGTTCAGAGCTGTGACATAAATCACCCTTTTTTCCATTAAGGTGTTTTCATAAGAGTGTCCTCTCATACCCACAGTAAAGAAAATTAAAGAGTGGTTAAAACTGCTAATATTGCAAGTACAATTTGAATAGCTAATCCTTTGTGTTAAGTTGGTCAAAGATTATAAGGGATAGATGTGAGATGGTTCTTTTTAAAGATGTTCTGTTGAAGATTCAGGGTTTTTTTTTATGTATATGTGTGTACATGGCACACAAGTGCAGGTGCATATCGATGCCAGAAGAAGGTGCTGGATCCAATGGAGCTAGCCTTAAGGATCCCTGTGAACCACTCAACGTGTGTACTGGGAACAATCCACTGATATCCTGGAAAATCAGCAAGAAAGCCTCTGAAGCAGGACCCTCTATTCAGCCCCCAGGGAGGGATGGTTGTTTACAAGTGTGCAAACACAAATGAAATATTTTATTTCAATATTCTCAATCCTGGATATAGTTGTATATACAGGAACAAATACATGTTTTTAGTAAACTAAGCTCAGTGGTAGAGCACTTGCCTAGCCCACACCCTGTACTAAGTTCAATGTTCAATAGCACAGAAACAAATGCATCTTGATAGCAAGGCAAAGTGACAAACATTGTCATGAATAATACAAATGTCAATATGTTTCCTGGGAAGAATGTTCGTTTTCAGTGTTCTAGAAAAATCTATTTCATATTTAAACTGTCTAAATTCCTCTATTGATTTTTTTTCAAAATAAAGGGGAAATTTAAAATGCGGTCTGTCAAAACACAAAACAAACATCACCCCTCGACATTTTTTTTCTTGTACATTTATTGGGAGGCTTTCATTTAGCAGAGGTTTAGACACAAAGAAACTGAACAGTGAATGTGGCCTTTGCAGAAGATAGTGAGTTTTAAGCTTAGCAATTTCTTAGTAGAGTTAATGGAAAGAATTAAGAATGTATAATTAATGGCTGGAGAGCTCAGTGGTTAAGAACACTGGCTGCTCTAGAACAGCAGCTGAGTTTAATTTCTAGCACTTGACAGCTCACAAGCATCAATAACTTCAGTTCCAGAGGAATCTGATGCCCTTCTTGTGCTTTATATACAAGTGGCATACATAGATACATGCTGGGAAATAGATATACGTATCTATAATTAAAATATTTAAATCATAGATATACATATCTATAATTGAAATATTTAAATCTTTACAAACTACTCAGTCTATTACTGTCACAGTTACTAGAAAGCAATTTAGAACACACTTTCTCTACACTATGAAGCTAATTTTGCATTAATGTCTTAAACACAGGACTCTATCAAACTGAAGTATCTCTAGTGAGAATATAGGCAGTTGTTCCTGAATTTCTTGACCATATCAGACATCAGTTTGTACTTGCAGTATGCTTTCAAGAGGCTTCACTAAAACCTTGGTCTCTAGTTTACTTGTCTCTTTAGTTTAGTAACATCAGATTCTGGTTGGGTCATAGGTCCAACTGCTTTTCCTTTGTGTTGACACATAAATGACTCTGTGCTCCTAAATTTACTGCATGCTTTCAACACTAAATTTATTGCATTCTTTCAACACTTAGCTGGATTTACTTTAATTTGTATAGTGTTATAAACACTAGTTGTTCTATATTCTCTCTCTCTCTCCCATGCTATACAATTGCTTAATTTTAGCATCATAGTCTTGTGGCTATTCACATTTTCATTCTGGAGGCTCTGGTCTCCAGAGAGTTTAGTGTGCAGAGCTTTTGTCTGTAATTTCTCCGTCTTTCTCCTGGCAAGGTGCTGTAAAGATGAGGTATGTCTGAGTCGAAAGTGGAATGACACTCTTTTCTTTTGCTTGCAGTATCCTAAGCCCTGATACAAAGACACTGTGTTTGCTTCATTTATAAATTATAAGAATAAAAATACTGTCTTGCATTTGTATTTTTATTGAGATACATTTAAAATGCTAACAAGGCAAACATGACAGATACTTAGCAAATAGTAGTGTTTTTAATTCTTCCCCCTGGCATAGGGATTTAACCCAAAGCCTTGTGTTTGTTAGGCAAGTACTATAACACTAAGCTAACTCCCCAACCACAGAAGAATCAGTTTTTAATTAAATACTCTCTCCACTTTCCCTTTCTATAGCCTCTATAGTCTTCTTTATCTTATTCTTTATATGTTCTCATTTTAATGGATCAAAGTTCTTATAGAGAATTATAATATTTTAGCTTATGACAATTTGTACATTATACATTTCACCTTGTTTTAAAATCCCCTAAGGGACTCAGTGTGGAATGAAGTCTTTGTTCTATTGTTCTAGACTCACTAGACTTAGAATCCTTATGAAAGCCTCCAGAGGCTTTGACATCCCACATTCATGTCAAAGTTGCTAAACCTACAAAACAATTCATTGTAGGTGCAGATTCTATGACCATAGCACCACCTCATTGGTCCTTCAGTTGGCTTACATCAATCTGAGTCTTCCTGGATTATTTTCTAACACAAACATGCTCTTGCCTCAGGATCTTTCTTGTTTTCCCTCTCTCTGATGCTCAGTTAATGTTTCATCATAGCCATGTGTCCATTTTGAAACTTTTGCTTCCATTGTACCTGCTCAGAAAGGCCTATCATGATCAGTCTTCAATACCCCTGCCTCATCAAAGGATTCCATTTCACCCTTATCTTTTTCAGTTTCTTTCTATTGTACAGCATTTCTTAATCAGTACTTAATTTACATATGTAATAATTACATAAATGAATCTAAATTATGAACAGGCAGTTTTTTTCCAATTTTATTTTATTTTATTTTTTTACTCTACTGGACAGGGTCTTACTATGTAGCCCAGGCTACCCTAGAATTTATTAAATAGCTTAAGCTATTTTTAAACTCAGGGGAGTTCTGAGGGCTAGAATTATGGACATTAGCCATCATGCCTCATTTAATGTCTATTTTTAATACTTGTGTGTTTCTCCTGCCTATCTTTTACCAGAAACACAAAAGCATGTGTTCTGTAAAAGTGAATACATTAATTTTATTCTTCTAACTCTCAAAAATTTAATTTAATTTATTGTAATTTTATTATTGTTGCCTGTTCATTGTGATAAGATGAAGTGGTTTTACATATCTGCTCACAAATTTCAGCATGTCTTTTGAAAAAAGTTAAATGGAAAGCTCTCCCAAAATTTCAATATACACTATTGTAAACAATAGAAATATGCTCTCTTTCATTTTTTTCATCCCTAGCAGACTTAAATAGGTAATCAATTTTTTAGTAGGCGTCCTCTTTTATTTATGATAAGCTTACTTATTAGGTTGTTAATATACTTAATTCTTTACCTTTTCAAAATAATTTGTGAATACTTTCTCACAGGAGACATTATTATTTAATACAAATACTATTAAGAAGCATGGTCTTTGAAGTCTGGCAGACGTAGGTATTTACACAGATTCTGACATTTTCTAGTTGTTTGGTCTAAGATGCCATAAGCTCCAGTTTTTGAATCTTTAAATAGGAACAAAACTCTGCTCTCCCCATGTGACTCTGAGCTGAGTTAGGAGCTGCCATGGTATCCTATGCTTGAGGCTGACAGCCGAGCTCTGAATATTTTTCTGGTGTAAAGGCATGCCTGACCAAGATGTGGTTGGCAGGTCCATATTCTCTCCTGGGCACAGTCTTCTGGGTCTCATTTATATCTTTAACTCAGTCTGTATGTTTCACTTGGAAGCTGCAGTGATTCTTGTAAAGTATCCTTTGCTAATCTGTCAGGTTTAATACCTCCTGGACATCATGTGAGAGTTGACTGCAGGGCTCAGTGAGCATTTGTTTGCAGATGGCCTGAAAGCAGAAATTGCAGACAGTGTATGCTCCATGGCTTCTGCGTCACCCTTAGCCCTGTGCCTTTGCTGTTGTAGCACAATCTTATCTGCAGACAGAATGTGGATGAGTCGGGGTGCCAGGCTTCTGATAGAGTTCATGTACAAAGGCAAGCGTTTATCAGATTTCTTCTGCAAATTGGAGCTTGTTGACTCCAGAATAGTAATTTTCAGGCTGGAAAGATGACACAGTCAGTATGGTGTTTTCTGTGTAAATAAGAGGACTTCTGTAGCATCCCAAGAACATTTGTAAGTAACTGGGCATGGCAGCTCTGCTTCTGCTTGTTACCCCAGCACTAGGGTCGATCCCTGGGACTCTCCCAACAGTTAGCATGGTATAATTGGTAAACTGTTGGCCAGTGAGAGTTTGTGCCTTAAAATGTAAAGTGGAAGAGACCTGAAAAACAAGTGAAGTTGATATCTGTCTCTATGTGAATTTATACATATGCACATCTGTACACCACTGAATGTGCTACACAGATACAAAAACACACACACATGTTTTCCTGATCCTTCTATACAATGATTGACGTGCAGACACATGTGCTTTCAGCATTTCCTGTGGCAGCTTCACTTTTCTATCAGCTAAACTATATGTTTTTGATCAGTTACTCTAAGATGTATTAAGTCCCCCAGACAATCTTCAACTGTATTCTGAAAACTCTTTAAAAATTACACTTTGTGCAATTTTCTTGTATTAATTTAACACAATATGGATATGTGTTATTTTTTCTCTCTTTTTGCCTTCAGAATGCTGGAGGCTATCTGGATTGCTGAGCACCCAAGATCAGTACTGGCTTGTAATACTTGTGCTTTCAATGCCACTGATTTTGGTAGCTATGTAAGAGTTCCATACTGAAACTTCTTTTCTAGATTGCTGCAGTGAAGAATCCCACACTGCCTTTGTGTTTATAATTTCAAGCCATGCTCTTAATTTTGGGATCAAATATATATTAATGGGAAGTTTCTGTGACTGTACATGGGGGACATATTATTTACCCATTTCATACTCCTTATGAGATATAGTCACTTAAATGATACTTCACTTTTATCTGAAAAGATATCAATTTAAAAATGATTTTATTACAAAATTTGACCAACTGGAATTCTGTCACGCCATAAACGCTCCATCAGAAAGCCTATATACCTGACAGAATTAGAATTAGAGATTGTATCAGGCATTGCTTATGCTGTAGTTGTTTTCTGTTTTACCTATCCCATTATTACAAGAAACTAGCCTGCTTTCCTTATCTGAGACCTACACTTGTGACAATTTGAACAGACTTGACTTCAGAAAATCCTATTTTAGTATAGCACCTCATAGTTGAAAAACACCATGGCTTTATTTTTTTACCAATACATTTAGGTCTCATTGCCCAGCCAACTTGTGAATGTGCCCTAACAACTGTATTCAGCCTGTCCACTTCTGCCTCACAATGATGTTCCACTCTTCTCTCTTCTCTTTCTAAACCAACAGTGATTAGTGTCATGTATTTACTTATTTATTTTTATTACATGTCTTCCTCTTGTAATTCTGTAACAACAGTGTGGTAGAAGCAAATGTTTTCCTGTTGTCCAAATTGGCACCTGGAATGGAGCAGATGCTTCATAAACATGTGTCAAATGCACAACTAGAAAAATATCTTCTATTGGTGATGCACTTGCTAGTGCTTTCAATTTCTAAAAGGAAAACCAAGTTTGCAAAGAGAAGGTCAAATGGAAAAGAAAAAGTTTCTAAGTTCTTTGTTCCCAGACTAACATGGGTCAGTGACAGTTGCAGAGACTGCGTAGATAGTGATTGTCTCTTTTTCCCCCACAGATTTCTCTTCACCTAAAGATGGTGGTAGAAGAGGTGAAGATAGAGTTCATCTCTGCAACAGAGCCAAGTTGTCATTGGAGACCGGTGTAATTTAAAGTCTCATATCTGATGTATCTTGTCCAAACAACTTCTGTGGCTTTATTTTTACAATTCAAATGTATACTGAGATTTGTGACCAATTATATCAGAAACCATGTAAAGATCACAATTGCCTATCTAATATTTGGAGGGATATGCATGTAAATAAAACAGATGTCATAGGAAATGGGAAGGGACACATCCTGATAAATATTTTAGAAACTGAAACCAACAGGTTGTTGGAGAAGGTCACAAAAGGAAAAAAAACATGAGTCAGGTTTATTATCCTTGGGAATCATAGTGTGTGCCTGGCTTCATTAAATACAAATTTGAGAGACTAGAGTTCTGGCCCTGCAGTTAAGAGTATTGTTGATCTACCAGAGGACCAGAATTTAGTTTCCAGCACTCATGATACACAGATTGCAACTACCTGAAAGTTTTAATGCTCTTTTCTGAACTATGTATGTACCTCCAAACGCAGAGCACACACACACACACACACACACACACACACACACACACACGCATGCACACACATATAATTTAAAGGAATATATTTGTCTATATGATATTTATAATTTCAACCTTGAATTGCTAGTGAAACCAATAATCAATGGTAGTCAAGAATGCAGCTTACGTGTTACCTGTACCCTGTACATGGGATATATTCTTGTAGTTGGACTGCCTTGTCTGGCCTCAGTGGGAGAGGATGCCCCCAGCCTCACAGAGACTTGATATGCAAGAGTGGAAGGATACCCAGGGTGCCCCCACCTACTCAGAGAAGATGGGAGGGGAGTGTGGGGAAGAATTGTGGAAGGGGGTGACCACGAGGGGGACAGTGAGCAGGATGAAAAGTGAATAAGTTAAAAATAAATTAAAAAAAAACACAGCCTAGAAAAAGAAAAGAAAAGAACTTCACAATTTAAAAGTTCACTATTTAGGGGTAAAAAACAATCATTGTACATTTATAACTTTCATGAGAAATCTTGGATAAGAATGAAATCTTCCATGTAATTCTTCTTTGAAGATGGCATGGCTAAATACAAGAGAAGAATTAATTATCGTTGGCACAATGTAACTCATGGCAAAAGGTTAGGTATTCATATTCAAGGCAACAATTGTAAATATAAACCCAGAAATAATAGTAAATTAATTCCAACAAACTCATCTGCAGATTTTTGACCTTTAAATACTCTTTCATTTTTACATGCTCAGAAAGAGGTGGGGTTAGACTGGGATGAAATTATGAGTGGGTAATTCAAGCTAATATAGAAATAAAGTCATTTATTATACCGTCACAATGTTTTTATTCTCCTGGTGAATTACTTTTTGACCATCAGAAATGATTGCAATTTGTCTCCCATAGCTCACACTTTCAACATTCTTTCTAAGCAACTGACACTACAAGTTGCTTAATAGAATAACAATATATACCTTGTGCAGGAAGTATGATCTACATTTCAAAGTGAAAAAGACTTAGTTTTTAAGTTAGTAAGTGGGAGTATATGTTGAAAATTTTAACAGTGTATATCATACAATGTCATAAATTACTTCTGAGTCAGAGAACACCCAAGCAAAACCCCTGATATAAAGTTCTTCCAGCTTGAGATGATCCACCTGCAAAATGAAATGCTCTAAGTCATACATTATAAGAATGTAATGGCCTAGTGTGGGGTATTATCTCATTATTCCTTGAATGTAAAGATCCATTGGTTCAAGAATGCTGTTTTAATAATGAACATGAGTCAGACAGTCTTCCACTTAGGGCATCATGAAGATTAGGGTCCCATCTTCAGTGTCTAGCTGAACTTACTTACCCAAATGCATAATTTGTGGCCCCCCCTTATTTTTAGATTTACCATTTCATATTCAGAATCTGTAACCAAACTTTGTAGCTATTTGTTATTGCAGCTAAATAAAAGACATAGATTCTCTTTTTTTTGACATGCTTTACTTTGAAGTATTATACAGTTAAATCTTTTTTTTTCCTCCTTTCAAACTGTCTCATATAACCCTCCTGGCTTTTTAAATTCACTACCTTTTTTACTACATATATATATATATATATATATATATATATATATATATATATATCTTCTGAAATATAACCTACATATTATGTTACATGTATCCATGTTTTCAATACTGACCATTTTAAGGGTGTCTTCCCAGAGAAAAATTATGGCTCCTACTCTCAGCATTCTTTAGTTGCTTGTTGTCCTTTGTAGGGTTATGGCCATGTGGACTATCCTTCATTCATTTTAACATGTCTATGGCTGTTGTCCTTATTCAGGTTGTACTTGGGCAGTTATGCTGGTGAGATTGTATGGGTATCGCGTCAGACATACTGGGAGACACAAACTTATAGAAGTGCTTATCATATTCTTGTTGATAATGGATTTTAAGCATTTTTACTTATTAGTGTATTAACCCCATGAGGCTCTTCTTCAGAACAACACAGTATATTCAGTTAATATCTGTTGCACAAAGATGATGGTAATGGCAATATAATTAAATACTAAAAGACCTAGGGCAAGTTGCTCATATTTTATACGAGTAAGGAGGAGATATTGAACAATGACTTTCATGTGACCATTTTAGGAATGATCAGGAATCTTCTTGATATCACTTGAGGGGTAGAAGTGATGTATTTATAAAGAAAAAGCAGCTTGGTAAATACTTGTTGCAAGAAATCATTATATGGAATAATAGTTTCTGAAAGACAGAGGGCTTTATTGTGAATGCAAGGGCCTTGTGATTTACAAAGAAAATATTTCTAAGTATTTTAAGAGTTTTTGATCAGTGGAGGAGTTAAAAATGTAACAACTAATTGAGCAAGAATTTGAATATATTTGTCTAATGTAGGATTTTAGACATGCTTGTGATACCCATGTTCTATATCAATGTTAGTGGACACAAGGGTATAGTGCATAGGTATGCTTTTCTAATTCTTGACCATAAAGCAGTCTTTACAATGAAATATCTTGAAGAGTTGATGCCATATTGATATGAGTTGATACAAGAGGTGGAACTTCTATATCTAAGTATTTCCTATTAAGGCTCACTATTACAAAGACCATTTCCTGGGCAATCTTAACTGTAGAGAGCTGTGGTTAGTACTTATTTCTAATTGATAGAGGCTGGACTGGCAGCTAAACATCCTATCATACAAAACACATGACAAATATCTATCCATCTTAAATGTTTCAACAGTGCTGATGGTGATAATCTTGAGGTAAATGAAAGAGTTAGAGTTTTGAATTCAGGAAAACACTTAATATTTCCATCTTCACACTAAATAATTATGGCAAATTGAGTAAATTATTTAGCATGTCTAGAACTCAGATACTTTATTGAACAAACAGGAATGATTTAATTTGGAAGGTAAAATTTACTTTAAGAAAGATAATATATGGTTAGACATATAGCTTAGTGAAAGAGGGTTTGCCCAGCAAGTGAAAAGTCCTAGGCTCTATTCTTTGTGTTGTAAAAATAAAATAAACTTAAGTAAAGCCAAAAGCAATTTTTGTTTTATTTTTATATTTTCAGAGAAGCCTTATTTGTTGTGTTTCTGGTAGAATATATGCTATGAAAAACATGATAACCTATCAGTTCCTCATAAGATTTGTTCAAGTAGATTCATCCTAGGATCCTATAGCACTAGCCACAAGTATACCCCTAAGAAGGTTCATGGTACCTTTTTTTTTCAAAGACAGGGTTTCTCTGTATAGCCCTGGCTGTCCTGGAACACACTCTGTAGACCAGGCTGGCCTCGAACTCAGAAATCTGCCTGCCTCTGCTTCCCAAGTGCTGGGATTAAAGGCGTGCACCACCACTGCCGGCTTCATGGTGCCTTTTAAAGAAGTTCAGTCTTCCCAGGAAATGAGAGTTCTTTTCAGACAATGGCATCATGGACTTGGCTGAGAGGAAAGATCTTTACTAGCAAGAAAATGTGACTGTGGGATGGAAAAGTGTCCAGCATGATGGACGTTGTCAGAAAGATCATATTCCAGCACTGTGTCCAGTTATGCCTTTGAAAGCAGCCCATTGATGTCATTTGAGATAACTCAAGGACTTCCAGCCTCCATCTCTCTACAAATGTCATTAGAGTTTATTTCCTTTAATCAAAAGTCCTAATTGATGTAAATATAGCTATTTTTATGTCAGAAATGAAGAGCTCATGATTTCTACAGCGCACTGTAATACAGTTCTCATTTGAATAGTTCATCTTATTATGAAAAAGTTTAGGAGAGCAAGTGCAATACTTCACAGACAATGATATAAATCAATAAAATCTTGGCATTCCTCAGACTTTCCTTTGTTTCGTCTGACCCATGTTAAAAATCTTCGAGTTATTCCTAAATTAGTCATTAGCAATGTACATTACTCCTTAATCTATTTACAAAAATTCAGATTGCAGCTTTAGTGATACCTTAGGCATATTTGGATAGCTTCTGAAACTTATGAATTTCTCAAGACAGGTCTTAAAAATCAAGAGAAGTAGAGAAAGAAAAAGAAAAGGAAGAGGAGGTGGGAGAAGAGGAGGAGGAGGAGAAGGAGGAGGAGGAGGAGGAGGAGGAGGAGGAGGAGGAATAAGCTAATGCTAGAGGAAATACTATGGGTATGATTGTCATACAACAGAGAACTATAGTCTATAGATGTGTTTCTCAGCAAATATTTTTTATTGAACATATATTACATAACAATTATCATTGAGAAAAGACTGATATATTCATTCTAATCGAGAAAAATGACTGCAGAATCCAAGTAACCCACTACAAAGAATGAGTGGGTCGAACCTTTGCAGAGAAACCTCATGGCATTCATGGAAGACAATATGGAGTTGACTAAGAAGCCCATTAAAAGGTAATCAATCTCTGTAGTCTGTGCAGTAATACAAAGTGAATGCATCAACTTATCTCTATGATCACCTTCTACGAAAATAATCACTACCATTGGCAAGAATGTAATGATGATAGGAACTTATAATTACTACTTGGAATAAGTAAAATTGACAAAGTTGCCATGGAAACAATAGTATTTTTTTAATGAAAAAATATTTGCCAAAATGAATTTGTGATTTCACTCTTAGATAATTAATTACCTGAGATAAATGTAATTTTGCGTTAACAGAAACTCATATTCAATGTGTACAGCAGTTATATTTATCAACACGTAAACACACACATACACACACACATGCACACACATACACACAATGAATACAGTCTGAATATCATTCTTGAAAGAATATCTAAACAAACCATGGTGCTTTTCACAAAATAGTATTATTTACCAAACGAAATGGAATATATAATAAACATACACAGCATTCAGAACTTCAAAGATACTTTCAAGATAGGTGTCATATGTGATAATGTGATAATATTTGATTTCTTCCTAGGACATGTGAAAATTGTGATTGTAAGAACAAAATCAAGTTGCATGCTTTGCCTTACCTACAGTGTGCATTTTGTGGGAGAGTATCGTACAGAGTAGTACTTGGTAAATCATTGAACCATTCTATTTCTCAAGAGGCAAGATGATTGCTTGAATTTGACCAAGAATTAAGTATCAAGGAGGATTTAGGGGACAGCTTATTGAGTAAAACGCTTTAGATGCAATCATGGCAATTGACACTGGATCCCCAGAACCCAGTTATAATTATTGTGTGTTAGGAGGATGGAGACAAGTGGATTCATGAGAGATATTGGCCAGACAGCAGAGCCTACATGTACCAATACATCCAAAGTTAATAGAATCTTAGAATAATATCTAAGGTTGTCCTCTAGCCTCTGAACACACACAGACACACACACACACACACACATACACACACCAATACCACTGCCCACATACAAACATACCACAAACACACATACACAGACACACACACACACACACACACACACACACATTCACACAAATGCACACACCTCACATAATGGTCAACAGCAGCAAAGGGGAACAATAATTATTTTTGTTGACAATAAATAAAGAATTTTAAAAATTGGATAAAAAGCAAGATATTTAAAATACTATACATATGCAAAGTCAGTAACCATGCTAAAATAAATTTTATGACAAATAAAGGTTAATCAATGAAAACAGATCATACTGAGGAGACACCATCCTATTCATTTGTCCCTAAAGGTCAATAACTAGTTCATGACGAGAGCTAGCATACATGTGTATTAAAACTTATACTCAAATATAGCACATGTAAATACATTAGGCAATATATGATACATTGACTGAATTACATATAGTTGATACAAAACTCATAGAAAAGTTTCATCTCAATGGGACTTAGTGACACACACCCTTAATACACATTTGGGAGGCAAAGGCAGGTAGTTTGAGGCCACCCTGTTCATCATAGTGCCAGGACAGCCAAAGCTAAATAGTGTGACCCTATCTTGAAATGAACAGACAAACAAAAATGTTCTCTCTCTTTTTTCAAACACATTTAAGAATTAAAATAAAACATTTAAAGACACTATCGACTGTAATTGCAGATATGCAGATGTGTGTGGGACCTTGTAGTGATGTGAAGACATAGGTGACAAGGTTATGGAAATTTAGTGTTCTCACAGACTGTTTCAATCTTTAAATTGTAAAACATCCTTAACAGTTTTCAAGACTCCCTGAGGAATTCTAGCTCTGCAAATCAGAACAGGAGGTAACTGTGAATGCAGTAAATAGCACAAGGTTGCTTTATTGTAATGGAGGAGATGCCATACTGTCTAGCTAAGTAAAATACAAATAAGCAATAACCAAAGTTTCCTTAAATAGTGATAATATATTAAAGTAGTATTAAACACTGCATCTGTACCTAGATTTTAAAAGTTATTACATAATAAAGAGGTAGTTTGTAACCTTTAATATAAAATACAAAATAAGCATATATGTTAAGTATGTATGTACACAGCATAACCTTGTCTAAACTGGTCTCAAACTCACCATGTTGCTGAGAATGAATTAGAACTCCTGTTCTTCCTGCCTCCATCTCTTTAGTGCCAGATTCAGATATGTACTGCCATAGTTGGCTCATAACACATATTACTTTTAGTTTTAAAAAATTATAGCTATAAGAGCAATCTGAATATATATGTATATGAAAGAGAATATTTTATAATACATATGTCTTTATTTTAGATGAACCCCAGAGAGTAGGAATCACCCTGTTTGTCAGTCACAGAACCTCTGCTCTCCTTTACAAACTCACACTGTCACCTCCGCTCCCCAGGAGTGCTTCAAAAGTGGACAACCTTGCTTTCTGACTTCTATTTCCTTTGACCAGTACAGAATGCCTGCAGACTTGACCTGTAGACAGACATTGAAGGTATTTATTCCATGGCTTGCCCCCTATTGTCTGTGATTTGACAATAGTTACATGACCTGACCAAAGGCCTTAACTCCTATCAAGTGAGTTGACCCTGAAGTTGTAGTTTTCTGGGACATCCAATTACCATGACCTCTTGTTTGGACCCAAGATGTATGAGTGCTTCACACTGCATAAACACTGGGTCTTTGGCATATTTTGTCTCTGTGTCTCGCTCCCGCCTCTGTAAGCATCACCTTTGTTAAACCCTGTCCTTAATCACCTCATTTTCATTCAGTTATCTGTTCCCAGATACCAAATAATATCTTTGCAAAAATATTCACAGTGCACCATGAGCATTTGATAATTATAGTAGCCATGTACAACAAAGGCCGTATTAAAAATAAGTAGAAGACTCTTAAATACATGCAAATATAGTTAAACATGCTGTAAAAGAATTTCTAGTGAAGTCAGGAAGGGCACAATGCTTAGCCCCATTTGCTAAGTCAAAAATGTGAAAATAAAGAAAAGTACACTGTAATTTTGTCCTTTTTGTAAACAATAAGGAGATGATGCACTGCTATCAAATATGATATTAGAGATTAGCAAAATTCATTGACATGTGTGCCTATCCTGACCATACACAAAACAAATCCATCACAGATGAAAATACTCCCCACTCCTGTTTCCTAGAAAATTGCATAGGAGTAGCAAAGTATTTATCCAGAATTAAAGGGTGAAAATAAAAGTAGAAATTCCTTATGAATGACTGGTATAAAAATAGTTCAGAAGAAAGGGCAGCTCTAAGATACTTTTAAGGTACAAAGAGAAATTGTGCTCTTGGACACAATGTTTATGACCATACTTCCTATATAGTTAACACTAAAGTATTTCAGCATTGTGCTAGAAAAGCAACTAGTTGTGATACCATTATTGTTATTTTTTAATGTTTGTGTGTGTTGATGACATGGTAGTTATGTTTCATGTTCACGTGAAGGATGAGTGCAACCAGAACAAAGTTTGCTCAAGAACAATGGAAAAAAGAAAACAGATTCTTTATATTACTGTGCCTAAAATGTGTCCAGATGACTGAAGACCCTGGGAAAGTATAACTTATTTAAAAATTAGAATAAGATAATCACCAAGAAGTGGAGACATGGCTCACAGTGTGTCATTGTTCTAAAATCATGAGACCACTAGCTTAAATTCTAGCACTTTCATAAAAAACAGAACATGGATGTCTGTGTACCTGTAACCCCAGTGCTGTGTATGAGATAGAGACTGAATGCTCCCTGAGGATTCATAGTCATTAGCCTAGCTCCAGGTTCAGTGAGAGATTCTGTCTCAGGGGAGG
Organism: Grammomys surdaster; assembly: GCF_004785775.1. NCBI lineage: Eukaryota > Metazoa > Chordata > Mammalia > Rodentia > Muridae > Grammomys > Grammomys surdaster. The sequence continues at coordinate 6,419,668 of NW_021604591.1, forward strand.
TGGGCAAAGAAAGATGGAGCACAGTACCACAGGCATTCTGATCTCCAAGAGTGCATAAATTATGTGTATATACTGCAGACATATATAACACACACACACACACAGAGAGAGAGAGAGAGAGAGAGAGAGAGAGAGAGAGGGAGGGAGGGAGGGAGGGTGGGAGGGTGGGAGGGAGGGAGAACCTAACACATACAAATAAATAAAACAAAGCCATCAAAAGAAAATTCCAAGTTATTTGAGAATATGCTTTGAAAAGTTCCCTGTTGAATATGTAAAATGAGGATCCTAAGAGTGTATCAACAACCTTCCTACCTTCTACCACACAAAACTGTAAATTACAAACAGTCTTCAGCACTACATGCAAGCTCCCTAACAGTGGGATTCAGCTTCAGAAAGATTTTCTATTTATACATTTTATTTTTCAAACAGAGAACTGAATGATGTTGAGGTGTTAGAGAATGGATCTAGAAGACTCTGAGGAAAACAGAGAACCTTGACATAAACACTGACATCCTTGAGCAGTCATGGATTGTGAAGCTATCTGTATAATTCCATGATTATAAGTAGCCCAGTTATCAAGATTCTAAAAAGTCAGCCGGGCAGTGGTGGCACACACCTTTAATCCCAGCACTTGGGAGGCAGAGGCAGGTGGGTTTCTGAGTTCAAGGCCAGCCTGGTCTACAGAGTGAGTTCCAGGACAGCCAGGGCTACACAGAGAAAACCCTGTCTCGAAAAGCCAAAAAAAAAAAAATCTAAAAAGTCCTAAAAGTCATATATGAAAATAGACAGGTAATATCCACAAATCACAAGTTTTATAAACTGATGAAAGCAGGATAACAAAGCAGGTGAAAAAGAATAAGAGAATTTATGCTATATGTTTTAAATCTCAGATGATCATTTAAATATCTAAATACTATGCAAAAGACGGTTTGGTCTCACCAGTATTCAAGGAATAACTGATAAATTATACTGCTGGTGGGAGAAGTCACACCAGTCATCTCACTTAAAAAAAAAGAAGAACAGAAGGAGGAGGATGAGGGCAGGAAAGAGGAAGAGAAAAAAACTGAACATGCAACCTAACAAAATCTCTATTGGTGAAAACATAAATTATCATGGGCCAGCCTCACACCAAGTATTAGAGTCCTCACAATTAAAAAGTACATTTTCTTAGTAAAGGAATTCCCAACTAGTCTCAATTTCAAGGGAAAAGCAGCTACTATTGAAGATGCAAGTTTGACAGGTTTATTGCAGTATTTACTATATTATAATGTAAAAGACATGAAAGAAATTGAATTTCCATTTGGTGGTGTGATGACTAAAGACCTGATAGAAAATAGGAACCATGGAAAATTGAAAAAAAAAACAACCAATAATTAATCAAGTGATGTGGAAATATTTCCATATGCTATTTTTAAACGGTGGAGGTGAGACATTTAAAAAAAATATGAGTTTGTGAATGAACAAGAGTCTTCTATATGTCCATATTTATCCAAGAGAATTTGTACAGGCAATTTTACTTTACATAAGTGTACTTACTTAGGGGGAAATGGAGAAGGATTCCTATGTAGTTTTCACATCACATTAGTAAGTGCTCTTAGATATTTCATGTGTTGAAGGAGGAGACAAGCAAAACAGGGAGTTTTGTTTTTGTTTTTGTTTTTTGGTAGTGGGGAGGGAAGCAAGGAAAGCCCTTTATCACAGAACTCTATCTCTAGCCCTGAGCCAGGCAAACTGAACTTCAGAATTATACTGTGTATTATAGAAATCACGGAATACAAATATTTTAAAATAGGAACCAGGGAGGATAAAAAGCCAACCAGAAATGTACCAAGTGGTATGGAAATATTTCCATATGCTAGTTTTAAATAGTGGTGAGACATAAAAATGTCTCATAAATATGATGGGCAGGCATGATGACTCACTATTTAAGAGTACTTGTTGTTCTTCCAAAGGACTCTTATTCCGTTCCCAGCACCTAGTCAGGGACCTTACAACTGTCTATAACTCACATTCAGAGGCTCCAAACTTCTGGATTTTGGCACACAATTGGAAAACAAGAATACATATAAATAAATATAAACAATTATTTGAAAGGTGTGCATATGAATCTGTGTAAAACTCATATAGAAATATTTAACAAAAACTAATTGCCATAACATAAATGCATAGGGAAGGAAAAGGTAGCTTGGTTTTTAGCACTAGCTGCTCACTAAGAAGACTCAGGCTCAATTTTGAGTATCCACAACCAGGTTTAATCCAGATCCAGGGGACTTGTCACTTTTTATGGCCTTAGAAGGCACTGCATATATGAAGTCACCTTTATCTAGTGCTTCAGCTATCTGGTGGCTTTTTATATAGCAATGAGATAGAATAGTAAAAGGTACAAAAGCATGACTTAATACTCAGTCAAGCACCTGAACACCAATCTCCAGTAAGACATGAACCATATGTGAATCCACAGAGGCCATATGAGGATAGCCATATGCCCCAGAACTGGATTGACAAATGGTTGTGAGCCACCATGTGAGTGCTGGGAATCAAACCCTGTTCCTGTATAAGAGCAGCCAATGCTCTTAAAAATGACGTCACCTCTCTAGTCCTCATTGTCTCCTTTCCTTAGCACCCACAAAAAGCCACTCTATGTCCCCTTGACTCTGAGCCCTCATCATCTGTTTTATGGAATAAGAGTTTGAAGCTATTTGTTTAGTCCTCTTTACTGGTGGTGAAATAATAATTAGATTTTATGAGCGAAGTCATTGATTGATTTGATGTACAACCCACTACCAGATGGCCAGAGGAAATTTTGTTCGTTTCCCAGTTCTGATTGCAATGAAGAAAAACTTCCAGCTCTCCATCAGTGACCTTACACACTGAAGACAGATTATTCTGGCGATTATTAAGTGATCTGCCTCACCCTCAGATCATTTTTGCAGACTCCAGGAAGTGCAATTAATTTTACGCATGTGCCTTCTCATTTGAAATACTCTCCCAAGGGACATCTTGGAAGTATAATCAGTTCTCACAATTCCAAGTGCTTCTATTTGAGGAGAGACCAAGCCTGTCCCTGTTTACAGTGCTGTATATTAAGGGAGTTGTTGGTGTAAATATGCAATACAGACAGCCCTTAAGACCTACCATTCCATTTTCCTAGACAAAAGCAAGACTTCCTTTCTCCTTTAAATTTTTGTGGATATTCCAAGTTATGAAGAGGAAGTCGAAGAAACAAAAGATAAATACAGGTTAGAGGATCAACTGGAAGAGTTTTAGTAAAGTCTAATTGAAAATCCCAAACAAAGTAAGTTGTTGTCATTTCTCTTATTCATTTGTGTTTCTCAATCATTTTAAAGAATTGTAATCTATGGCTAATTTTATCTCATTAATTTGAGTGGTATATTTAAATTAGGCATTGTAAGATGAAGACATTCTCTTTATAAGACCAAATGTTTAATAAAATTATCATAATTCAAATATTTTTACTTTAAAACACCTTTCTAATTTAATTTAACTTAAAAATAAAATCGAAGCTATGCTTAATGATGCAATTTTATAAACCTTTGGTTCTAGCTACTTGGAATCCCAATTCAGAATCATAAGTGCAAGGTCTTTCTGTGCAACTCAGTGATATCCTGTCTCAAAAATAAATAAACAAAAAAACTGGATATGTAGTTCAATGCTCAAATGTTTTCCTGGCATTTGCAAAACTCTGGGAAAATCTCAAGACTGAACAAGACAATGTGAGGATAATTTATAAAAAATATAATACTATAGTTCTGTCACTTCCATGAACGGTTGATAACACATGGTGTATGTGTGTTCAGTATACATGTAAATTTTCATGTATACACACATTTATGTTCATGTAGTAGCCGTAGCAAGACTTCTGATGTCCTCCTCTTTCTGCCTTATTTTGTGTAGGTCAGATGACCAGGTAACTCACAGACTCTTGCTGTCTCTACCTTCTAATGCTGAGGTTATGCTTGCTTGTGTGTGTGTGTGTATGTGTGTGTGTGTGTGTGTGTGTGTATGTGCTGAGGATTTGAACTCAAACCTCTATGCCTTCCAGAGAAAGTGTTCTTATTCTGAACTATCTCTATAGCTATAATAATTTACATATTTCAATATTTTTCTTTGGTAAAAATAGGAATAGTCCTTTTTCTTATTTGTGCACGTATTAATAATTGCAGACTCTTCAGTGGCATGCATAAAGATTATATTTTTTTAGTATAAGTCCAAATTATATTGAAAGTTGATTACCTGAGGTAGAGACATAAGTGTTTAAAAGCATTCTCTGCTTTTATAGACAACTTGGGTTAGGTTCTTGCACACACATGGCAGCTCACAGTAGTTTCTAACTCCAGTTCTAGGTGACTCAGAGTCCCTGTCTCACCAATATGGACACTGCATGTATTGGATAACATACATACATACATACATACATACATACATACATACATACAAAATACTCATACACAAAATAAAATTTAAATCTTCAAAAGAGTTTGTAACATATCCTTACATAACCAGATAGCTTTAACTTTTTCTTTTGTATAAAGCTAACATAAACATCCTTATATAGTACATATTTTTAGTAAAAAAAATTAACTTGTTTGTTGTATTTAGCATTCAAACCATTGCACCTAATTATCTTGTATGCTATCATTTAATGACTATAGTGATAATCCTATTTATTACACCACACTTGTTTATGAGAAATCATATGGGATGGAATTCTTTTTGCAGTTTTTCCATCTGCTGCCAGCTCATCTGTCAATAGTCAAGAGAATGGTTTTGAGATAAAGGTCAGTAATGAAGCCCAGAACCCTTTCTGGCATAATTTATCCAAAGAGAAGAGCTCTTACCGAATACGCCTTCTGTACTCATCTACAAAAAGATGAGTTCTTTAAGGACCTCTTCACACTCAACGTATGTATGTTGAAAAAAATTTCTCCATCATAATATTATATTAATCACCAGATCCCTGTTCATTTGGATGGACAGATTAGTAATGCCTCCATTGCTTAAGAAAACAAGGAATGGAGAATGGACGTTCAGTTTTCTAGGGCAAGAGTGATAAACTAAGAAAAGCAAAATAAAAAGAAAAGTTGACAAAAATCATCACATACTGACTGGAGAAAAAAAAATTTGGAAGGAAAAAGGTAAAATGGCCACTGATGGAATGGTGGCCAGTTGGGTTTAAGTGCAAGAAAATGGAAGCCATGCCAATCATAATTCCTTGTGCTTTATGCTGGAAACAAATTAGGCAAACTAGGAATACCAGTGTAGTGTTGTAAACTAGCTCATAGAGACCATAGATGAAATAAACATTCACGGTTTTCATTCAGGACAGTTATATGGCCAGAGAAACATTACAGAAATACTTTCTTATTTATCATTTTATTCATTTACATTTCAGATGATATCCTGCTTCCCAGTTACCTCTCCACAACAACTCCCATGCAATTCCCCCTCCCCTCTCCTTATTGCCTCTCTGAGGGTGCTTCTCCACCCACTTACCCGCTACTGCCTCACCTGTCTAGCATCCACCTACACTGTAATATCAATTTTTTTTTAAAAAAATAGCTTTTCAATGTGAAAGATCTGTATGACAAGAACTTCAAGTCTCTGAAGAAAAAGACCCAGAGATCTCAGAAGATGGAAAGATCTCCCATGCTCATGGATTCACAGAATTAATATAGTAAAAATGGCCATCTTTCTGAAAGCAATCTACAGATTCAATGTGATTCCTATCAAAATTCGAATTGAATTCTTCAGAGTTAGAAAGAGCAATATGCAAATTCATTTGGAATAACAAAAATAAACCAGGATAGCTAAAACTATTCTCAGCAATAAAAGAACTTATGGGGGAATCACCATCCCTGACCTCAAGCTGTATTACAGAGCAATAGTGATAAAAACTGTATGGTATTGGTTCATAGACAGGCAGGTAGATCAATGGAATAGAATTGAAGACCCAGAAATGAACCCACACACCTATGGTCACTTGAAATTTGACAAAGGAGCTAAAATCATCTCATGGAAAAAAGACAGCATTTTCAACAAATGGTGCTAGTTCAACTGGAGATCAGCATGTAGAAGAATGCAAATCGATCCATTCGTATCTCCTTGTACAAAGCTCAAGTCCAAGTGGATCAAAGACCTCCGCATAGAACACTCTCAAAGAAGCAAGAGAAGGGGAAAATGAGATTGGGTGTTTCTATGGGGGAAACTGGGAAAGGGGTAACATTCGAAATGTAAATAACGAGAATATCCAATAAAAAATGTGATCTAAACAAAACAGAATTAGAAATATGAAGTAATTTACTTTGCAAGATGCTTAACATATGGAATCAATGGCAGGATTTTTATCCACCTGCTTCCTGTAGATGTAATGTCATCTTTCTACATTAGGTATCTCTGTGATCACAGCAACAATAGTTAAGCTTAAGTGTGAATGTTTTCATGAGTAATTATGAGATGAGCTTGGGGGCACACAGCTATGATGTCAGCACCCAGGAGGTAGAGGCAGAAAATGCAGGAATTCAGGGCCAATGCTGACTATATAGTGACTCAAGGTCAGCTTGGGCCACATGAGAAAAACATCTGAAACAACAACAAAAATAAATTCTTGTCCAAAGAGCAACAGGATTAATGCAGATGGCAAATTTTCATATTTAATTACTTTTTAATTTTTATTAAAATTAACTTTGTGTGGATCAGTGTGTTTGTGATATGTGTGATCTCTGTCTCTCTCTCTTCGTCTCTGTCTCTCTCTCTCTCTGTCTCCTCTCTCTCTCTCTGTCTCTCTCTCTGTCTCTCTGTCTCTCTCTGTCTCTCTCTGTCTCTCTCTCTCTCTCTGTCTCTCTCTCTCCTCATGTGTGTGTGTGTGTATGTGTGTGCCTGTGTGTCTGTATATGTGTGTATATATGCCTGAAGATGTCAGAAAAGGGGTTTTTCAAGAAAGGAGTTAGAAGAAGTTGTAAACTGCCTATTCTGAGTGCGGGGAACTGAATTTAGGTCCTCTGCAAAAGCAACAAGTGCCCTTAACCAATCAGCCATCTTTTCAGACCTTCGGAAACTAAGATTTCAGATTCATCACTAAGTATGTTGGTTTATTAGTTTTTCAACTTGCAAAATGAGGCTATAAGCCTGTAGATGGTATCATAGTTACAGTCAAGTTAATTACTTCATTTAGGATACAGTGTGCATTGGCAGCTCATGGACACAGTTACTCAGAGCCAGTAATTCACTCTGCCTTTTGCACACTCTCTGATGTTTGCTGTGTTGCTTTGTGTTGTCACTGAGGCAAGCACTCTATGCTGTACTTTATACTTTTTGCATCTCATGTTTATATACTAGAATCAGATTAAATTATGCCATGCCTGGGATGATTTAGTATATGTCCATTTGCCATTCAAACTTATTTTCTCTAACTTCCAAATATTTAAACTGATTTCAGTTTTTCTTAAATAGTGGAAGTAATGGCTAATTTCCAAAGTCTTTGAAGTAGAAAAAAATAAAAACTAAAATTTAATAACATATTACCAACAGCATCATCACCATGTGGAAAAATAAGTTAAGGTGGATCTTAACCTTTTCTGTATTTCCCAACAAAGAAATAACAGCACAGCTGGAGGAGTCTATAGAAATGAAAGGAGCAAGACCACGAGTTCAAGCCTACTTCTGAATTATAATTATTACCTAGAAAAATTCTTGCCCAATATTACTGATTCTCCTGAATACTAATCAAATGCAAAACATCTATTTAAGCTAAATGTCCACTCAACTTTTTTCCAAATTTTTGTAAATGCAATTGAATATCACTGATTTGCAAAACCATATTAGACAGTTCAATCTCTGTTGGAATTTCTATTAAGTATTAAATTAAGGGCTTTTAAAAAAACTGGTCTTACCATAAAAATGGTACAATTAAACTGGAAGTTAGTTAGGTTTATCTAAAGCAGTCACAGTTTTTTGTCCTTAATATATTTATGCATTTAAAATATCATTGTTTTTAATTATATTCCTAGCTTACAGCTTATACATACAGCATTTGAAAGATAATGAATGGGCCTTATGAGGATCAAAAGATGAAATAAGAGTTTTGTATAGTGACTGCTATAATTTTAATACACTTGCCCCTTGTATTCTTATCAGTATTTTTGAATAATATCAAACTTGAAGCAAATAAAGATCTAGTTTAACATATATTTCTGACCATTCATTTCCTCACTTAAAATATCCAAATCATTTTCTTAATCTTTCCCATGAAGTATAATGTTTTACCTTTCAGAGCAGATTATATTCTGATTTCAAATTTTGAAGTCTTCCTCCTCATAAAAAAAAAAATTGAAGTTAAGTACTTTTCAATAAAATAATTGCTAGGCTTGGGTTAACAATTAAAAATGAACTTTTGATGTCTGGTGACTAATTTCATTTTTGAGATATGTTATAGTGTTTTTTAAACTAACAACTGCATTTGATTATTATCATATAGCTATGTTAATATTTTAATAACTATGTCTCATTAATCTATTCAGATGCCATGATATTGATAGCATGATTATGCCCTGTTCCCTGTGAACAGCAATAACAGAAGCTAGTCCAACTGATCCTTTGACTTTTGGAAGTCTATCTGACAGGGAGACAGAATGATTGGAAGAGAGTGCCGTGGTGCTGCCTGAGTTTTGACATCAGGGCTTTGAGATAGAAGACTGGAGCTGCTGCCTAATTCTTCTTTTTTACTTTTTGTCCACAACAGAATAGTAAATGAACAGTGTTTCTATGTTTCCTATCACAGACTTTCTAGGTAAAAAGGATCAATAATGTTAGAGTAGCAAATCTCCTGGTCCAGGCAATCTCTGTCCTGGGAAGGGACCTATCTGTTTAATTACTTTGGTTAAGGGAATGTGGCTAGAAAGATGGGTTCCCATTATACAATGCTTAAGAGATAAATGGAATAGCTAGCTTCTTAGGAAAATACTCAACATTTCCATCCTAGTACCTCATCCCTAGTGTAGAAGCTTATGAGCTGCCTGACATTTTTAATATAACTCAGAAAAGCAAAATATCACATTACCTCTTCTTAGCCTCACCATGACATGCTTTCATGAACACTTGGGGCTTTTTCTCCAACATCTTCAGCTTCCTTATTTTTTTTAAAAAAAGCTTCCTTCCCTGCCATGAGGCTTTTTCTGTCCCCTTCTCCATTCCTCTCCTTCAGACAGCAACTAAGTAACCTTGCATCTGACCTGCCCTCGGGTTTTTCTACTAAACCCTAATATAACTGACTCAGTGTTGACATTCGTAAAGTCTTTTATTTATTAAACTTAGAGCCCCCAAATAGGATCCTGGTTTGCAAAGTTTGAACAAGAGCAGAAGAAGACAATTACTCATCTGTGAACAATATCAGCTGACCTAGACTAAATAATAGTCTGCTTCTTCAATAAAAAATGTTTAATTTTTATTGTATATCTTTAGCAATTAAACCCTAAATCTTAATAGGACTACACACAGATTTTATTATTGCTTTCCACTCAACAGGAGAGAAAATTGTGGCATTCTCATGCTGCTAACTCATCTAATGTCAAAATTAAATGGCAAATGAGGAATGGTAAAATTAGCGAGACTCCAGTGGCAAATGGTCAGCTCTAAACACATACATATGAGTAGTGTTAAAAGGACTGAAAAGGATATATATACATATACATATACACATATGAATATATTAGTACATACATATATGCATGCAATGACAGCTAATAAAATAATGGAGTTTGAAGGGGGCATTGGGAGGATTTGGAGGAAGAAAGAAAAAGAGATGTTGCAATGATGGTTTAATCTTTTAAAAAATGTTTTAAAAGTTTAAAAACTGATGCATCCTCTTAACCACAAGGTCAGCGTGGCCCTTTAAAGTTTTTATTACTTTCATAGTTGATACTCATAGTAGCCGTTACTATAGGGTGTGATAAAAACATCATCTGCCTGAACATTTTATGTGTTGCCATTGTCATTAAACATGCTGAATCCTTGAAACTGCACATTTAAAACTTGGAAAAAATATAGGAGGTAAGGAAGAAATGCAATATAAACTTTAGAAGAGCAGAGAAGAGAGAAAAGTGTACTCACAAGAGGAGAGTGCTGCTGTGAGGCCACAGACTCCAGCCAGGCCTAATGTCTGTAATAGAATGTACTACAGAGCATTACTATTACCATGTCAATGAACAGGAGACGCTCTGGCAATTTCCCTTTGTCCTTTGAAGAGTCAGGGTTAGGCCCAGTTTCAAGTTTTCTGTCTTGTCATCCTGACATAGTATACTCAGCTTTGCCTCCACCTTGGAATCCCATTCAGACTCAGAACTCTGGTACAAATAATGAATGATTAATGAATGTATTCTTCACAGCACTGTGTCATAAGCCTTAGGTTTGTGACAGAAAGCAGTCAATTTGCCATAATTAATCGTATTATTTCCCAGTGCACAGCTCATTGAGTAGTTCACGTATATAATGTTTGTCTTTTCAAAGAGATGTTTAGGTAGAAGGCTGGTTTGGGGTTCTTACTTCAACGTATTATATAACATTGAGTTTGGAATGGAAAAGAACCAATTGAAGTGAGATATGGTTTGTACAATGGAAAGCTTCACTCACAAGTGATGCATAACTCCACATGTGACTGACACATTGGAAAGAGTTACTGACTTAACTAAAGATAAATGTGCCACTGTGTGTTCCTTCTCAGCACACCCAAATTTGAATCCCAAAAGGAAAACTTTAGTTGTTCCAGTTCTTCTCAAATGAGCATTTAGAAGCAGAGAAAGTCAGACAGAAGACTCAGAACAGGAAGCTTTACTATTTATGCCTCTCTGTTCGTGGGAATCTTCGCATACAATATCATCACACCTGCCACTAGCTAATTGGCTGGTTCTGAGCACAAGAATGTTTTGCTTGTGCTCCTTTTTCAGCAGGCACACATTTAAAATTCCTTTAGAAGGAGGAATGGAGTCGACAAGCTAACTGTTATGTAGAAAGAATGCATTTGGAGAAAGCTATAAAATTTTGAAGTTTATGAGACATAGAGAATTATAGGAAATGGTGAATTCAAGTCCAAACAATGAAGACCTTGTTCTCAGTGGAGGACTAACTGCTCACTTACAGGCAAAAAATAATCTCTATCTGGTCATATTTTCAAGGGACAACAGCCTAACGGTAATAATGAGAACAGATATACTTCTCCACGAACTTACAGAACTGGCTGCTTTCCTACGGTGCCTCCTGAGAGTCCCATGAGGCTCTTTCATCTCCTTCTGTCTCCTCCATCTCCTGGCACTTTGCCTCACTCTCTGTGAGTCAATAGGCTCTATAGAGACCTTTCCATCCTGAGCTAAGCAGCACTGGCTGTATCTATCCCAATAGATAGCTGTCTTAACAACAGGAGTCTAGGGGTCAGACTCCTCTTTGTTATTTGTGTTGTTATATTTCTGGTGATTGTTTAGGGGAAGGGGGAAGGGGGATGTGTAGAGGATAAATCCAACTGCATTTGAATCCAGTGGAATGGAATGAATCCCTAATAATGATATAATCCTAACCTCTTAGCAGATAAGCAACATTTATTTAAAGCAAACTTTGAAAACCAGTGTCTATCCTTCCAACACAAGTAGTTCATTTTTCTGCATTTCATCAACAATTACAGTGTCCATACCTCCAGCTACTGAGTTTTCTATGTAAGGGTAAAAGACAGACGCTAATGAGATGTAAGAACTAGCAATCTTCAAAAGGGAGATAAATGAGTGAAGTCTTCTTTTTGCAACGGTAGAATCCATATGTGTCTTTGGCCCCTCTCCTTTGGGGAACAAAGCTCACAGAATCAACTAAGCAGGACTCATGGGGGCTCATGGGAGATCACAGAGACTGGAGCAGCAATCATGGAGCCTGCATGGGTCTGCAGTAGGTTGTATGCATGCATGCTATAGTTGCACGGAGTTAGTCTGGAGTGTTTATGAAACTCCTAACTAAGAGTGGGATTATCTCTGACTCTTTTACCTTCTTCTGGGTGACTGTCCCTCTTACTGGGCTACCTTGAGGGTTTATGCCTTGTCTTATAGCATCTCTTTATTTTGTGTTATGGTTATATCACTAGGAGGCCTGCTCTTTCCTAAAGGGAAACAGAGGAGCAGTAGCTCTGGGTTGGTGATAATATATTATCATAGATAATATATTCTCAGACATATTTATTCATACTACCATTCTAGGAAAAGTTTTGTAATCTGTAATTAGAATAGTTTATATGCTTAAATTCCAAATTTTGTAGAGTTTAACTGTATATACAGATACATAGCAAGAAGTATGGCATTATTATAAATGACCTTCTGTTACTACTGCTTTTGCTTAGAGACCGTCTGGCTGGTTTGGCTCTCATAGTCCCATTTTCACTCCAGAACACTGGCTTGACAAGTGCATCCCAACATACTTGGTTCAACATGAATAAGTTAGAGACATTCCATAATCAGAAAATCTGAAAACCTCTCACATAATTTTCCTCTTGGACCATATCTTCATTTAGAAATGACAATAAATAAGATTTATGAATCTCTCTAAAATTTGTAAAACTTCAATCTAAGTATGTTTCTATATCGACCAGAATGAGTTGGCTCTTTATTATACATTTCAATAAAAAATTACCTATTAGTCACGGAAACTGTATTTGTATTTTATATATGAAGCTAATGATTGTGTATCATTTAGAAAATAATAGTCTAATTAACTGTAGTATAATATGCTGGTGTTACAATATTTAAACATTTTTCATTGCTATAGGATAAGATATTTAGCATAAAACTTTATAAATAAAATCTTAAGTTACAATTGTATATTCAGAGTACTGTACCCAAAAATGATGTAAACCTGTATCTCAAAACAGACAGAAACAAAAAATAAATCTAAATAATATCAGAAAACGTGATGGGGAAGTTTTTAAATAACCTTTATTTTTTGAATAATACACCTTTTAAACTTTGAATGTTAAATTAAAACTAGTTCAAATCAACAATAATAAATTTCTTTCTTTGAACATTGTTATAATATAAATATACATGTTTGAAATGAATCTTCTACATCACCCACTTTTTAATTACAAAGTCAATTGTGGGACTGGAGAGATATCAAAGCACTTAGAAACACTAGCAGCTCTTGTAGAAGACCCATGTCAGCTTCCAGCATCCACACCAAATGATTCACAACTTCCTATACCTCCATCTTCAGAAGATCATGTAGGGGCCTTTATCTTCCTCGTTAACATGTTACATGCTAACAAAATCTCTTTGCCTACAGAGTTCTAAATCTGGAATAAAGTAAAGGAAGATCATTTTCTTCCCAGATGACTCTCTAGAATTTCCACAAGATGTTTTCTTAACACATACACACACACACACACACACACAGACACACACACACAGATACACACACACAGACACATAGACACACAGACACATAGACACACAGACACACACACACACACACACACACACACACACACACACACACACACACTGGTAATCAGCAGATATAGAACAAAACATGGCCCTAAACCAATATTAAAGAATGAGAACAGCAGAGAAATTCAGAACCTTCTGTTTCTTTACCTATCTGCCTGTCTCTTTTAGATAAATTGATTTTTTCTGAACCCATGAGCATAAACTCTTTCCTTAAGATACAGAATCTATTTAATTAGCTGCTTGATTATCTTCATAAAAGGAATAGATAATAATTTTATTATGTATTCTTAGACAGTTTTTAAATATGTACCCCCACTTCTCTAGAAATCCTTTTTATCTGTCTTCTCCCCACAAATCTCTCTCACACATACATTTATGTCTATTTGCTTTTTCTGTGACCCACTTAAGTTAGACAGGGTCATCTGAGTGACTATGGGTTTGGCATTACTTGCTCAAACCTGATAACTCTCTCTACAATTAATGACAGAGATTCCTCTTGAACAAGAAATTATCAATAGTCAGGCGATCAAAGGAAAAAGATAGGACCCTCCTTCTTTCTTGACTGACCGTTGATAGATACAGTGCTATCTAGGTTCAGGGTAGGTAAAAAGAGCTGTGAGTTAATTACTCAAAGATTATATGAAGTCTAAAGAGGGGCATTACACAATCCATTCCATTTTGAACACTTACAAATACCTAATCCTGTCTTCCAAAATGTTTACTAAACTTTAGAGTGGTGATATGAATGTCTTGTTTCATATTTAATTCTCATGTATTAGATGAGAAATTTTGATTTTCTTGCATTTAGTTAACTCAATAAAGCCTGGATACAAACACAAATGATTTATATGTGAATCTAAACTTCCCATATTTACATTTTTATCTGTGTCTGAAAGGAACAAGGTTGTGATGGGTGCTGAGCATAGAAGTATAAAAAGGGACAGTAACTCCTGTCATTTCAGTACATTGTAGGTCAAGTTAAAGAAAAGGACTACACAGTGAAGATTGAGACAAGTCTGTGATCTGTGCCTCCCAAGGATTCTACTTTTGCAAAACATAAGCCTTTGTCAATGTCTCACTTGACAGTAATTTTGTTCTTCTGATTTGTAGGAAAGGGAGCATTGTCTCCCTTCTCAATAACTTTCCTCAAACAATCAATGAGAGACTATGCCCATGACTGCTGAACAAAAAGTGAAAAATATGAAATAATTTTGAATTGTTTAAGAAATTTAAAAATATGTTCCCAGATGACTAGTCAAATGTGGCAGAATTTCAATGGAATGAGAAATACGTAGAATCTCTCAAATTGTATTACTAAAACTAAAGACTGTAACAGAGCATATCTTTATTTTTTCTGTACAATATTATTATCAACCTTGTGTTCTCTAGTCTGATCAGGAATTATTGTTAAGGATTCTCAGGCATGTGCTTTCCAAGAACTAGCTTAAAATACTCATCACTCATAGATCCTTGGTGTCATGAAATTGTTCAGCTTCAAAAGAAAGAAGGACTGGAAAGAGGACTCAGTGATTCTTAAGATTTCTTACTGCTCTTGCAGAGGACCAAGTTCAGTTCCAGCATACACACCAGGTGGCTGACAATCACCATTAACACCAGGTGGCATCATCATGTGCTTTCTTCTGGTTTGAATAAAGACTTTCACACACCTGGTGCGCGCACACACACACACACACACACACATCTAGTGCATGCATACATACACAAGCATGCACATATACGGACAAACATACACATAATCATACATATGCATAAGAAAAGTGAGTACATATTTTTAAAAGGGAACTGAGGTATACACAAATTTTACTGGTTAAAGCCTGAAGATCTTTTTTAATACACAATTCAAGAGGAGATAGATACATGTGATTTTTTTTCCCATTTTGTAGTTTTATTTTAGAGTCAAAAGTCAGTTACTCTCCACCATTTCATTGGTTGGCCCTACATATGAATTTATAATTAATGACAACCTAGATAGATAAAAAAGTTAAGTTTTACCACAAGATAATAATTAATCAACATTATTCTTGCTACTTATTTTAAAAAGGAAATATAAAATGGACCTTTTATTTCACTTCAGGGCAACTAACAAAGGTCAATGCAGCATGTCAGATTGTGTGATCAGAATTCTGCAGCTCTGGACTCTATGGTTTCCTTCGAGTCCTTAGTATCAGCCACCCTTCCCATGGTCTGCCTTTACATCCCTACTTCTTCTATTCTGACAAGTGATATCTGTCAATTTCCCTATGATGCTTCTGGACTCGGGTTACTCACCACTCTCTCTCCCCCATTGCATCACTGTCTTTAAATCTATAAACCCCAAAGCTTGATTTCCCCTTAACTTTCCAACCCCTTATTCATGTTCCTACCACTCCTACAATCTTTCTTTGTTTCTCATTACACATGGGAGAATGCCTTTATTCTTAATTTAAGGCAGTGGTTTTCCTTGCATTTTTTTGAGTTTCTTCTCTGATTTGAGCTCTAGGGTCTGATGACATTAATGTTCCTTTCTTTACAAATCCTTGATCACTCCTTAACTGTTAACTCTCTTCACTCAGTCCTGCCTCTCACACATCCTAATTAATCTCTTTCTGTGATCTCACTAGTTACTGACAAAGTAATGATAATACAACCTTCTAGCATGGAGGTTGTATCAGTAACCTTAACAAAAACATGATTTTACGCTACCTGAAGACTAACCAACTGGTGTAGCACTGTGGATGGAAAATACACTACTTACTTATGAGAGACAGTGTACATTATAACTTTATAAGCCATGAACTTTAATGGTGGCATCAATTTTCATGACACTCGGGTGAGGACAGAAATGGCCACAAAGATGTTGGTGTTTTGCATCACAGCCAAAAGACCACCCAAGTTTAAGAAAACCCTGACAATAATATGGATTGTTGACAAACTTTTCAAATCTTTACACTATGCAGACATTGTGCTATAGTATTATGTAAATCCAGGACCAGAGCTTTTACACTGCCTTGATCATGGAGTTCCCAGAAAAACACACACACAGCCTTTATACTTACAATAAGCCATAAACAACACAAGAGATGGGCAGCTACCTACCCGTCATGCTGTTAGTATCTAGTTTCCTATCAATAACCCCAAGTTGTTATTTGCTATGTCTCATCTGAGTAGCTCTTAGCTTCAGTTGGACAGTTCTCAGGGCCATACTCTCTTGACACTTAATACATGGCCTCTTCTCCTTTCTCCCATTGAATGTTCTTCCTCTTCCTCTGTGACTCCAAATCCAGGAAACCTAAACCCTACTTATGTCTCTTTTGCCTAGCTATTGGCTGCTGGCATCTTTATTACCAATCAGAACTAACATGGGGGCAGGGTCATAGGGGATATGGGAAGGTCTTGAGGGACATGGACTTAGCATTATGATAGAGAGTAAAACACAAAATCTCAACAATGTTGTCTTTGCTGTTCCAATCAACCACAATCCTTCCAATGTTATAAAAGGGAATGGCATCTTACAAGGTATTTTCTACACATTTTCTTATACAAAAGAACTTAAGCCAAAGATGCAAACATATAAAATTGGTTCTCATCAAACTGACTTTTTCTTATTTACATATTTTATTATTTAATTTGAAATTATTATATTACATTTATTCATGTAATTAGATAGTTATTTTGTGAAGTTATTCATGCTGCCACATGCAATAGAGAACAACTTTAAGAGTCAAGTCTCTCCTTTTGCCATGCAGGTCCTGGAGATCACTCAGGTTATCTTGGTTGAAGACAAGTGCTTTTACCTGTTGAGCCATTTCTTGAGGCACATTAAGTGTATTGGGCACTGAAATGGCCATATGGGCAAAGTGCCTACTGCACAAGGATGAACACTTGAGTTCAGATTCCTAGCACTCAAGCAAAACTCCCGTTGTGGTGATATGTGCCTGTAATCCCAATATTATGGTGGTAGAGAAAAGACAGGTAGATCCTGATGGCTCACTGGCTGGTCAGCCTAGTGCACATTGTGACCTATAGGTTCCATGAGGACATTGTCTCAGAAATATAAGTGAAAAAGCTATAAAGGAAGCCACCTGTCATTGACTTCTGGCTTCTACACATGCATGCAAGGGCATGCATGAATGCAAATGCACACTCACATTTTTACATGCTTACATGAACATACACAAGAACACAGACACACTCTCTTACACACACACACACATTCACACTTTTAGTTCTCTCTATATTAGACATTTTGTTATGTGATGAACATAATCGCAGATTCAAAGAATCCTATCGAATTCTTAATGGACACAATGAATCTTGCAACACATTTCAGAAATAACGGTGATTTTTTTTAAACCTTAAATTACAAATCGTAAATCATACCTAGTCATTTCATTATAAACTGCTGCAAGGTTTCTAAGCATTGAGGTCTGGCAAAAAAATATCTCTACGTATATTGGTATTGATCCAATAAAGGAGAATAATTTGTGAATAACATTTGAGTATTAGCAATGTTTTCACCACTAGGCAAGACATACAGATAGACACTCTGGTAAACCACCACAGCAGCTGCTGGGAGCCTCCATTACATTTTGAGACAATGGTTGGAATTCCATTATATTAAGTAACTCTGTATACAGAGTCTTTTGAGGTAGGGATAAGAAAACACATTGTGCCGAGTGTAGCTATTGTGAGTTCAGAGTTCAGGAGAAAATTCAATTCTTCTGGAAATGAGTGCAATGGAACAGCTGGTCAAACACAATTTACTTGCTCACTGAAATGAGCTTAATGATTTCTGGGGAAGCGCAGAAGAGCTTACTAAAAAGGGTCATAAAGAATATCAACCAGATTTAAGACACTTTTGGTTTAAAAGGGCATCAGCTTATAGGCTGTGTTGCAACCTTCTCCAATTCTGAAAACAAACTGTGGCAACAAAGTTAAATGAACAAAATATATATAATATAGACACATAAAGTCTAGAAAGACAGAAATAAATATTATAAAGATTTGCTTAAAGCTGAATAATTTTAAGCTATTGGCAGCTTGTAGCTAAGAATGTTGAAAACTTTTCATTAATTATAAAAATGATAAAACGGGCTGGAGAGCTAGCCCAGCAGTTAAGGGCATATACAGCTTCTGCAGAACACTCAGCTTTGGTTTTCCAGTACCTACATTAGAAAGCTCACTACCACCTGTATCTCAGCAACAGGAGGTCTGACCCCCTCTTTTGACTTCTGCACGCAACTGTAACCACATGGCACACAGACACACTCATGCCAAACTGGGAGATAGGACCTGAAGAGAGTAACTCTAATAGATAGACTGGACCACCCAGTGGAGGAATGGGGTCACCAACCTGCCTTCTAATTTTTTGACCCAGAATTGTTCCTGTCTAAAAGAAGTGCAGAGACAAAATTGGAGAAGAGACTGAAGTACAGGCCAACCAGTGACCAGCTCAACATGAGATCCATCCCATGGGCAGGCATCAATCCCTGATACTATTACTTATGCTATGTTGTGCTTGTAGACAGGAGCCTTGCATGGCTGTCTTTTGTGAGATTCTACCAGTAGCTGACTGAGACACATGCAGATACTTACAGCAAACCATTGGACTGAGTTTGGGATATCTATGGAATAATTAGAGGAAGAATTGAAAGAACTTAAGAGGATGACAACCCCATAGGAAGACCAACAGTGTCAACTAACCTGGACCCTTGGAAGCTCTCAGAGAGAGAATTTACAGGCTTATTCATGGCTCCTGGTACATATGTAGCAGAGGACTGCCTTGTCTGGCCTCAGTGAGAGAGAATATGCCTAATCCTGTTGCAACTTGATTCCTCAGGGAAGAGGAATGTCCAGGAGTGGGATGGGGGAGGTGAGGGGAGAACCCTATCAGAAACATAGTGGAGGGAGGAGGAAGTGAAGAACTCTTGGAGAGGGGACTTGGAAGAAGTAACTTTTGGAATGCAATAAATAAAATAGTTAATTTTTAAAAGTAATATAATAAAGCAATTATAGGAGAAGCAGTAACAAATTATGCAATTTTAATGTGTGACACAAAGCCAGAACTTTTGTCTGTAATAAAAGTCATTTGGGAAAAAAATAGAAAAGAAATTGCTTTAAATCACTGTTGGCCTCCACATTGAGGGTATAAAGCTACTCTTTTACAATCTGGATGCTATATTTTGGAGTATATTAGAATACTGTCCTTCAACTTTTTAAGCTATGTTGAGATACAAACTTACAGAAAATGATATTGTAGTAGGAAGAAATTAGTTGACAATGTCATAAAGCTATGGAGTGAGGAAAGGTAGAAAGACACTTGTTACAACAGAGGCAACTGCACAGAGAGGATTTAACATCTGCTTTTCCATAGGCTTAGACTGGAAACAAAAGGACAACAGTCACATTTGGTCTGTGAACAATTTCTTTTACTGGGTACAGATAACAATTTCAAGGAAGTTTAGTGCTAGCCAAAGGAAGCAGGGTGGAGTGGTGAACTGCAAGGTGTCTTATGAGGAAAGGATGCTTGTCCACATGCCTAATGATCCAAGTTTGATACTCAGAACCCACCATGGTAGAAGAGGAGAGAACAGACTCTTGTATGGTTTGCCCTCATTACCGCATAAATGACCTGATTTGTGCACACTCACACACATGTACCAAAGTACAAAATATATGAGCAAGAATGTAATATGTTTTTTCAAAAGGACACAGAAATGTGAGGTATGAAGATATAGCATAAGAAAGAAATGGTAGAAATGAACAGACTGAGATCTGTAATATAATGTGAAATGGAGGATGGAAAAGCAATTTCATAGCAGGATGAAAGAAATGCATTGAGGGTAGAAAGCAGACAAGACAGCAGAGGGTGACCTCTCTTCTTCTGTAGCTTACAGATAATTAACTAATAGGTTGTCATTTTCACTACTGATCACCCTTTCTCTATGGTTTCCACTTAGACAAATGACCATTTTCACAAACATACTATTTCCCTTGTTGGTTAAATTTTGGCGGCTGAAAAGATGACTCAGTATAGTTAAGGTAGCTTGCTCCTTTAACACAGGACCCATGTT
This sequence comes from Grammomys surdaster, assembly GCF_004785775.1. Classification (NCBI taxonomy): domain Eukaryota; kingdom Metazoa; phylum Chordata; class Mammalia; order Rodentia; family Muridae; genus Grammomys; species Grammomys surdaster. The sequence continues at coordinate 6,440,228 of NW_021604591.1, forward strand.
GAATGGCTCCTCGCCACCTGGAACTCAAGAAAATCAGACCTGCTTTCTGGCCTCTATGGGTGCTTACTAACACATAAACCCACATGTGCGAATGTGAGCATGCACACACACACACACACATACACACACACATACACACAGACTACTATTATTTTCAATTCTGTGTTTAAGTGTGAGCAACATTAAATCTTTGCATAGACCCCATATTTTCAACCAACAGTAACTTTAAGGTTTAGTCTAAGACCTTATTTGTGTATGGAATTCATCAAGACACTCTCCAGGCTCAGTTGCTCATTGCAGAAGGATAAGTCTCATGACTGTGGACATTTGTTGATGTCAGCCTTAATTGCCTTTAAAATTCTTAGCTAGAGGCCTTCTGGTATTCATTTACTGCAAGACTGTCTATGTAATATCAAATATTCTGATGTTGTACCATCACATTATCTTGTTATAAATTTTAAATTCATCTTGGAAAAAAAAGCTTCTCACCTTCTTTGAAGCAATGGGAGAAAAATATTATTTCTATTTTTTTAAATCATTGATCTTCTAATTTCTAAAGAGTTTCCTGAGGGAGACTCCCAGATGAACCATGAATCTCCCTGCCACATCCCTAAACTCCTCATCGTCTTTTCCCCTGCAGTTCTGGTCCAAGTCCAACCCGTTGAATTTGAATATATATTACAAGCCATTCTATCGATTCTGCTCAGATTGGATTTCTGTCGTTCAGTTTTTCTGTCTGTATTATCTTTACCATTCATTGAAAGGATAAATATTTCAAATTTCAGATTATCAATTTTGGGAATATTTTGCATTAATTAAAAACTATCTGTGTTAAGACCACAACATGTACTCCTTCTTATTGCATTAAATAATTAACTAATTTGAAAGAGAGTCTGTGATCCAGGCTGTCCTAGAACCTCTCATGTTGCTTAAGGTGAGATTTAACTCCTGATCTCAGGTTTGCACTTACCAAGATTTTGGTTTTTAGGGTTGTATCATTTTGCCACAATGAAGGTCATAAACTTACTATATCAAGGACAAGGGAGACAACTCAATGTTTACTTATTGTATAAAGTAAGCATATTCCAACTGATATATCAAAAGTCCCTTAATAAAGCTGTTCATTAAAAATAGGAAAATTAGAAATATAGGTTAGACAATAAAGTACTTGCCTGGCATTCATATTATTTCCAATATTACTTAAAAGCAGGTGCTTCGGCAAGGCACGGTGGCACACAGCTTTAATACCAGCACTCAGGAGGCAGAGACAGATGTATCTCTGTGAGTTCAAGGCCAGCCTTGTCTACAAAGCGAGTCCAGGACAGCTAGGGCTACACAGAGAAACTCTATCTAAAAGAAAACAAGTTGAAGAAGGGCTAGAGAGATAGCTCAGAGGTTAAGAGCACTGGTTGCTTTTCCAGAGGTCCTGAGTTCAATTCCCAGCAACCACCTGGTGGCTCATATTTGTCTATCTTCAAATTTGGTGTCCCCTTCTGGTATGCAGGCATGCGTGCTTGCAGAACTCTTTATACATTATAAATAAATAAATCTTTAAAAAACAAACAAACTGAAAACAAAACAGGCACTTGACAGACCCTGCCTGAGTGACCCAGGAAAATTTGTGACATAAGCTGTGGGTCCCCATGCCCACCCCAATGTTCTTGTATCCACATATATGCAGACATGCATATACTTACATAAAGCAAACACACACACATACACACACACACACACACACACACACACACACACACACACACTAAAAAGAGAAAAATCACACAGGCAATAGTTTCTTGTGAGCTCTTCAGCATTTTTCATTTTGTGATAGAAATTTTTGACATGAGCTATATCCTCTTGACAATAAAATGGTAGTGTTAGCTACCATGCATGCTGTTGTACAGCAGTCCTCTGCAACATAAGCTGGCCAGACTGGGACTTTAAACCCTATGAGATCATCTCTCCTTCTGCTTCCCCAGTAATCATGTGTTTACAATGTTTTTGATTTTCTAAGGTAGTTCAAATAGATTTGTCCATGAGACCTCTCTTCTTTTGTGATAGGGTGCAGTTTTTATTTTTTAAAAAAGTATATAGTATTTTTACAGTTATATTCATCTTTTTCTGTAGGGGGTTGTTATAGGAACATGTTGTCTAGACACAGTAGGGAAGCTGCACATGTGAACTCTTAGCAGTTGTGACAACACACACACACACACACACACACCCCAAATCCCAGTACAGAGACTTGAGCACACAATCCAATCCTACCATGTATATAATGACAATTGTTAGCTTCTTGGAGGGGGAGACATTTTTCTGTAGTGGTGCAGCACTCTTAAATGGACCACTCCCCCATTCCAAGGCCACATATCCAAGAACATTTAGACATCATTGATTGGTCTTGAAGGATAAAAACATAAGTAAACTTGTGTAGACAAGAAAGAAGGAATAAAATGGGAAGACATGGAGGGTGATATTACATTAAAAAGTTATATTTCCTCTTATGGTTAAAATTTGACAGGTTTTGCATTAGTAATAAAAAAATTTAGTAAAAAATAGACACAACCCACCATGAAACAAACACACAAAGGAGGGGAAATGTTATAGAATACATTACAGATTCAGTGAAATCTGCAAGCCATTAGTCATTGTTTTGTTCTGACTCCCAGAACAAAACCACTATTGTAACCTACATTCTAGATTATAGAAGGTGCTTCTAAGAATGGACAGGGGACAACTTGAGTGTCCATACACTCTGAGGCCACACACCAGAGACATCAGACTCTGTGTGTAGCTTTCTTCCCCATGTGTAGAAAATCACAGCTATCACTGTGAAAGTTATAACCATTGTTCTAGATTATAGCAAGTGCTTTTAGCAATGGGAAGATTGAAGGAAACAGCTTGAGTACCCATACACTCTGAGACCACACACGAGAAACATCAGACTGCACCTAACTATATATGGGAAATCACAGCTATCATTGCACAATGGGGACATAAAGCTAAAAACAAGGAAGCTCTTTGGGAAACAGGCCCTTAGGAAGTGTTCAGAGTTACAGGATGCTGTCACCAGCCTTACTTTACTGCAAAGTCTCTGTGTGGAGTCTTAAGGAAACTATTAGAAACTTGTAATGCGCATTGCAATTGCTTTCTTTCTTCCCTCCTCTCCCTGTCTCATTCTCTCTTTTTATGATTCTCTCTCATTCAATCCATTTAAATTCAAAACTAAAGCAATATTATAAACACATTAAGCACTAGAAAAATTGGCCATAAAATGAATCTGAATCTAACCTGTAAACTAAGGGCACTATGACCCTTCATAGTTATTAATCTGGTTGTCATTATAAATTCTCAGACTTTTCTAGGTTTCAAAAGTGTTGTGGGTAGAAAAAAAATAACCTCTTGTTTGATTTTTTTAACAGCTTCCTTGACGTTTGTTTTTAATTGGAATTCCCTCTTATAAAATATTTTAAGTAACCTCTTAATATTGGAATAGATTAATATTGATAATTTACAAAGTTAATGAAGAGAGGGGCTGTATACTTCTGATGAAATTTTCTTCAGTGAATACAACTATTCCAACAGAAACACTCCATACTGGAATGCTACAATCAACACACCACTGCTTCATTTTGGTCTTACTGGGTTGTCCTTTGTCCTCACTCACTGAAGAAATCTGCAAGGCCAATGATACTGAAATGGCCCTGAAAACGCCTCGGCCTCTCCTGGTCTAGGACAGTATCTTAGATTGTCTTTGATCCTGTTGAAAGCTTTTGAGACTCGGTAAGTTGTTTTTAAAATGTACTTCAATTGCTCTCTACCATATTTTTTTCTTGTGATTACATGGGGTTATAAGTTTTATGGAAGAAGACTACAGCAATAAAATGCTGTTACTATGATTTCTCAGCTGTTGTGGGGAAGCTCGGTATCAACAAGATTGATTTCTGATGATGACATCTTTGTGCACCAGGCTGAGGTGGGATGTGTGTTCTCTGCATGGGAAAGCTAATTTTGACCCCTTCCAAAATCTACAATTTGGAAGCTAATCACTACCTATCCAATGCTCAAGAAGAGAAGAAACAAGCATCTAGAAAATTCTGGAAATTGTGAAAACTCCTTTAAGAAGTATTTGTAATTTTTTATGTGGGAGAGTCTCTCTCTCTCTCTCTCTCTCTCTCTCTCTCTCTCTCTCTCTCTCTGTCCCTCCCTCTTTCTCTCCCTCATGTCTCTCTCCTTCCCTCCCTTCATTCTTTCTTTCATTATTTCCTCCTTCTCTCCCTTACCTCCTGTTTTTCTCTCTCTCTACTTATTTAACTAATACTTGCATGAGGACAGGCTCACTTGTTTTATATATCACAATGAGAAATAACAGAGGCCACAATACGCTGTGCACTGGAGTGCTAATGTCTCTTCAGCTTGGACCATTTGTTTATATTGGTTGCAGTTTGCTTGTGCAGGTCCACTGAGATGCCTCCAGGTCTCTGTCTGTTGAACACACTTTCTCGAACTCTAATATACTGCAGACTAAACCTTGGCATTGCCTTTTTCAGCTTTGCAATCAATCATTTCTCTAAGGAACTTTGGTTCTTCTTAGAAAAGGTAATGAAATCAAGGTCTGGACACAAGACAGTCATTTTTCAAATGAAAAGTATTTCTTCTTGTTTGTAATATTCAATATTAAATTGATTTTTATAAGAAAATTATACAATATAAAATGTTATGTGATAGTATTTTTATAGGTAAGTATAGATATTCTATACAGATGATTATATTGACTTTCTCAGTTATACTTCTTTAGGGTTGTAATGTTTTCTAAAACTCTTGTTTTGGACAGGCTCTCAGGAAGATAAATTATAATTTCTTTTTTTTTACATCTAACTGCAAATTTTAAGTTTCCTGTTAAGTATGTTTAGTTTTTATTAATACTAATTACATCAGTCAGCTCTAAGACAAAGAAAAAATATTTGTTATTTTTATTTCTATATGAGGTATGGTAACATGATAATAAGAGGTTTTTGAATTTTCCACCAGAAATGCTCAACCATTTTTCATTTGTTGAACTATAATTTAATTATAGTATTTCTTCCTTCTACTTCCTTCCCCAAGTCCTCTTGTATAACACTCCACACTCCCCTATAAATTCATGGCCTCTGTTTAAATTTTTTAATTTAGCCTTGGATATTTTACTTCTACTTTAATTTAACATCATTTTGTCAAATGTGTAAATCCTTAACATTATTTTAATAATTTGGACTACACTAAGAAGTATATTTTCATTGTCTTTAGACTTATGGATATATAAGCATTGGTAATACCTCATTGTTCTTTAGAAATTCTTTAATAGAAGCTGGCAAGATGGTTCAGAAGTTAAGAATATCCATGGTCTGTACCCAGGCCTCTCCACACATGTGCATATATAAAATAGATGTGAAGCTTGTTCTTCATGTGGGTCCCAAACAATTGGAACCGGGACTATAAATGGGATTTATTCATTTAGTGGGTTGCCTTGCAAGGTCTGGGGGTGGGGGAGGAAGCGATTACCTGGGAGGGCTGCCACCTGCTCAGAGAAGGAAAGAGGAGAATGGGAAGATTGTGAGAGGGGATGGCCAGGAGGGGGAGCAGTGAGCAGGATGTAAAGATAGTAACTAAAATAAAATAAAGAAAAAATAAAATCCATGACTTTTCCAGAGGACCTGTATTCATTTCTCTGCATTCACATGGAGGCTCACAGCCTTCTGTAACTCTGGCTTCACAAAAACTGGCCCGCTCTTCTGGGATCCTAAGACACTGCATGTAAAAGATATATAGATATAGATATAGATATGGATATGGATATGGATATGGATATGGATAGGGATATGGATAGGGATAGGGATAGGGATAGGGATAGGGATAGAGATATAGATAGAGACAGAGACAGAGATAGAGATGATAGAGATAAAGAGATATAGATATATAGAGATAGATATAGAGATATAGAGATAGAGATAGAATCTTGCAAACACACACACATATATATATAGATATTATACAGGATGAGAAATTTGTGCTTATGTATCTAAGGTATATATGTATACACACATTTACATATACATACACATACAAACAATTATTGATAAAGGAGGTTATGGTTTTGAAACAGGACAAGGAAAAGATTGCAGAAGTGTTTGAAGGTAGGAAAGGGAAGGGGAAAATGGTTTAACTATAATTTCATAAAAATAAATAAATTATTTATAAAACTTCCCCTCGACACCATAATTCCATTATTTACTTTCAGTCAACATTTTTTAATACACTCAGTATTTCTCCTTCTTTATTTAAAATCTTCTTGACTATTTGTTAATTTAAATCTTTTCCAGTGATATATTTTTGGAAATTATTTTCTTTTTACTTCAAGTTAATTTTTACCTTAATTTGTTTTTGTAACCTTTCTAGTTTGAGACATGTACATTTCTTGTTTCTATAGAATAAGTAAAATTAATTATATAATTTTATAACTAATACTAAAGTTTTAATCTTAAATTCTACGGATGACTGGGAAGCAGGAGGTAGAAGGACAGATGCAGGGTCTGGAAAACCCTCAAGTTATAAGGGTCTCATAGCTGGGGAACAAAGTAGTGTAGGGGTATCTGCCCAATCTAGGCTTACAGAATATATTCATAATTACTGAGTTGTGTTTTCATTGACCAGTGGTCATATTTGGGTTGGAGATTTTAAATATCCCCCACTACAAACTTCTGTGATTCTGGGGTAGGCAACCATGGACTAAAATTAGGGAAAATGAAGCAAGAGTTTGTGGAAGAATTCTTTCCTTGTCTTGAAAATCTTGAAAAAGTTATTGTACTTTTATTTCAAGAATATATGTTTGGGAAGGTATGAAAGTCATCAATGGGTGGAGTTTCGAATCAGTAACCACAGAGTGGCCCTTTATCTAAATGGCTATGAGGATCATGCCAGTGCTTTAATATCTAAAAGTAATCCAACTTTGTTTAAAACAGAAAGGAATTTTGAAATTATATTAAAGTTTCTAATCTGAAATTTAGGTGATAAGCAAATGATTATCTAGAGCAAAGTGCAAACTTTGTATTCGCTTGAATTTCACTACACCTGGCTTGAATGACATCACAAAATAATGTGTTCAGTTGCTTAAAAAAAAAAACCCTACTGGTTCAAAAGGTTAGCATGTTCACCAGAAGTACAATCTCCCCCCAGAGCCTTCCTACTTACTGACTCTTAGTGTACATAAGAGGATTAGATGAAGGAAAGGATTTATGTAACAAACTGAGCTTTGAAACTTATACATAGTTTATAGTTCATAAACTAAAATAAGATGGCCAAAAGAATTAAGCTGCCCTGTGATTATCTAATGATACTTTTGTCATGTTTAGTAATAGTAATATTGCAGTTTGAATATTTCAGATGTTCATTTCCCCCACCCCAGTGTGTTAGTTCACTCAAAGCACATGTAATTTCAATGTTTGCTTTGTTTGTATAAATAAAACAAGACCCAGAGATGTATCAACAATTTAAGTTCATATGGCTTTTAACCCTTACTTATACCTTAGACTTCAGATGTTCTGTCATGTTTTTTTTTTCAGTTAGAACTGCTAACTGTGTTTCACTAAGTGTAACAGAAACTCAGATTCAAGCTTGCACATGAGAACCACCACGATAAGGGATAACGATTCCATGTTTAATTACCATAGTGTTAGTTATAAAAGAACAGGGGAGGCATGCTTGAATAACTAAGGCACACATAAGGATATGTGAGGGAGGCAGACATATATAAGAACTTGCCTTTTTCATAAAAGACTTTGTAACTCAGGAAACACAGAAGGTTTTCTTTAAAGAGATAAAAGAAAACATAGCACATAGGTTCAGAACGAGAGAGCTTGACTTTGGAAGGGTAAGTGTCAACATTAGTTTCACTGTTAGACATCCTCCAAAGTGCTTATCCAAATACTTTCCCTCTCAAACTTCCTTAGAGTACTGAACTTCTTTAGTTGCTAGGTGAATTAAATGAGATATAATCAAAGACAGAACACACTAGAAATATTGCCACTTCCAAGCTTATTTCTGGACTATTCATAATAGCCACACAATAAAATAAATCTAGATGCCCAACCATAGTCTAATGTAAAAGGTAAATGTGGTATTTATCCATACAATGGAGCACTACTCAGACAAAAAGTAGAAAACCATGCTGTTTATAAGTACATGTTTGTAATGGGAAATATCATATTAACTGAAATAAACTAGAGACAGACAAGTATCATACATTTTTCTCTTATATGTGAAATCTACTGCAAAACAAAGACAGAAATATAGAATAACATCCTAGGAGAGATGAAGGGGACCTGGGAAGGTTCAATAAGAGAAGGTAACAGGAAGTGGTGAATATATCACAATGTAAACAACTATCTTCACAATTAACATTGGCTATAAAGATATGTAAAAGCCTAAATAAGGTTTTTATGTAATATGTAATATATAAAAAAACCTCAAAAATGTTAATCACCTGTCTCTGCTTTAGTTAATATTGTAACTGATATTACATATTTTGTATGAAGGTATTCATAAGTCTGATAAAGAGAGTAAGTTCAATAATTAACAGGCAGAAAATTAAAAGCAAAAGATGACCTAAGTTGGATGTTGTTCACCATTTGTCTCCTGTTCAAACGAAAAGAGAATTGTTAAGAGAAGAATGTGTGAGAATGATTTTTGGGAAAGAGAATAGACTATATGAGGGGACACAAGATTTATGAAGAAAAGTGAAGAGGGCTAAGACTAAAATTTAAATTGTAGATTTCATGTTGTTATCAACTAAACCTGACTTCTGTTCAGTGGAATTTTCAAGAAAGCAAATGTGGGCCTGGAAACTTACAGAGAAACTTGTTGACGGGACATAGATGACTAAACTAAAACCTTTTCCACCCCGTTTCCAGTACTTTCTTTTAGTCATCTATGTCCAATCAAAAGTGTATGAGAAGGAAGCAAGACAACAGGAGTAGCAACACAATTCACAGATAAGAGCACTCTGTCTTTAGGTAACATGATTCCTAGAGTAAATAATCACAATAGGCTCTCGAGGCTCAACCTTCAGTCTGAGAAACAGATAAAAACATAATGGAAAACGGAATCTTTCAAAAGGGACCTGCAGTGGAATGCACTCTAACAAATCATTTGATTTTAGAAATCCCATTAATAATTCTAACCACACCATTTAGAAGCTTTTATCCTAGGGCTTAGCCAAACTATGTCAAGGAACAGCTCTATTAACAATGGGCAAGAGAATAGGACTGTGTAGACTGCAGTCCCAAAGAGCATTCAAGCAGACTCACAGGTAAGAACAAATCCTCTTAGCAATTGTTGGCTTTGATAATATTTATGAAGCATAAATCTTCCTTCCTCAGTTAACTCTCTCCTAACTACACTGACTATCTCAATGATGAGATTAAAAATCAGATGCCTGACAAAGTGACTTCAGATAGAAAACACAGGACTTTGGATGCTAAAATTATCAAATCTAGTAGAGCATGTCTTAGAAAAACAATCTCTCTCTCTCTCTCTCTCTCTCTCTCTCTCTCTCTCTCTCTCTCCCTCCCTCCCTCCCTCCTTTCCCTTCCTCCTTCTTTCTCCCCCTCTCTGTTTGAAATACTCAATATACTAAGTATATTTGATATTTCTTTACATTTCAGTCCTTTCTCACAAAGCAAAGTTATAAAATGCACATATATTAACACTGCCATCTTAGATGAAGAAGCATCTAAGGCATTTGATAATGCCTTTGAAGTGAAAGATAAGTGGATTATTTGTAAGATAAAGATTTCAAGGTAGAAGATTGATTATAATTTTTCATCATTTGTGCTCCAAATGACTGAATTAGAGAAAGAAAACATTAGCAAATAAGGAACGGGGGAGAACAACAAAGCTTTGGGGAAATCTCAGATAAGACAGTTTTCTGTAACAAAAGACAGAGACCGATAGCTGTCATAAACCTATAAATTTACTGATTTGATCTTATAGTAGCAAATTACCAGAATAAATCCTGCTAGCCATTAACAATTTGTTTACATAAATCTGCTAAAGTTATAAAGCGAATGGAAGTGTGCCCAAAAGTTGTTCGTTTCTTTCACTAATTTAGAAAATTTATAACACATGTTTTCTAATGTCTTAAACAAAATATAAGACCCTGAACTGGATAGTGGTCTTTCCAGGGCTTCATTACCTATAAATTTCACATAATGCTCCAGACAGACTGACTCTGAGTGTTAGAGCAAATGGCTTAATGAAAATTCCTTGGGACAGGATAACATTTATAGATGCTAGATTATTTGATCATGTTGTACCAGCCCTTCTCCTGGGGATAAGGGATGGAATGGATTACATACATGATGATTCACATAACAAAGTAAGTCTCCTAAGTGAATGATGGTGATTTTGTAAGAGAATTTGCCACAGGTCTCTTAGGTTTCTATATGTCTTTCTGAAGCAAAGGACCAACTAGTTAGTTTTTGAGAGTGTTTCTCTGGGACAACGCTTTGGATGGTTGGCAAGCAGATTGCTAGTTACTGAGGTTTTGAGATTTCTCATACCCACATGAATGGCTGTATTTGAACAGCATGCTGGACTATTCTGACTCCCCTCTGTAGCTGATGGTATGCAAGGGGAGTTCACTCTACCTGCTGTGTCTAGAACATTCAAGAAACTTCTGCCTGCATCCCAATGAGAGAGATCAACTGGTTTATCTGAAGAGAAATCACTCTGTCTGATGAAGAAATATCATATAATAACTGGGACCATGGTGATGAATTATGAGCAGAAAGCTAAAGGCTAATGAGATGATGTCCTTTTGTACTGTGTTCTGACTAGAAGTAGCATTCACATGTTCTAAAACTTTTATTCTATTTCAGTTCATGCTCTGGTTGATGATCCCATTATTCCGGGGAAGAGAGTGTGTCATTTTTATGTTGCTGAAGGAACTTATGGATGTACAGTGTAAAGTACTGATAGCATGAAATCTTTTCAAAGTATGGGTGTTTATGTGTCTGTGACATATATAAATATATGCCAGACAATGTGAAAGAGAATGAAAGTCCATGAAGGATGGAAGAAAGGAAGGACCAGATTAGTTACCTCGATATTAGGAGAAGTAATATCCAGCAATAATGTAAGGCTTGGTGCTGAAAGTCAACAAATACTTACAAGTTATGTATGTAGAAGATGAAAGGAATATGCCCAGAAATAATTGAAGAGAATAGAGAATAGCACTGAAATGGACCATAAATATCATCTAGTCAGAACAAGAAACATTTGGCCACTCTTTCAGGTCATACTGTGAAGTAGGTGGCTCAGAAATATCATACAAGGCCAACATGCTATTTGTCTCCATCTTGTAAGACTGTGAAATCAGAATAAAGCAATGTTCAGTCACAGTTGCATAGATTTGACATGAAATATCTGAGTGTCTTTTAGTTCTTATTTATGTTTTATTGGTACATGTATTTATTTGTCATGTACAATTGGGCCAGTAAACTGGCCACAGCTCCAGGGACTATTCTTACCTCCCACCTTGTAGGTCTTAGGGATGGAACTCAGGCTGTCAGGATTGCCTGAGCCATCTCACTAGTCGTGTACATTATTTTCACTCATTACTTTTTCCTTCATTTTAGTGTAACCTCTAAGCTGTTTTATCTAAACAGTTACTTCACAGTTCAGTACAATACAAAGCAATTTTAAAAATAATACATACTGTCTCTATCTTAGAAGAACTAACGAAGTTTCTATTCTGTGATACTAAGATACAATTATTTATATCTTAGTTCCTCCCAAGGGAGAAGCTCTGGCACACATTTTGATTATGGCCATTTCCTGAAACCTGTCTACATCAATGTTATCTATATTTGTTTAATTCTCTCTCTCCTTTTCCTCCCCTCTCCCGTCCATTCTTCTTTCCTTCCATTTACTTGCTTTCTTTCCTTCTTTCCACACTCCTTCCTTTTTGTTCCTTCCCTTTCCTTCTTTCTTCCTTTTTCCATTTTCCTTCCATCATTTTCCTTCTTTCCATTCTCCCTCCCTTCCTTCCTTCCTTCCTTCCTTCCTTCCTTCCTTCCTTCCTTCCTTCCTTCCT
>NW_021604591.1:6452364-6468278 GCF_004785775.1 Grammomys surdaster
CCTTCCTTCCTTCCTTCCTTCCTTCCTTCCTTCCTTCCTTCCTTCCTCCTGCCTCCCTACCATTTTTTCCATTTCATAAGCATCCCTTTTCATACTAGTTGCTTTCTTTTTAGTGGAACTGGAAATTCTGGTGGAACACATTAGCAGGGCAGGCAGACACTCAGCCTGGGCACAAGGAACCTCTGTATATATTCAGATCCTCCCAAGAAGGCTTGAGATGTCACATATGAGCAAGACACCCAGCTGGTAGCACATTATCACCTCCTGTGGAGTCTAAAACTTGAGTTTAACGTAAGACAGCGTCTATTTACTGTTCTTTGAAACACACCTAGAAATACTTCTGCCTTATTTTTGGTAACACAAAGATAACTGCAAATGGGGGAAGGGTATGCTATGTTGCAGTGCAATATGAATAAATGCTTCCAACACTAGAGCTGAGAAGTCATTGGAATTAGAAAAGAAAGCAGAACATATATGAATTTACTTGTGACATTATCATGAAACCAGTATCTTTCTATGGAGTGAAATATAATTTCATATAATTATAGGGTATCTTTTTTCCATATTCCATCTTGTGGTTCTGGAGATATGCATCACTAAAAGTTTCTTTAACTTGTCAGAGGCAACAAGGATGCAATTTCTGCCATCAACTATTCATGTCTCTGGTAAATGTGTCGAAATGAAAGCCTGGAGGAACACCTGTGTTGGATGGCTCCTGGTCTTAATATCAGCAATCAGGATGCTCTTCACATACTAGGAAATCAACGTTACAGCTACAAGATATTTGTTCTATGTAAACATGTTCTATTTGATATGACTTTCAAACTACTGAGATTTTTACTTCTAACATTAAAATTGAGTGGCCTGAGAACATTAACAGTACAACACTGAACATTTTAGCAAACAAAAGGTTTTTTTTAGAAGAAAATATGTTTATTCATCTATAATTATTTACATTTTGATGAAGTGTATTTAAATTTGTGTATTTGTTAATTTTATAAAGGCTTATGTTTTAATTTTCATTCTTTTTGAAGGCTAAGAATGAATACAAGTCTTGTTAGAAAAATCAAAAGTAAACAAAATGCAAAGAACTGGAATGTCTGGGAGAGAAAGGGACGTGCTTGCCATCTTCAGATAGGCTGTTTAAATTTCTTACAACTTTCAGACAATGAACTGAAGCATATTGTTTATAGAGCATGACCTACTTAGAATTTGCAATCAGGACATGACAAATTCTTCATTAATGAATATTTAATTACTTAATTACTGATCAAAACTGTGAAACCAAGCAAAAAAACAATTCTTATTAAATCTACTGCTTCAAGGGGTCAAATGAAAGCTTTCTCATTGTATATTCTTTAACAGTTAAAGATTTAATTACCCATAGAAACAATGGATATATATGTGTGCCTATATTTACATATATTTGCTCTCATTTGCATAAACAGCCTTCAAAAGTTCAGAGAAGGCTGATAACTTTTGCCTCTAGAACAAGAAACATGTAGATGGGACCAGCATAATTGCAAAATCAGTTGACATGTTATTATGGATTGGAGAAATCTCATAAAACCTCACTATTAGATGAAGAAATACAGACAATTAATGGTTGCTAAGAGCCAGGGTCAGTATTCTCCAGAGATGAGGCTTCAAATAGGTTAACCAATAGGAAACATTCAGCCATAAACATGTGTTCATAGGTGTGACAATAAATGAACTAAGATGTTGGAAGTGTGTGTAGGAATAATGAAATAGACGGGTATATATTTGGAAAAGAATGGGAAGGGCATTAGAGGAGTTGGATGTGGGTGAAGGAAAGGGAGAAATGATGTGAATACAGTACTCAAGTAGGAAATTCTCAAAACATTATTAGTTAAATTAAAACTGAGATGTTATAACTTAATTATTGGAAGTCACTTACATAGTAAATCAAGAATAAAAACCTACAGTTTACATGCATGGTTTCATAAATCAAAATATGTAAAATATGAGTATTTATTGGCAGAAGGATGGATCACTGTGCATACACAGTATGATGCTATTCAGCTAGCCTTTAAAAGTGAAAGTACGCAGTACACAAGTCAACACAGAGGCATCATGCTAAATAAAATAACCCAAGCACAAAAAGACAAACGGCACATTCTCACTCTGTATGAAAAAGTTGAAATTATAAAGCAAAGAGTATAGTTTTTACCAGGACCCTGAGAGACAGGTTCTGGGAAAGATGTAAGTCTTAGGACACAAAGTAGGAATAAGTTAAATCAAATTCCTACACATTGTGATACCTACAAATATTAAAAAATACATTTTTAATTTTATTCTTCTCTCTCCCTCCTTCTCTCTCTCTCTCTCTCTCTCTCTCTCTCTCTCTCTCTCTCTTTCTGTGAGTGTGTGTGTGTGTGTGTGTGCATATGTGTATGTTTGCACACATGCATGTGTTGGTTCCTAAGGAGGCCAGAAGGGAACATCCCTTGGATCTGGAATTCTATGCAGTTGTAAAGGGCTTGACATGGGCACTGGGATCAGAACTCAAGTCTTCAAGATAGAATAGCAAATGCTCATAATGGATAAGTCACCTTCTAGCTCCAGAAAGATTAGGACTTTTATGTGTTATCAAACCAAAGCGAGCTAAACCAAACCAAACCAAAACAAACCAAAACAAACAAACAAACAAACAAAAAACCAAAAAACTAACCAAACAAAAAACCAAAATACAAAACAACACCAAACAAAGATAAAGACAAGAAAGAAAGAAACAGTTTGTGAAGGAGGCCCGAGCACAGAGCAGATCCTGGGCGGCAGCTCTGTACCCAGCCTCACAAAACCCAGAGGAAGAGGGCCTCCCAGGAGCTCTAACCGGGGCTATATCTCAGGTAAAAATGAATCACCTGGGATGTCGGCTGTTAGAAGTTCTAATCCAGATGCTGACCTCCAAATTTATACTACTCAGACCTTTGATGGGCCATTGATAAGAACATCAAACAGCTAGAGACTGAAATCACTAATCTGAAGAAATCCCTCATTTTGCTGTCTGAAGAGACCCCCCCCCCAAAATTGCAAAGGACTTTATTGGACTTGGTTTACTCTTTTACAGTAGAAAAGACTGTGTACACCTCTTGACTGTGTACATCCCTCAAAGAAGAATGTTGCTTTTACTTAGACAAGACAAGGATGGTTAAAGAGAGCATGAAAATGTCAGAGAAGGCCCTGAGAAAAGACAGAGAGAGAAAGAGAAAGATGAGAGCTGGTACAAGAATTAGTTTTCAACTTATCCATGGTTGTCAACCCTACTTCCTCCCATCTTGGGACCATTAATTGGGTTATTTTTGCATGTCTTTTGGTCCCTGGGCCTTAAATAGGCTGACTAACTTTGTGAAATAGCAGATAGATAATTTGGTAGCAAAACCTATTCAGATACATTATCATAAGTTATCTATGGAGGACCACGAGACTTAAGATGAGGTTGTTACTCTATCCAGGATATTCTCAAAACCCATCTCCACCCAACCTAAAAGAGGGGACTTCCGCCCTTAGACCAAGCAGAGAGGGGCCACCCAGAGCCCCCTCTGACTGGCGATCTGAATTAGTGCTTAGGCTGCAAGGCTAAGCACTGCAAGGGAATATAAATAAAAGTTAAAAATATCTCTCTGGGTTCCCTGAGGGACAAGCCTGACTGCATAGGGGTTGATGTCAAAAGTATCCCCTCTCCAGGAAAAGATATCGAGATGGGTATGGCCCTCATGCCTCACTGGACAACAACAGAGGGACCGGAGCCATTACAAGGTCCCCTTCAATTACTGGAGGTCAGATCTCTATCCCTGCCTTCACAAGATTAGAATCGCCACAGCCCTTCTATACTTAGAGAAGGAAGGAGATGTCAAGGGCAGCCTTGCTTATACACTGAAGGCATAAAATCAGCCATAGGCCTAAAATCAGCAATAGGCCTGTCATACATATATGCTAACACAAAGTCTTGGGTCTCTGTGGAAAAGCACTGAAAGCATTGAAAGATGGCTATAAGCTATTGTAAGCAGGCAGCTTTTATGGAAATTTACTAGCCTGAGTAGTCATAGACCTTGTAAATAGGTAGCCTTAGTGGATAGTACCAACTTTGATAAGAACAAGTGAATCATAGGCAGGGTCATAGTGATCTGTCCTCTGAACCTTCACCCAGATGATACCCTGTTCTGAAAGATATCTGTACCCCCCAACACCCACACTCCGGTGTCATTCCCTTCCCCACATTCTGCCTTTTTGTGTTTATAACCCCTGTGTGAATAAGTAAAAATTATGATTTGTTTTAAAACTAAATAATAAAAAAAGTTTGTGAAGAATTTCACATTTTCAAATAATAATCTGTACATTTCTCTGGAAATACCGTGAAGCACAACCATCAAGCCTACTTCTTGCGTATGGTCACTATTCATCAATTATAGAAAAGAATTCTACTGCTGAGAAAAGTCAAAGAACCTACAAGATGTCTAAACATTTTGCTTCATTTTCTCTGCTTTAGCTTTTACGTGGCATTTCATCTTATTTTGCCTCTTGCCCTGATGTATTATGAAACGAAAACTCTTTTCTTTCATTCAGTGAAAATAAAATATGCCAAACAGTGTGTATAAGGTTCAAAAAGGCAGTGTCTTTCCTCTCAGGGCAAGAAGTCTGCTGAGGAAACCAATGAGTGAAAAAGGCAGTTGGGGTGCATAGTGACAACTGTTTGAACCTGCTATAATTGGATCACTCCTAGGTTACTGAAGAAAAGATATGCATATTTGCTTGGTAACCCAGATTTCTCTAGGTGAGCATGTGGGAGAAGATGACGCTCTTTTCATGCAGGAGAATGCACAGAGCATGAACCTTAACTATGGCAGGAGTTTAATTAACCAGTGTTCTGGAGAAGGCAGATCTAGACCATCCAGTTAGTTTAGACTTCATCCTGAGGGCTCCGAGAGCCATCAACAAGATTTTAGCTGCTACTATCAGGCTTGAGGCATTGAACAATGATTCTCCTAAAAAGAATAAGATAGATTGGAAGAGGAAGAAAATAAAATGATTGCTAGACAATTGAAATTACTTAAAAAATAATGATTAATGATTGGAAAGAAGGAGTTGACAGAGTGGTAAAGATGGATAAATAGAGGTAGATGGGGGTTGATCAAGTTTAAGTTTGGTACATGAAAACTACAGAACTTTCATACCAGAGATGTTCTTTCTTATATAAAATACATATGCTCATAAAATTTGAATTTAAGATGAATTGTGAAAAATTTGTTGATATATACATTTTCTATCTAAAACCAAGAATAAATTTATAAAAGAAAATTATCCTTACTTATTTAAAATTTGGATTTATCTGGATGTCCTTTATTAGGTCTGTCAAATATTCTGGAGTGGTGAATTAGAGTATGTTTATTCTCTCTAAAATGATATTGTCTTGTCATGTAGATATTGGTTGGTGTTTGCTTTACTGTAACTTCCAACTTTAAATCAGAGATATCAAACCATGTGGAAGTTAGGAGTAGAATGTTTCTTCCTACAGCCTGTGTAGATAGTGGATGTGGGTTGGAACGGAGAAGATTGGTCAGTGGGTTTTGGCTTTCAGCTTGATAAAAGTATAAATTTCAGCTGAGCTTCTGCCAATTGAAGTGACTATAGCTAGTAATAATATGATGTATATTTTTTAAAGCTGACAGAAAATTTATGTGTTTGTCATATTAAAATGAGAAAGACGAAGAGGTATTTAGTTTGATTGAACATTACAAATTATGCTTGCATGAAAAAATTGCATGGCTCTTTTTTATGAACAGTTTGTGTGTTTTAAATACATCATAAGAGTATATACTAAAGCAAATTTAGAGGTTTTAAAGATTAAAGGGTAATGTGGCTATCCATAACTAGTCAAACTACTAAGAATAAGCTAGGTCTAGTCATTTATAGATCATCTACATCATCCCTTCCTAGCCTCAGAGAACATGGCTGGAGGAGGCTGGAAAGAGGGCTATAGAAGCTAAAGAAAGGAATACTGGATAATGATGCCTACTGGAAGTGATCTATCTGCTGTAACAATAACCGGGTGATCGTGGTTACCTACACAAGATTTGCAAAATATTCAGCCCATTGAAATTCCATCAAGGGTAAGGAAGAGTTCCTGGAGCCACACTCCTTCCTTGTAGCCATTTGTTGCCATAAGTTGTTTGTGTGGGGGACTCCTTTTTCTTTATGGGTGTAGTTACTGGTACTCTGTCTTTGGTTCAGTATATGGTTTCCAACCCACCATCATACAAACAACCTTAATTAAACCTAGTGTGTTACACAAAAGACACAAGCATAGGTAGAGAACTTGAGAAGTAAAAGGTTTAGTGGGAGTCAGCGGAGGATAAGAAAGAGTGAGTAACAGGAGATATTAATCATCGTCCTATATGATATCAATGTCTGAAAGTCTTTGAGAATAAATGGACAGGAGGAAAGGAAACTGAACTTTCCAATGACAGAATAAATTCAAACTAAAAAGTGGAATGTGTTTACTTTTATTCTGTGGGAAAGCCTCTGGATTCCATGTAAGACTTTTACTTAGGAAAGTAAAACAACATCATAGCATTGGACACAATAAATTCCTTAGTTTACTAGGTCAGTAGTTCTTTCTTCCTACCTTGTTGTTGAGTATGTTTTCAAGTCCTGAGACAGAGTTACTGGAAGTCCTGCCTGAGGTGCCATTCTTCTTAAACCACAGACATATGCTCATTTAAAATTTCAACAGTTTCAACATTATATAATAATACTATACCTGCTTTGTAAATATGACTCAGAAAGGTTCATAAATTCATCATAAATAAAAGCATCATGGTCTGAATTAGCCAGGACATGATGTGTTTACATAGCTTGGGGACAAGCCACCACAATGCTTGAAGAGGACCACTCTTCTGCCTCTCCTCCCTAGACTCTTTGGTCAGTATGTAGAGATTTATAAATTTAAACTGTATAACAAATTGCCCCAGTGGCTCCTTTATTGAGTGTACTCTCTTTCTCTAGAATATTCTAGAACCTGCCTCGATTCTCTTTCTATATTTAAACTATGTTTGCTGCCCGTCTAAGCATAGAGACTGATAGGGCTGGCTGGCTCATGCTATTTTTGAAATCTCTATGCTTTGAATCCACTGGATGAAAGCCTTGTTTCAAATTACTGAAAATACTGTGGTTCATCCTCGCACATGAACACTCGTTTCAGCTCACATCAGCATTTCTATTTAGATTTATTCTCTTTTAAATGGTCCAGTTTTCCACATCAATTTTTGCCAGCTTTAAATAATTAGATATAAATGGATGTGATTCTGTGACATTAGCCAAGGAGTTAATTTTGCTCATTAGGAGTCATTTCATATGTTTCCTGTCTTGTAATTGATATTTGTACTGAAACATCTCTCTCAACATGAAAAGCTGGATCATGTTTTGAATCATTGAGACGTTATCCTTGCAGTGTGCTTCACTGGTGGGTTGCTTCATTAAAACTACCAAAGGATGCACCATTTTCAAAATTAAATAGCATTTAAAGGAGGAACTATCATGGAACAGACTCAACAGGCATGTGTGTTCATATACATACATATATCTGGGCATATTCATTATTCATCTTATTTTTGCATGACAGCAATCTTATAAACTGCTCAACTCAGAAGACATTGTTTATGCTTCCCCAAGGCACTCATCACTTTCCTGGCTTGTATTCTAGCTATTTATGCATATTGTTTTGTCTCCCGTGAGGGCTTTTCAGGTACCAACTGTGTTTAATTCATCTTCAGATATCCCACAATGACTAACATAGCTCTCCATACTGTGAATACTTGTTAAATGAATGAAAGGAAAGGTAAAAGTTTATTTGAATACTGGAAATGTTTTTAATGTAAATGCAGTAAATAATTTTCATAAATGTTCTTATCATTTTCTACCTTTAGAGATAGTTTCAGTCTCTCTTTCATTCACTCTCACTCTCTTGTGTTACCGTCTTGCATGCAAGAATACATATACCTGTCACAGTGTACATATGGAGTTTGAGGACAATTTGCAGGATTCGGTTCCCTGCACCCCGAATCCCACATAAATCCAGGATACTGATTTGGGTGTCAAACGTGGTGGCAAGTTCCTTAACTTCCTCAGTTAACTTACCACCCTCCAGGGTTTTTTTCCTAATTTGTATATTTGATTTCCTGCATGTGAAGTTATTTCCTGAATGTGAATGTTTGAATCTACAACACATTTTGAACTACAAATGTAGGTTTAAAAATTATTTAAAATTGAAAGAGAAAATTCATGAAGTTTATTGTTCTGCCTTCTGGTTATAAAATTTTACATGGGCCACTGAAGAATCCTGGCTTTATCAGGCTCTCATATATCAGCTTAATGGTCTAAGAATGAGAAAGCCCAAAAGCTCATTATGTAGTGGGTTTTTCCAAGACTGGCAATAGCCCTGAATAGACAGCTGATACTACTCTTCCCTTCATAAAAGTTGAAAATTACAAATCACATTCTGAATAGGGAAGATACCCATGTTTTGAAATCTTTAAAGGTCATCTCCTTAATTTAAGTGAGATGAGACCTAATTGAAGGCCAGCTTCTGAATCCTGGAAAAGTGGCAGCTAGGTGACAGATAGATGAGAAGGAAGAGAAAGAAACCCATAAAGGGGAACACTGGAAAGCAGTGAGAAAATTCAGTCTTTCTGTTCAACCCCTTTGCCTGTCCTATATTACACAATCAAATATGACCAAATATAACTACATTTGTAGCTTGGGAATATATAAAATTGTAATGTCATTTATCAAAGAAATATTAATGTTTATTTCAGGAGAGCAGTTTTAATCACATGTGTATGCATAAAATTTTTCTGGATTTTTCATAATAAAAGAGGTTTACGAACAAAGAACCAAACAAGTAAATGAAAAATCATATGAACAAAAAATCAAAAAATCTATTTCCTCAGGAGCAAGCAGCTTGTAGCTACAAGTAAACTGAAGTCCTTTGTTTCTGCAGTGTCAGGGTGTCCCTGGAGGTCCTCTTGATGATACTCTTAGTGACACAAAAGAGAAGGCGAGAAGGGCCATGCCTTGTGTCAGGACTCCAGAAGGGGAGGCTCTAATAACACAGAGAAGAATCAGTCCAGTTTCAAAGCATTCCTACTGGGACTGCCCATGGCAATCGTGACTCGGGATTCTAGGTCATTGACCTAACTAAATGAAGTTACATCAGTCACCTTGCTACATTCAGGGCTCCAAAGGAAAGATGGTGCAATAAAGCTGTTGACAGTGACAGGGGCAATGCTAGTTTCTCATAATATTTGGGGATGGAAACAAACCAAGAGAGACCACCATCTTATTTTTCCACTAATAAATAAAACAAATAAGTCTGCATCTCCTCAACAAGAAGAGAAAAGGAATAGAGTACAGGAAAGTCGTGCAATACAAAATATACTACAAACATATAGTTATTTGTGGCAGTACTGACTCATTAAAATTTCTGAGGTACTTGATTCATAACTTAGTTGGTAAAGTGCCTACTATGTAACAGCTGGGAGACTTCAGTTTAACCCTTTAGCACGCATTTAAAATCTCTGGTGTGCTGAATGTACTGGTAACCTCTTTTCTGGAGAGGTGGAGACACATAGATCCTTGAGATTTGATGGCTAGCTACATTAGTAGAATCAGTGAGCTCCAGATACAGTCAGAGACCAGTCTCAAACAAATAAGGTGAAGAGAAAATGGGGGTAGTTGAAGGGGAAATTGTAGGCATAATGTTTTTGTACATTGTGTAAAATTTACCCTTGGCTTACTCAAATACTGATTTCTCTGTGCTTACATCTTTCTTTAATCCTGACATTGCCTTGTAAAGTTTATTCTAAGAACCTCCTGTCTCAAATTTTTGTAGTATTGTGATATTTATACTAAGAATTTCCTGTCTCAAGTTTATGTAAGCCATCCTTATTTTCTCAGTTGTCAATAAATGCTGATAACTCAGTGGCTTGGCAGACTAGAGAATAGGGTGGAAGATCTGCCTGCAAGAGGAAGGAGATAAAAACGGAGGGAGGGAAGTAGAGATTGAGGGAGGAAAGAAAGGAGAGAGGGAGGAAGCTAGGGAGAGAGGGAGAGACAGAGGAAAAAAGAGAGAGGGAGGAAAGAAGGGAGGGAGGGAGAGAGGGACAGAGAGAGGGAGAAAGACAGAGAAGGGGAGAGAGGGAGAGAGATTCTGAACAGAGAGGAAGATGGAAGAACTGCAGCAATGAGGAAGGGGTTAGGAGAGAGGTCATGGGAACACACCTGAAGTCCAAAGACTCAGATTGCCTTAGGGTTTTACTGCTGTGAACAGACACAATGACCAAACCAACTCTTATAAGGAAAACATTTAATTGGGGGCTGGCTTACAGAATCAGAGGTTCAGTCCATTGTCATCAAGGTGAGAACATGGCAGCACCCAGGCAGGCATGGTGCAGGAGGAGCTAAGGGTTCTACATCTTCATCTGAAGGCTGCTAGCAGAATACTGGCTTCCAGACAGCTAGGACTAGGGTATGAAAGCCCACTCCCACAGTGATACACCTACTCCAACAAGACCACACCTACTCCAACAAGGCCACACCTTCAAATAGTACCATTCACTGGGCATATGCAAACCAGCACACAGATCAATAATAATATGCAGGTATCATGGGATGGGACTGGGAGGTAGCCAAATAGCGAGATAACATAGATCATTTAAGTGCTCAGGTACTGAGGTACAGTTTTAAACAAGGTTTGGTCTCTCTGTGTAGTTATTAGGGACTAGCATAAGGTAAAGAATTATGGCTGCTCACTTAATTTAATGCTAAGTTTATAATAAAGATATTTCATCTACAGGAAATAAAAAACTTCAAATGATTACATTTTCTTGTATTCAGGTATGAGATTCCCTCAAAGAATAAAAATGGAAAAAGTAAGGTGAAGAGAAATAAAGGAAGACACCTGGCCTCCACACATGAATGCCCTCACAAGCACACACATGTGCTTTGGGGCACATGTCCACATGCACTTGTTATTGTATTATTTATATATTTAAATGTAGTAGCATTTTCTTTCATTTTTACTGTGTGTGGAAATGATAAATAGCCAATTATAATCAAGATGGCTATCTCCTCACAAACTACAGTAATTTCGAGAAACAAAGGTACTCTAACCCTTGTTTCAAAAGTATTTTTCTAAGAAAATTAAAATCCCAGTTTCAAATATTTTCTGCTGAATTTATTATTGTCACTGTTTCTGTGCTCTCTTGGAGTAGCTAAATCATCAGTTATTCAATCAGAATAGACACAAAAACCTGAACTCAATCCTATGGAGATAAAATATATGGTTATTTTCTCTCTCTGAAACAAGACCGCAGTTTGTAGATTGTTCATGAAGTGACCACTAAGTACTAAGACATATGTTCAATGTTTTGTGCCTGCAAGTAGCAGGTTTTCAGCAGCACATATTTCAAAAAGAAAAAGAAAATTACCTACATGTAAGTGTTGGGTTATTTAAAAAGCTTCCTCATTATCCTTGATCTCCATCAAAGAGAACAGCATGACTCTCAAGTCCCTGACTCTGTTTTACCAGGGGTATTGAGAACATTGAGCACTGTGTCAGTATTATCTTTTGTAAAATGGGCTTATTTGTATTTAGTACATTTATTCTGAACATTATGCAATGTAAGTTAGAACTGTTGCAGTTTTATCTATTATTATTTTATGCTGAAATTATCTCTTCATGTGGACATACAAAATATCTACACTTACTCTTTTCTAAATTTGAATATACTCCCACATAAAATCCAGTTATAGCAGCAAGCCTTTTTAACCCCTGTTATAAAGGAATGCAGATGGTGGATCCTCAATGCTTACTGGCTAGCCCTCCTAGCTGAACTGAAGCATTCCAGGTTCTGGAAGAGATCCTGTCTCAATGCATAAAGTGGTGAATAAGAAAGACATCCCACAGCTACCTGTAACCTCCACAGGTACATGTGCACACACAACCACATGTGCACTTATAAAAAGATGGACACATACAGAAAACACATACAAAAGATACAAAAAGAAAGTCTATACACACATTTTGTTGTTATAGGACAACTTTCTATTTACCTTCATCAGTATCACTTCTATCTTCACCTGAGCACTTAATTCTATATTCACCACATTCAACTGTATTCACAACCTCAACAGTCATATATTCTCTGTGATAATGTAGTTGTGTCAAATTACATATATGAGAATAGACTCAGAAAATGGTACTTCCTACATCAGACCTAGTCCATGTAAGCAAATGCTACAGTGGTCATAGATATGTCAGACTTTCTGCCTATTCATTTTCCAGCATGCACATCTCTTCTTAGATGATGCTTTGTTTTTCTTCATAGAGTTCACCAACTTTCTATTCATCTCCCTGAATAGACACAGATGTTCATGAAATATTTAGGAAATTATTCTAAATATGGTGCCATAATATATCAGATATCTACAAAATCATTCTAAATATGGTGCCCTATTACAAGGTCACCACCAAGTCTTTATGTCATCTACAGGACCCATGGTTAGCTAAGGTTTGGAGAGAATCACAGTTGTGGCCATGCACTTTCCTTTTCAGCTGCCCCTATTCAAAGACTCAACAGAGGATTTCAAAGCCAAAATTCTTGTGAACAACATCATGTATGAACCTTTGGATCTATTGGGTTCAAGTGCTACAAATTAAAAGTTAAATAATAAAATAAACCACAATGTAATAAATACATATGGTGTGTGTGTGTGTTCTTCTTTTCTTCCTTTATAAAGGTTTCATGCATCAAACTTATGTAAGCAGGCAAGTGCCATTTATCCAATGAACAATGTTGCCGTTCTCTTAGTTTAAACATCTTGAAAGTTGTTTTGAATAAATCACTCAGTGGGAAAATCCACAGTACAGCCATTCCCCTTTGAGAAGGAACAAATCCAAACAGTCCAAAAAGCTAACAAGGGTTTTCATTTTGTTTTGTTCATCAATGTGAGCAATATAATAATATATAATAATGAGAATTTAAGAAAATAAATAAATAAAAGTGCCAGAGGTTTATGTTTCAATGACATCTCTGAGAAGAGGGAGGCCATGGATTAGTAACATCAGATAACCTGCAAGACAGCTGTTTACATAAACAACAGACACTAGTAAAGTGATTAGATGTTCTTGTTGCTACAAGAAGGTTGCGCAACAAGGTCAACTGGAATCAATGTCTGAATACAAGTTTCTTAGAGACAGCTGTTTACACATGGGAGCTTAAGAAGTCCTGCTGGCTGATTGTGAGTCTCTGTTTTCCATACAGGTAGAGCATGTGTAGCAAGCACCTTTTAACTGTGGCTTTAAGCATCACCAAATACAGTGATTCATGAATGGTCTGTTACTAACTGATTTGCATTCATTCAGCAAATGTTTACAGAGGGTAGAGAGTGTGCAATTTATGCTGGAGTCAATAGTAATTACAATAATACAGGCAATTTAGAATTCTGTATCACTCCTTCTTTACTGTTCATTGTAGTCTCTTATTAGAACAAGTATGTGTCACTGTAACTGCAGTATTTCCATCTGTGTAGTTAATGTTTCACAGGTGGAGGCTTACCATATATTTTAGAATATGCTGTAAATGTGATCTTAGGCCTGAGCTCCTCTGATTCCATATCTCATGCCCATTATGTATATTTTCAGCCCTTTGTCATTACAGTGTACTAAATGAAGCAGGTTATAAAGAGTCACAGAAGAAAAAACCTGTAAGACTGATTCCTGTTAATTAAGCACAGACATTAGTAGACCGTGAATCAAGGTAAATATAAGAAAAGGTATTTTCAAGCAATTGACAGTTAATTATATAAAGAGTTGTGATGATCACCCGATTTAATTGTTTGTTATCTCAAAAATGATACATCAATGTAAGCCTGTAGGCCATGTTTGTGAAGCTCTCATGCAAAAAGAACACAAAAAAGTTGTACTTAACAGAAAGTCTGTAGTGATCACTCCAGAAAATGAAGAGTTAATGAGGAACATTGGTCCAAATGGTGATTTGTCTCCTGGATCTATAAAAAAATTTTTCAAAACTATCTCAAAAACACTAGCAATTTCCATCATCCATATAGAAACTATTAATCCAATTCTTTAATCTCAATATTTATACTGAAGTGAAAAATACTATGAAAACCAGACCTCTGCATTTCAAATATATCTTCATCAACAGACTCTTTCAAGAGATTATTCTCTGAACATCTTGCAATCATGCTGTCTTTGAATGGATCTCTTAGCAATCCTTTCATAAAGCAGCTGTCCTTCACTTATTTTCCCTTAAGCCAACTCAACATGTGGTGTGGACAGATATAGGGACCATCCTTCCTATCTCCATGCCACAAAAACAAAACATAACAACAATAACAACGACAACAACAAATGAAAAAGTAAACACCACCAGACTTAATCCAAAAGTCTGTGCATTTGTTTGCCTGATATGATGTTCACTATTTATTTTCTCAGTTAAAAAAAAAAGTCTAAAAAAACTAGAAAATAACATTTCTGAAGGGGCATTATGTAAGTCAGCAAACTGAAGGAGGGAAACTCCATTCTGAATATGGGTGGCAGCATCCAACAGTCTTGGAGACATCCAGGTTTCAGAACTGAGAAGCTACCAGTCTCTTCACATATCCAGTCTATAGGACTGGAAGCTTACCCGGGGACTAATCATCCTTTGATCATGTAATCTGATAGTCTGATAGAATAAAAAATAAGCAGTACACTCATATGCATACATGTACAAAAAGAAAAATTGATGTGGTGCCTATAAACTAGGTTTCTATGAGTCACTGCCATCTCTCTTCTGTCTCTCTAGGTTAGCTATTTTGCTCTGTACAGACCCTCCAGTTGTCAAAAAGAAGAAATTCATCCTAAAAAACCAAAAACTCTGTTTTCTTTATTATCTTTCATCTTTTTTTTACAGTCCAGTCATTATCACCTTTCTACACTTTCTCATCTCATTCTTCTTCCCCCATCTCCAAGAAGATGTCTCCACACCTTGTACCCCCCACACCTCTCCAGGCCTCCCCATTTTCTGGGGCGTCATGTCTCTCAAGCGTTAAGTGCCTCTTCTCTCATTGGTACCAGACCAGGCAGTCTTCTGCTGTGTATGTGTCCGGGGTCTTGAACCAGCTAGTGTATGCTGCCTGGTTGGTGGCTCAGTGTCTGGGACATCTAAGTAAGCCATTTCCACTATATATCATCCTTCACCAAGTTATTCCTCTTGGCTGGGTAACCCACATCAGAATACAAACACACCAAATTTCAAATCTTTACCAATAGATGCATATGGACCCACCATCTTTCTCATTCTTCTTTCTATTAGCAAACCACTCTTAGAACAATCTGTACACTGTCTCCAGTACTTTTCTTTCATTTCCTCCTAAATGTCACTCTCCATTTCACAAGGTAAAGCCACAGCTACACATAATTTTTCAGAGTTACAGCTATGGCTAAGTTTGCATGTTCTCCTTAACACTGACTGCCTTCCTGTGGGTCTCATCCTTCTTTCAGTGAATTCTTTACATTGAGATTGCTACTGTATATATTTTTTTGTTTTTATCTCCCATGTACAAAGACTGTTCCTCTTTTTCCACAGTTCATGGATTTTTTTTTCTCTCATTCTCTGTTGCCTACAGCTGAGTAATTGGATCCACAATTTGCTCTAATGACTACTGCTGAGTAATTGGCCCTACAATTCACTCAGCATCCAAGATAGAAAGACTCAGAATCGTCTTTGGCTTCATTTTACTTTCATCCCACAGAGCATCTATCAGCATGACTGTAGGTCATTCATAGCACACACACACACACACACACACACACACACACACACACACAC
>NW_021604591.1:6468288-6552917 GCF_004785775.1 Grammomys surdaster
CACACACACACACACACACACACACACACACACACACACACACTTCTCTCCTACCACTGCTATTACATTGTCTGAACTGAATCCTAGAGCATTTACCAGGATAACTAAGGGAGGATCTGATAATTCCCTTATGTTTTTATCTCCATTATTTCTCTGCAACTTTAGTCTCAGGATAACATGGGGGAAGTAGATAGGGGCAGATGGTACCATTTCAGTGGTGGAAGTCATTTACTTACCAAAAATACAGTCTGTGAGGGTCCTATGAACTTGTACTTCATATAAAGGTCCTAATTCAACAGCCTCTTCCTCTCTGCTTCCCTCCTGTTGATACAGTATCTTTCTCCCTGCTCATAGAACATAATATACTTTTGCCTCAAAAGTTTCCATGTTCTTTCTTGCTTCTTGAAAGTAGTCAAACAGTTTCCTGGGCAATACATGTTTGTTGCAAGAAATATTCAATAGCAATGTTATATCAATGATTAAATTGTTGAAAAGATAAAATCAAGGCTACTGTTTCCAGGTATGTAGCAAAAATACAAAATTAAAATTTGATTCTTCATAAGCAGTTTTCTTTGCTGAAGTGTTTTTATGACTATTCGCAGTTTGTGTGCTTAGATGTCTGGTTTCAAAGGGAAGAAATGGTTCTCAAAATGTATATTTATTATTTTGACATTCATAGGAAATGTTGGATTATTATATGTTGTAGGTTAGTTTTGGAGATGGCTCTAGAAACCAGAATATCTCGAAACTTTTTAACACTGCAAATGTTCATAACTTACCAATGCTGATTAATATGCTGACCAGCAGAGAACCTGAGGCAAGACAAGCAGTCAGCACTCTGTGCCCTCAGAAGGATGTATTATAGAATTCTAGAACCACCATCCCCGAGCATTTGAATACTCTTAACATGGCTCCCAACCAGGGTGGTAGCTTTAAGCACTAGCTAGCTAGCTTTAAGTATTTATGAAACTGTATGATTCATTTCATTTAGTGCTAGACTGAGAATTCAGGAATTTGAGATCTGATGTGTAAGCAACGTACTTAGTATGAGAATCTCTGGGGGATTCCATTAACATTGTATCCATACTTTAAACAGTTATTAGTTTTAGAATGCTTACTTATTACCTGCAACATCCTCCCTCCCTGTGGTTTGGTATACATTTACACTGATATGTTTCATTAAAATGCTTTATTGGTCAACATTTTACTATAAATTTTTACCTTTCAAATTAGAAGGACTCTACCATATGATGTTTGGGACTCAGTGCATCTTTGACTTTACAACACTGAAACATGATATGCATAGAACTGTAAATTGAGTTATGAGCATTACCTGGGTTACTGATTGATGGAAGTAACTTTTGTTGGTAGGCAACACTGAATCACTGAGACAATCTTGGGGATAAGCAATAGACCCAAATATGCCCTGTCACCAAACTACAACGTTAAAAGGTCTAGGTGGATGAACATAATTTCTTACTTGAAGTATTTTCGATTTATGAAGACAATCCTCATAGACACAACCAGAAGAACCTGATCTAGATAATAATTCCTCATTAAGACTTTCTTCCCAAGTGTTTAAGTTATGTCAAATTTATAGTTGAAACTAACCAGCACCTGCACACTTCCACTTTAACACACACACACACACACACACACACACAAACGTGCGCGTGATCATGTCTCCTCCTGACCTGTGACTAGACTGGGTGATCCAGAGTGCTCCAGCATCCACCTATCTTCACCTTCTCAATCTTGAGATGATAGTTGCATGCTACTGCGCAATAGTTACACAAGTGACAAAGAAAATGACTTTTAATGTCCCTAGTGAGGATGACTCATGGAAGGTCTTATAAAATTGGGCTGAGCCTAACCTGGTTCTGCCTTAACCCTAGTCCTTGTTCCATAAAATTTCTATGGCTTACACATTGTATTTAACTGCCGTCATGTTGAAAACTAACTCAGTAGAGTCAAGATTTGACTCTACTCTGCAATGATCATCACTAAGTATAACTAATTATTGGTGTGATTTAGGAGGCATTTATTTCTATTTCTTACCATTTAAATGAAGAGATACAAATTTTTAGAAAGAAAATTCTGTGGGCAGTATTTTTTTCTCAATGAGAAAATGAGTGAAGATTTTAATAAAATTTTTGTTGTTTTAAGAATTGGCTTGTAGTTACATAGGGCATGATGTGCTTCATTATTATTATTTGGAAGATCTGGTTTTGTATTCAGTATGATGAGTCCACTGAAACAGTAAGTAGTCTTTCCTAGAGCAATAAGATGCTGCAATTCCTATTTTGGTCTGTTGTTTTGTATGGAAAAAAGGCCCCTAAAACAGTCTCCATTATGCCACAACTTCAGGCTGACATTCTGCTATGTGATTCAGCAAGCCAATCTCCTTTACAATATGGTCACAGAACTAATTTGTATAAATGAAAAGGAGATGTAAAATTGTTGTAACTGTGTGCTGGAGAGAAAAAAAATGCACAGTCCTTTACTGATTCTGGTCTCTAATTTTCCCATCATTCTTTTTCAACTGGCTGATACTTAATATCAGCAGAACTTTATGCAATTTGGTGCACCTGTATTTCACCATGGTAATTTTGAAATCTATTAAATTCTAACAAGTATTAGACCTTCTCTGTTGGATATTTTGTATTCAGCTTCAGAAAATGACAATTTTAAATCTTTTAAGAGCCAAATCAAAACACTTGTCTTTCCCTAAGACAGTTTAGTGAAAGGTGTCTTCAGAAGAGATGCTGGGACTACCCAGTGGCTGTATACATCATTTGTCTGTCATAATTTTATTGTGATGTCTCAATGCCTTTGCTTAATGAAGTAGCACATGGACTTAGGAGATGTAAGGGTTTCTTTCAATTCCTAAATTTTTATTAAAAAAAATAGTAGAGCCATGGTTAGACTCAGTTAACTCAACCCATTATGCAATCAGCATATCTCACAGGAGAGGCGGGAAGCTAATTAAAACGGCCACAGGGAACTTGTAAATAGGCATCAGCAGCATGCAGTAAAAGTAAAACGTGAAAAAAAATACCATTTAGTGAAGCAACAGGAATTACTGGGCATCTGGCATTTGATGTTTCCGTTTTTAATGAACCCCTCCTCAGTCTATGTTCTAGACCGTTGAATTTTTGCATGATTGGTAAATGTGATAATGTCACTTTTAAAGGTAGATTTATAAACGTATTAAGCACTATGCAACCAGCTTTACTAAATAGCAGGTGTGGGGTATGATTTAAATTGCTCTTATAATGTAATTTTAACATTCTAATATTAAAAAAAAACCCTTGGCTTTTGCAGATGTTTGAGTTGAAAGCCTCCACTTATCAGTCTCACTCCAATTGCAGCCAAATTAATACTATTTACTATGATTTATGGGTAATAGGCTAATTTTGACTCGAGGCCCTTTGGGATATTACATAAAGCCCAATAGTACTGTTAAACTCTTTGCCTATCCAAATAACAGTGGAGTGAAGAAAGCCTTCCAAACACAGCAGAGACATGTGTTCAGTGTGACATGGCCCCTTTCATGTCTCCTGAACTTAAATGCTGGAATTTGTTCTGTGCAATAATATGCATATTCTGTAATGGTTTTTGTTTGTTTATTTCAGTCTTTTAATGTGAGCATGGAATAAGCTGTGTTTCTTCTTTTTTATACCATTCCTCTTTCAAAATTCATCTAGCTATTTAAACTTAACAGAGACTTTCCAGGATTGTCTTCTAATTATCCACCACAAAACCAGAAAACTTGGGAAGATGTTTGTCACTGTGATAGAGTATAACCGGAGCAAACTAGAAGTTGGGGACTGATAAGCAACACTTTATTGATGTTGCGCTATCTCAAGTCTACTTAGAGACTTTTTGCTGTGTATCCATCAAAGAGTGGCTTTCTCTCTACGTTTCCCAGTCCGTAAGGTCCTCCTATCTTTGTTTTTATGGCTTCTGTTCTTCTGATCCATTTTTGTTTGTTCAAATATCTAGCAATCCACTATTTTAAAGGCCTTTGAAAACTCTCAAAATTGTGAGTTCCTTTCATGCATATAATTTATTTGGATCAAACCTACTGCCGTTTTCCCCTTCCAGTTATCCCCCTCCCCTAGCACTTTTCCATCTGAATTCATGTCCTACTTTCCTTGAGGTTATAAGCCAGAGTATGCTTGGTGCTTCTGTATTTCATAGACGTTGGAATACCTTTCACGTCCTCTCTCCCCAGAATCCATCAACTGTCAATAGCTCTTCAGCTACGGGTGAGATTTCACAGACACCTCCCCAACTCATGCCGAAATTTCAGCTGAATTGACCTTGTGGAGATATTATACATGCATTCACAACTGTTGTGTTCAACTGTCACGCCCTGTAAATACTGTTTCACTGGAGACATCATTGCCTTCGGTTTTTTAATCCCTCTTCACCCTCTTCCTCAGTAGTCCCTGAGACTTGGGGAGGAAGTTGTGGTATAGATGTCCTATTTATAACTGAGGAATCTACAGTCTACAAACACCTTTCTTTATAGATCTGTATCATTATTGTCCTCATTTATACAATAAAGCCTGGCACTGAATATTTCTGCTAGATATTGGACAAAGAAATAAAAGTTATTGAATCAAATTATAGTAAACAAATAATATCATTCATATTTTAATGTGCTAAATATTTCATATAATGCTTTTTCAGTTTTCAGTAGCATAGGAAGGTGAACAGAGAATAAACAGGGAAATGAAAGAGAGGAAAGAAAAATGTAAAAATCTATTTAGGAGTCATGATTGAAAAACACTAAAAGCAATTTATTCATTATCTTGTAATATAAAGCTTTTAAGATTGTGAAATAAAAACCTCTATGTCCATAAGTTTTTTCTAATATTAAAATGGTAGAAAAAATGTCTTGTTTCAATGCATTGTCACTTGGGAGGGCTGCTTCATGTAGCCCTGGTTGAAAGTAAACTCACAATACATGAGACTGTCTAGAATTCGTGATTCTCCTGCCCAAGCCTTTCTAAAGTTGAGACTGCAGGAAGGAGTACTGGTGCTTTTAGAAAATATAATTTTGTGATGATCTCCTATGATTCTCAAACCATGTTGATAAAGTTCAAATATACCATCAGTGTGTTGAAAGGCTAGTCTCATTTTATATAGAGAAATGGAATAGAAAAAAATATTCCTCTCTAAACCCACATTTTAAAAAAATGAGGCAATATTGGATTATATAACTTTTGTACCTTAGAAAAACATGACAAGCAAAAAATATACCTTTCTGTGCTAGCAAGAAATAACAGGGGAAATATACAGCCCAGTGTCCATAGGGAGATAAATTCTCCCTCAGCTGGCTACTAGAGCAGACCCTCCTAAGTTAACTACTGTGAAACTGGTCAATAAACCCAATCTTTTAAATAGAGAATTTCTAATTGTAGAAAAAGAATTTATTTCTTGGGCTTAGATTATTGAGCTAACTTGTAATTAAAAGTAAATCTTAACAAGAAAACGGCACACAAATTGATACCTGGCTGCTTACTTCCTAGTGTTCTACATAAGGATGGATTTACCTGGGCCTACTTTATATATATTCATTGAAGAACAATTTGTAACCAGAGCATGTAAAACAACAATTTGGCCAGAAGAAATTAAAATATATATGAAATCAAATAAATTTAAAGTTTACTAAATTTAACTGCGAGGTTTAGAATATATTCTGAAATATTTTAAGATAGGAAATTGAAATGTCAATTTTGCGTGGAAGTGTCATTTTTAAACAACATTTTGAGGCACGTGGACATGTATGTGTGTGTGTGTGTGTGTGTGTGTGTATGTGTGTGTGTGTGTGCATTCTTGTGCAAATATAGAGAGGCCAAAAGACAGTCTTGAGCATCATCTATCAGGTGACACCTTGTTCATTGAGCAAAGAAATTTTCATTGGACTGGCATTCAGGATTCTGAATTTTATCAACAACAAGAAAACACATGATGAGGATGGGCCAACGGGCCAGGTACTTGGTCATTGAATATATCGTACATTGACTATTTCTTGACTATTTCTTAGAGATCATTTATTGACTGAGTCATCTTTGCTACTACACCTTAAAATTTTTATAGCTGAATTATCTGATCCTGTGAGACTGTAGATATGTATAAGAACACATTTTTGACAATGTGTTTGTTTTAGCACTGCTTTTATTGTCAGTATGTTTTATGTGTTTTTATAGTTAAAAGTCATCAGTAAGTTTTAGCAGCAAGAATCTTGGCAAATATTATGTACAGTAAATGGACTTTGGATCACTCTGCCTGCTATTCTTCAGGCTGTTTCAAAGCCTCTAAAACTAGCCTTGGATACTTTTATATGGCCTCTATTTAAGACTATTGGAAGTTCCACTGTGAAGAAATAGAGATGATCAAATATCTAGACTAAATAAAATATAATCAGTGCCCAAGAATCTGTATCTTTAATCCAATCCCATCACCTTTTTTTTGTAACTATTGGTAAAGTTTAGAAGAAAGTTTGTAAACCAGGCTGTTGATATATAATATATAGAAACAGCTACATGTATCTCAAGGGATGAGTATACAAAGGGATATTAGTGATATACACATTTCTAACAGAATGTTATTCACCCTTGAAATAAAACTGTACTTTACCACTTGCCTCACTATGAGTGGACTTGAAGATAAATACTGTTAGAAAGAAGGAGAGGAAGAGGGTTCCATGATCCTACTTACATGGTAAGTTTACAGAAGTAGAATTAACAACAAAATTACTCGCACAGAGGGAAATGTGTGAAGGAGCACATGAGCATATTTTCAGGATGAGAAACTTCTGAGCTATAATATTCAACATGAAGATGTAGGTAGTATCATCAGATCCAATAATTTTGTTTAACCAATCCAATTTTATTTGGTGCCTATGTAAGATACATATATAATAGTCTGTCCCATTACTGTAACAATTTGTATCTCCTGACATCATATTGTAAATTGCAAATGTAATTCATAAATTTCACTGAAAAATGAAGGGACAGAGGTCTCTACTGTAGCACTCAGAAGATTACCAACCTCCTAAGGAAAGATAATTTCTTCTTAATATGCTCAACATTTAAAGCTAGTTTGCAGCACAGCTACTTTTAAATCCTGCATCTGTGTAATATGATGATATTTTCCTGGCTTCACTTTTAAATATTATTTTGTTCACACGTGAATATATTTTATTTTAACCCAATCTACTCCTTATACCCTAAAATATTTTTTGAGTCTGTTCTTCCATACTGATATCTGTACTTCATGTCTTCTTTTTTTAAACACACACACACACACACACACACACATACACACACACACACAAAACCTCCTGAGACCAATAGGTGTCACCTACATGCATGTAAGTATAGGATTGTACATTGTAGCATGTGTAACCTAGCAGCAGCCCCACCCCAGAAGAAAATTGAGTCTCTTTCTTTTATTGCTACCATGAGCAGCCAATAGCTTCTGAAACAGTAGTAGGACCATGGCGAAATAGTGACTAGATTGAGCTTGTGTGGATCTTGAGTAGCAGCCACAGCTATTTGAGAATTCATGAGTGCAACTGATGTAAAGACTAGAAGACACCATTTTCTGGTCCTCCTGGACCGTTGTCTTACACTCTTTCTGGCCCCTCTTCTTTAAAGCTCTCTCAACCTTTAATAGGATATGTGACCTAAATGTCCCATTAGGGAATGAGCACTGCAGAGACACTTGTTCCTACACTTTGATCATCTGTGGTTTTCCCTGTAAAGCTCCATTTGCTTTAGTGCTTCAGTGATGAGGGACAGAAGCTGAACCAATATATGGGTGTGAGAATAAAGTATTTATTGAGTCTATTACAGCCATTTCTTTTGCCTCCTTCATAGCTATGACTGAATGTGCCTCCTAATTTAGTGAGATTTTAATAGCTTGAGACTTCTAAATACAAATCTATATCTTAAAGACATAAAAAATGTACATATTTATGGGAAGCCACACAATGTTTTGTTACTGTAGTTATTGTTTAAACTGGGGTAAATGTATCTGTCACCTTAAACATTTATCATTTCTTTATAGAGAAAACATTTAAAATCCTAAGAGCTCAGAATTTACCTTGGCTTGAAATATTTATCCAGGCATAATATTTTATACACAAAGCCAATTCTGAATTAGATCTTAAACCCCAATTTAAGGTAAGTCATTAAAAATTGCTGCTTCTAATTAGAATTTTTCATCTATCTGCCGAGTTTAGAATTTAAATCCCTAAGAAATGTTATATAAAATCAGTTCTTAATTTGCTGAAATATTGTCCACAAATAAACTTGGATTGTGTGTTCTTTCACCAAAAAATAAATAACTGTATTTACTGAAGCCCTGACTGATGTACTCCATTGTTCTTTCTGGTGTAAGTCATTGTTCTTACAAATGACAGTGACCTCTGTGCATTTCTGGCAGTTTGTGAGCCTTCCTGCCTGAGCAGCCTTCTGCCTTTGTGAAATCTGCTTCCCCAATGGGGTTTTCTCATTTTGTGTTCTAATTGCTTTTTCACTTTTCTATGGTCCCATCAGACTGAAACTCTCCAAAGGAATAAATCGTGCCATAGTCAATCCCCAAGTGCCCAATCACAGAGGAAGAATATGTTCAATAAATATATTTCTATAAAATAAGTATCAATTAAATAGTAAATTTTAAAAATGTATAAGGATTCTCTTGTGTGTGTTCTATTGTCTACTGGAACTGACACTGAAATCTTAATGAAGAAAGATAATTAATGACACTACCAATAGCATTCTTCCCATGTGTGTGTGTGTGTTATGCATATGATAGATGTAATATTTATGTAGTACATGCATGATATATGTAGTGTGCCACTGTGTAATATATATATATATATATATATGATGTGTGTATATATGATGCGTGTGTGTGTGTCCTATCCTTTAGAGATTTTCATTTTCTGTTTGTTGGCTGTAAGCAGAAATTATTGAAAGATTACATTTAATAAATATTTGAACTAGGCAAATGACTCAGTAGTTAAGAGTGTTTTTTCTTCCTGCAGAGGACTCATATTCAGTACCAATACAAGCCAATTCACAATCATATGTAATTTCAGCCTTGAATATTGTGTGTCTCATCTGGTTCCCTATGGCTTCTGCACACAAAAAGCACACATGAACACAAATATAGACATTTTTTTTTAAAGTACCATTTACTTCTGCTCTATAGTTTTAGAAAATACACCAGAACATTCAACCATCAGGCTTTTTTTTAAGTTCTGTCTTTAGTTGCATTTTATTTTCCCTGAACTGATGCTGCAGTTGACTGAATAAGTTTAAAGGGAGATGCTGATTAAATTAAGAATAAAAAAAAAAATCTGTCCCAAGAGCTCTTCCTATCTGCAGGTTCTACACTCACAGATTCAGCTAATTAAAGATAGAATCACTCAAAAAGATAAATTGTACCTATAAGTATGGGCCAGCATTTCTGTTGTGTGGTCATGGCCTAAACAAAGCGGTGCCACAAGAATTGGCAGAACACTTAGATCAAAATGGGCATTATAAATAACCTGGAGGTTGTTTAAATAGTATATAGATGTATGCACATGGATAATGTACAAATGCTGCACTCATTCGTAAAAGCAATTTAACCGTTTGTATGTTGGTATCCATGGGGGTCACTGCACTGTGACTGCACTTATTCAGGGCAGTGTACTGGCAAACTTGTAGTGCAGCTCACCTCTTGCATTGCATCGTCCTTTCATCTCACATGAACTCATACATAGAGAAAATCTTCAGCATGAAACCTTGGCCTGCTTCTTAAATTTGCAACCATGTGAACCAATCAATCAATCTGACCAGCTCTACAAAATTTATTCTATGAGATGCTTTTGGGAAAATCCCTTCTGAGTAGCTTATGTTTTTTTATTTAAATGTGTTAGTATATATCTAACAAGAAGTACATTCATGTTTACTCAAGGTCCTTACTACTAATTGTATTTCTAACTTCAACTTCTTGGAAGTTTTCAGCATATTCCTCAATAAAATCTTATTTTTGGAAAATCATTCACTGGTGGCATTCTTTTTCATTACTGACTTTAAGAATTTATCTTGAATATTGTCTTCTTACTATCTGTTAATGAGTAAACAATTTCTCATTCAAATGATTGTTCTCCATTTTAAATTCTCATTTATTTACAATTTTTATTTCTTTTCTGTTATTTATGTTGTGGCTGGATTTCACTTCTGTTCTATTATAAAGAAGAATACATGGTTGTTGATTGGACAAAAAAAGAAACTCCTGGTATAGTCTACAGAAAATATACATGTATAAATATGTGTGTGTTTGTTGTTTGTGTCTATTTTAAAGAGAAATATATATAATATATAATATATATATTTATATACCAATCATCTATTTACTTATCTTCTACATGTAGTATTACTTTTATATACCTGTCAATTATCTTCTTCTATTATCTATCTATAATATTTACTTATATGTTTACTTATATTTATTTAATTTATTAATATTTTAATAAATATTTAATTTATTAATATTTATTTAATATTTACTTATAATATTTACTTTATCTATTATCTATATATCTATTGATCTATAATCTCTAATTTACTTATCATTTATTCATTATATATCTATCATCTATTTATCTATGCATCTACCTTCTATTCATCTGCTGTCAACCTACTTGTCATCTATCAACTTAGCACCTATGCTTTGATGTATTTTTTATCTATCATCTATCTTTTGTTAATCATGTATCTGTCTATTATTTATCCATTTGCTATATCTCTACCTAGCTTTTATGTACCCATTTATTTTCATCTTCCTATAATCTATCATCAGTGCATCACAGGAAAAAAACCAGTAAACAAATCTCCCAGTTCTTTATAGTAAAATATGCAAGTGTACAATCTACACCTATGATTTTAAATAATAACTTTATAATGGAATGGGAAGGCAATCAACAGAAATATTTTTAAACCATGTATAGCCTGGGTTTGATATTGGGGAAATTGGGCCAGCCCTAGGAGTGGAGAGCCAGATATTGTGATTTTTTTGTCTATTTTAAAGTTCTTCCTTCCCTGAAATAACTCCCACACTGGTACTTGAAACCCCTATTAGATTTCTTAAGCCCTAAAGATTCTGGTCCTCTCATTTCCCTATTAAATTGAAATTGCTTTACAGGATGTAGCACCATAGGAAGCACCTGCTAACACCTTATCAGGGACTGTTTTCCAATCTGGAAGATAGCTAATTAAGTGGGATCAGTCCTGTGGGATAGTCCATTCAAAATGGGGTGCATATCAAGTGGATAGAAGCCCAAACTGAGAAGCTAGAGTACTAAAGAAAACTTGGTCAAATTGAAATTTATCCTACACTTGCATGGATTGGAAACAGACAACCACTGGCTCTTCAGCAAGAATTAAGTTAAAACCGTTTGTGATGTATGGAATTAAAATCATCTGTACAATGAAATCTAAGAAATGTGTCACAAGCTCTGATAAAACCAATAGATTTTAAGGCATCACATTCTCTTTCCAGATGATTCATTTTTGTACACAGGTGTCATGGAACACAAAATAGTCATCCAGCACAGTGGACTCAGATAGATTTGTTAAACATCCACTGATTACTTACTCCAAAGAAGGCTTGGACTTTACGATGTAACAGATGGGCTAGAGATAAGCCTTTCTATCAAGGAGAATACCACAACCAATGATAATACATCTTGAATGTTAGAATGCACAGAACAATCTTCTAAGTATTGTAAAATGATACAAATCAAAAGTAAAAGAGATATTACCAAGAAAAAGAATTTCCAAAAATTGTTCCAGGCTTGGTCTAAAAGCCCTTTTCTCCAGATCAGTCCCCAAAGAGGCTATTAGCTCTGTCTTCCACCACCTTGGTCTACTTTGTGTTTCCAACCTATACTTGACTTGAGACAGTAAGAAGACAGCAAAACATAAGGAAGAGAAGGAGGAGAAGGAGGAGGAGGAAGAGGAGGAGGAAGAGGAGGAGGAGGAGGAAGAGGAAGAGACAGGGCCTCAAAAAGGCTACTAGGGAAGCTATAGAGAGATGGCACAGAAGTTAAGCACACATACTGTTCATATGTAGAATCTGAATTTGGTTCTCAGTAGAGTATTGAACAACAATATGTGTCTTATACTTCAGCTCCAGGGAATCTGACACCCTCTTCTGACCTCCATATATTCAAAAGGCACTGGATTTTTAATTTAGCACACCTTCTTCATCCCAGTGATGTGTTTATTACGCTAGTTACAGGTAAATTTCTTGATATTGAAAGATATGAGTGATGAAAAGCTCATTTCTATGTTTGAGGAACGCACAAACTATTAAAAGTAAGGTTTTGGTTTTAGATTCTGAGGCTGTTATCTTGTTCTTCGGTGAACAGGTATTTTCCCCACCCCCAAATGGTCCTTTAATAACTAAACCCCTGTTCCTGAATTCCACAGGATGAATTATGCATCTTTTGGAGATTATGCATGCCAACCCCAGTGTATAATAATTATAAATATATCTGTAGGAAGAGAAGGCAGTATGTTGAATTCACAAGGATACTTCCCATAGATAAGGTAGGAGAAACAGCTATTGATATGGCCAGAATTGTAGCAGCCTGTCATTAGAAGAAAATAAATTTGTCTCTGCACATAGCCTAGATGACAGTAGAAGACACACATTCTCTCTAAATATGTAGCAGTCCTAAAGGTTCCCTAAATCTCTACAGCATACTACAGTGACATCTGCTCAGCCACCTAGCAAATATTCTGTATTTGCAAGCATTTTGGAAGCAGCTACCAGTGTTTAATTTTGAGATAATGGCTCCTTGATGTACAAATCCCTGGAGGATTTTAAAACATGCTGCATGGGGCTCTTGGTTGTAGTAGGAGAATCAACTGCTTCAAGTCTTGTGTTGTATCAGTGAAGATTTGATGAGTTGAAACAGAACACTATGTCTGTGCTGTCACCAGCCATGAACATCAACTTGGCCATACAAGGAGTAACCGGAAGGGTATGTAAGATGAAAAGAAATTGGGGCAGGAGAGAGATGTCTCAGAGGACAGGAAGATAAGGATCTAAGTACACAGTGTCTTACACTCATAACAAACAGCTGATAACTGTTCATAAGTCTAGATACAGGAGATCTAATACCTCTGGCTTCTGTGTGCATATCTATAAACACACACATACACACACACATAGATACATATAATTGAAAATAGAATAATTTTTTAATTAACAGAAATTATAGTCCCTAATGAAATGTGATGTGGAAAATTATCCCAATTTGTTAAAAGTGAAAGCCATTTTTTGGATATTCTATTTATTTGCATTTCTGATACCATCCCCTTTCTCCAATTTCCCCTCCTTAGAAAGCCCCTATCATTCTTAAATAGGTAAAAAGTAATAATCATAGGATTGAAGACACAGATTTGTATAGAAAATTTAAATAGCTAGGTTGAACATTGTGCAATGAAGACTTCACAAAGAATCTTAATTGCAGGTCATATGAGCTCCTTTTTTTTCATTTTTTATTGGATATTTTATTTACACTTCAGATGTAATCCTCTTTCCATCTCACCCAGGAACCCCCTATCTTATCCCCCTCCTCGTGCTTCTATGAGGATATGCTACCACCCACCCTCCCACTCTTACCTCCCCACCCATGATTTCCCCCACACTGGAGTGTCCAGCCTTCACTGGACCAGAGACTTCCTTACCCACCTATGCCTGACACTGTCATGCTCCCCTACATATACAGCTGGAGCCATGGGCCCCTCCATATGTGCTCCCAGGCTGGTGTTTTAGACCCTGGGAGCTCTGGTTGGTTGGTATTGTTGCTCTCCTCACCCTCACGGGGCAGCAAACACTTTCAGCTCCTTCAGTCTTCTCTCTCATTCCTCCATTGGGAATCACATGATCAGCTCAATGGTTAGCTGTGAGCTTCAGCCACTGTATATTTCAGGCTCTGGCAGACTTCTAAGGACACAGCTATATCAGGCTCCTGTCAGCATGCACTTCCTGGTATTCATATCAATGTCTACCTTTGGTGGCTGCACAAAGGATGGATCCCCAGGTGGAGCAGTCTCTGGACTGTCCCTACTTCAGTTTCTGTCCCATGCTTTGTCTCCACATTTGCTCCCATGAGTATTTTGTTACCCCTTCTAAGAAGGTCCAAAGGACCCACACATTGGTTTTCCTTGTTCATTAGCTTCATGTGGTCTGTGAGTTGTATCTTGGATATTGTGAGCTTTTGGGCTAATATCCAATTATCAGTGAGTGCATACCATATGTGTTCTTTTGTGATTGGGTTACCTCACTCGGGATGCTATTTTCTAGTTCCGTCCATTTACCTAAGAATTTCTCAAATTAGTTGTTTTTAATAGCTGAGTACATTTACACATTCCATTGTGTAAATATACCACATTTTGTGTATCCATTCCTCTGTTGAAGGACAACTGGGTTCTTTCCAGCTTCTGGCTATTATAAATAAGGCTGCTGTGAACATAGTGGAGCATGTGTCCTTGTTATATGTTAGAGCATCTTCTGGGTATATATGCCCAGGAGTGGTATAGCTGGGTCCTCAGGTAATGCTGTCCAATTTTTTGAGGAACTGTCAGATAGATTTCCAGAGTGGTTGTACCAGCTTGCAATCCCACCAACAATAAAGGAGTGTTCCTCTTTCTCCACATCCACCAGCATCTGCTATCACCTGAGTTTTTGATCTTGGCCATTCTGACTGGTGTGAGGTAAAATCTCAGGGTTGTTTTGAATTGCATTTCTCTGATGACTAAGGATATTGAACATTTCTTTAAGTGCTTCTTGGCCATTTAAGTTTCATCAGTAACCTGATAAACAACTTCAGCAAAGTGGCTGGATATAAAATCAACCCAAACAAATCAGTAGCCTTCCTTTACTCAAAGGATAAAAAAGATAGA
The DNA here is from genome assembly GCF_004785775.1 of Grammomys surdaster. NCBI lineage: Eukaryota > Metazoa > Chordata > Mammalia > Rodentia > Muridae > Grammomys > Grammomys surdaster. Next base: position 6,483,276 of record NW_021604591.1, read on the forward strand.
GAAAGAAATTAGGGAAATGACATCCTTCACAATAGTCACAAATAATACAAAATACCTTGGTGTGAGTCTAACCAAGCAACTGAAAGATCTTTATGACAAGAACTTCAAGTTTCTGAAGATAGAGATTGAAGAAGATTGAAGAAGATGGAAAGATCTCCCATGCTCGTGGATTGGCAGGATTAATATAGTAAAACTGGCTATCTTTCCAAAAGCAATCTACAGATTCAATGCAATCTCCATTAAAACACCAACTCAATTCTTCATAGAGATAGAAAGAGCAATTTGCAAATTCATTTGGAATAACAAAAAACTCAGGATAGCAAGAACTATTCTCAACAATAAAAGAACCACAGAGCAATAGTGATAAAAACTGCATGGTATTGGCACAGAGACAGGCAGAAAGATCAATGGAATAGAATTGAAGACCCAGAAATGAACACACACACCTACGACCACTTGATCTTTGACAAAGGAGCTAAAACTCTCCAGTGATAAAAGGACAGCATTTTCAACAAATGGTGTTGGTTCAACTGGAGATCAGCATGTAGAAGAATGCAAATCGATCTATTCTTATCTCCTTGTACACAGCTCAAGTCCAAATGGATAAAGGACCTTGACATAAAACCAGATACACAGAAATTAATAGAAGAGAAGGTGAGGAAGACCCTCGAATACCTAGGCACAGGGGAAAAGTTCCTGAACAGAACACCAATGGCTTATGCTCTAAGATCAAGAATTGACAAATGGGACCTCATTAAGTTGCAAAGCTTCTGTAAGGCAAAGGATGGTGTCAATAGAACAAAATGGCAACCAACAGATTGGGAAAAGATCTTCAGCAATCCTATACCTGATAGAGGGCTAATATCCAATATATACAAAGAACTCGAGAGATTAGACTCCAGACAACCAAATAATCCTATTAAAAATGGTGTATAGAGCTAAACAAAGAATTATCAAATAAGCTCCTTTTCTAACTTTTTAACAAAATTTCCCCCGCCCCCCAAGAAAAACAATTTAAGGCAGGAAGGTTTGGTTTCCAGCTTAGAGTTTGTAGGCACAGTCATGGTAGGAGAAACGGAGCCTGATGCAGCTGCTCCCAGTGCACTGGCAGAAAGGAGGAGACAGATTGAAGAAGTATTTACCTCCTTCCTTTCTGTTCAGTCTGACACCTCAGAACATGGGATAGTGTCCCTCATATTCAAAAGAGTCTTCTTTCCCTTTAATCTATCTCATGTAGGGAAACCCACTCAGACATGCCCAGAAGTTTATAATCTAGGTGATTCTAAATCCTGTCAAGTTAACAATCTATATCAATCATCAGTAAAAAGATAAATGATGGTCATTTCAGCTTCTGCCTGTGCAATATTGATGATATCCATTTACAGTTTTGCTTTTTTTTTAATTCTTTAATCTTTTTTTTTACAGTTCAGTCCCCATCTTGGTCTGCCCTCTGACTGTTCCTCATTCCATACCTCTTCCCATGTCTCCAATTAGCTTCTAAGGTGCATTTTCATATCCATCATTTTTTTTTACTGAGATTTTAGTCACTACTTTAAATTTTAATCATGTTTATTTATTTGTTTCTTACTTTATTTGTGTGTGTGTGTGCACGCGTGTGTGTGTGTGTCTGTGTGTCTGTATGTCTGTGTGTCTGTGTGTCTGTGTGTCTGTGTGCATGTAGACACTATGTAAGAAATGTGGAGGTCAAATGACAATTTTCAGAATTCAATTTTCACCTTCTACCGTGTAGGTCTAGAGACTCTAACTCAGGTATGAAAAGCTCCTGTACCTATGAACCTTCTCACAGCCCCTTGTTAGACATATTTTAAATACCTGGGGGATCCTTTTGCTTCGTTTTTCTCAACTGTAGAGGATATTTCTATTCTAATATAATAAAGTCAAGAATAATTACAGAAGACCATGATACAGATAGTAATGTTACAATCCATTGTCCTTGTATGGTCACTAAAGATAATTTTGATTCTTGTTGAAAAATGGTATTCCAACCTAATATGTGTTTATTCATTAACTTGGAAAGAATACAAGTGTGCCAGGTTGGAGGCCTGAGAACTACAGTCTTTCCTATGAAAGCTGATTTCATGAACAAGCTGGAGTTCCCTGGCCTTCTATTCTCAGACACAAAGACAGGGAAGATACTTTTGTTCCAAATACCACAAAGTACTTCTCTGACCTAAGTACACTTCCTGCTGTCCTCTGAAGCAGACAGCATTACTTTTCATATTATGGTTCAACGGATTTAAGATATTATAATAGATATCGGAGAATACTCTACTCTTATATGCCAATCAGAGGGCAAGAGGCCCTGGTGAATGTGGTAAACTCGGTCTGGAGAGAAAAGAGTAGGTCTTGAGACTAGAGTCTTCTCCTCCAGTTTCCCACAAATGCATTTTGTAGCCTCACAGGACAAAACTATGGAAACACACCCTTGAGTTTTATAAGTGGATAGGACCAGCAATCATCAATAACATTTTTTCTACTTCTATGCAGAGCTAGTTAATCACTCTGGAGATGATCAACACTGTAGCAGAGCTGGATTTCCACTCCTTAGCCTGATAAACAGTTGTTCAATAAGAGTCAATGAGGCCCTTTCAGAAGCAGGGTTATTGCAAATCTGTTTCATTAAAACATGAAATTCAGGAAGGATTTGCAGCACTCCTCTGTTGCCAATGTGATTGTGGGTTGGGAGATTAATATGCTACTATTTGGAATTAAAATGTTCCTAAACACACAGAGTTACATCGTTTCCCTCTTACTTCCTTTCTCTTCCTCTTTACTCCTTCCATCTTTCTTTGGTTTACCCTCATTGCATTCAAAAAACAGATTTCTAAGATTTCCTAAATATCAGTCACTATACAAAAATCTGAGAAACCAAACATGGTTAAACCTTGCCCATAAAGCAAAGCATACTAGTTTATCATTATTTATAATTTAATGATGAATACTATAAAGTATTCATCATTAAAATACTAAATAATACTAAATACTAAAATAATAAAGTACTGAGGCATGTGTGGATAGCCCATCTACTAGTTTTAATTGCCCAGGGAAACCTTTGCTGCATTTTTCCAAACTGTCTGAGTGAGTGACCTCTTGTGCCCCGCAAAAGCCTGCTATGTTTCTATTTATCTCAGACACTCCTAATTGTCTTGAGTCCATTGCCAACCACAGGCACTCACAGCAACAAAACCAATTAAAGACCATGGATTCTGTAAGGACATGGTTGTAATTATAATTTGCTATCGGTAAAAGATGAACTTTTTCTCTGTTTCTTATATTAGTCAGGTTTTATTCCGATGCAAATACACTTTCTGAGAAAAAAAAAGGAAAAAGAAACACTTGAGAAGCATTGACCATGCATTCCTATATTCAGTATCCCACTAATATATTGGAACATAATAGTATCCGTGTCTTATCAGCAAATATCCTTGCCTTCTCACATTCCTTCTATAATACACACACACACACACACACACACACACACACACACACACACACACACACAGAGAGAGAGAGAGAGAGAGAGAGAGAGAGAGAGAGAGAGAGAGAGAGAGAGAGACAGAGAGAGAGACAGAGAGAGAGACAGAGAGAGAGAGAGAGAGAGGTTCTTTATCTACTATTTCCATATTGTAATACTCTTTTTAAGCTTTGAAAAGTAAATAAAACATACAAGTCTTTGAAAGTTTCTAAACACAGTACTCTCAAGGTTTTTCCTATGAGGTCATATAAACACTAATGATTATTGTGGAGAAGAATAAATGCTCTGACCACTTGAGCTGCCTAGTAGTTTTGCTGAAAGCTGCAGGGAGGTAACTTTGAGAGTCAGAACCCATTCTAGGTTGGCCTTTTCAGTGATACGGATGTCTTTGTGTCATTTATAGTCTTGATCCATGTTCCTATTAAAGGTGGACTTGGGTGAAATCATTCTTTGGTCTGTTGTCCATGCCTGGGGTAGAGATGCACTCATTCGCATATCATTAGGAAAAGGCATAGATTTGTAACATCTGAGGTACCTGTCTTGAAAATCAAAACTAAAGTACCAATCGTGGAGAGGTAGCCTTTGACATTCTGTAATGTTCTGACTGGTGGTTTATATCTTCCCACACAGCATGATGAAGTTAGACTGAACTCTTTACTACCTAGTGAAATCCAATTAATTTAGAACAAGTTTTAGAAAAATGTGTTGGTTGTGATTCAGAATGGAGGGAACATTGATTATGGTTTTAAGTCATGATGCTATATGTGCATTCCAGAGCATGATAAATCAATTTCACTGAAAGAAAGGGCAGAAGATGTGTGTGTATTTATCTTATCCCCAAACATCACACTCCATTTCTTTTAAGATGTTTACTTTTGGGAAATTATACTGCTCTACATAATTCTTCTAGTGGGGGAAAGACCATGTCCTAAGTACAGGAAAACACATATCTTCTTGCACTTCACTCATTCTATCAAAAAAAGTGACACTTCACAAATGTCCCTATTGCCTTCTGTTCTTTGAAGTACGTGAGCATACTAATTCATAATTTTTCCACTTTTGAAGCTGCCAAGGCTTCTCAATGGTTTAGACATTTATGGACTTTCTAGAATTTAGCAGCTATCTTTTTTCCTTGTAAAATATATGTTCTATTGACTTCCTATAGGAGTTTTACATATTCTTTAAAGCCCACAAGAAAAATCCACATTCTTACCACTTGATTTCTATAGACTACAGCTTTACCCCCTGCTCTATTTACCCAGGATGCCCCTCTTTCATGCCATTTAGAGATGAATTTAAGATGTGTGTGTGCATGTGTGTGTGTGTGTGTGTGTGTGTGTGTGTGTGTTTGGGTGCCCGTGCATGTGTATGGTGATGTGTGGTAAATGTCATAAATGTGCTGGTGTCCTCTGATGCTACACAGTAATCCCCATTGCTTGTACCTTGACTTATAGGCAGTTGTGAGCCATCTGACCAAGGCCCTGGATAACAAACTATCCTTGCCTTCTTTGACAATAGTACATACTCTTAAATGCTGAGCCATCTTTTCAGGCCCTGTAGCCCTCTTCATTTCTGTTTGAACCTCTGAACATATGAACCTAGGTTTTACAATACATACTTTAGCACAATGCTAAGAATTAAGTTCTCCCAAGACATTTGTAATATAAGTAAATATATACATAAAATAGCTAATTAATGCCATTAATTGTGCCTGTTACCAAATGGACAACTTGTTTTTGATTACTAGATTATGGCTGTACATGTTTATAGACCCTTGTAAATCAACTAATTCTTTCAATAATTTGAACATAGATTTATCTTCCTGAGTCTTTATAACATTTATTTTCTATAAAATAAAACATAATTTAAAGCTTTTATTTAGGATTTTGTTTGGTTTTGCATTCCAACCTGCTTTATTGTTTTGCAAAAGAATGTTGCCTTGATTTTTATCTTTTAAGTTCTGTCACTTACAAATCATAATTACAAAGTTAATGACAGAAACAAAACATACTCAGCACTTTGAGTTGATTTTATCAGTGAATGAGGGACCTTAAAATGTGGAAGCCTGATGCAATTATATTTTGGATTTTAGCTGTATATATTGCAGAGATCAATAAATTTGTATATTTTCTGAAATTACATATATATATAATATTCTGTATGTATATACACAAAAATATCTATTTGTCAGAAATTTTTCTTGCTGTGTGTTTGTACATGTGTGTTTTACATGTACACCTCTGTGTGGGTGCACATGTCTGCCAGAGAGAACAATGGGTGTCATGTCCTATCACCCTCTATTTTATCCCCTGGAGATATAATTCCTTACTAAGCTTGTAGTTATGCTAGGATGTTCTAGAAATCTGTGACTCCATTCCTCATGCCACTAGGTTGTCCCTGAACAGTCACACCCAGATTTTTAACTGGGTGTCTGCACTGAAACCTCATGTGTGTGCTATAAGTGCTCTTGTCCATTGACCCATCTCCTCTATTTTGTTTCACTGTTCATATTTAATGCTCTGATTTTGTTCATAAAGGCATTATGAACTCTTAGAAAGATTCATCATTGCAGAATCACAAAATAGGACAAACTCATTCTTCAAAGAGAAGAAAGCCATCTCTTCTGACCCAATCTAAAGCTGACAAAGTTACCATTGTTAAAGTCAACATTCATTGTTACATCCAGTAACAGGATCCCAGTAAGACCACTCCACTTCTAGTGAAAATGCAACTGAAATGCATACATCTCACGCAGTAAAACGTTTTCTGTCTGCAGAAATCTGAAGGAATGGATTCAAAGTGAAGAAAAAGTAAGACTAAAAGAGCTTATCATCATACCAGTACAAATAGATCCCTAAAATGAAGAGGGATAATTAAAGTATTGTACTATTTAACCTAAATCCTAAGAGTACTTCAAACTAACATTTAAAATTTGACTTTATGATCCATTATATTGATCCCCACATAAAGAAATATCTATTGTTATTCCATCACTGATGTACCCAATGAACACATTGAAAAGCTCCTTTGCAGGAAAAATGGCTGTGGTTGCTAGAGATGGATTCATGGACAAGATTTACAAAGTTATAGACCCCACATAACTTAAATGCTTAAAGAAATCAAAGAACATATTTTATGTGTATCATTTTTTTTCTCCTTACAATTTTTATTCTAGGATATCTCTAAATGAAGAAATTCCTCATATTTATTATGTAATATTTAATATAATTTAAAGATAAAAGCAACTATTATTCCTGGTTATTTAAAACATCTTGTAGAGTCAGCTGAGACAGTATATATTGAATTAATATGTTTCTATTATCCTTACATTGGGACACAAGGCTTTCTCACACATAAGACAGTGAGTAGCATTACACATTGTGTTATTCCCTAAGAAACTGTATTTAGTATCAAATATGAAGCTTGTTTTAGTCAAACAATTAGCTAGCCTACTCTGCTTGGTAAAAGGAATGTTCCAAACCCTTCTAAATTCAATGGCCAGTAACCTTTTAAACATTTTTTTATTGTTATTCCTTATATGTATTCTTTTTTTATTTCTGCAATTGAGAAGTTTAATTATAACTAGAAAACACTCATTAAATTTTATTTGTTAATATTCTATGAAATATACTTAGTTTACAAAGATTCTTTAAAAGCAATTGGCTCCAAAGTAATTGGCCTAGAATTTGAAACCATGATAAGAAAACAACCACTAAAATTATCAAGCAGCAGAGGACTGAACAATGGCTCAGTGTGGCCGGTAGTAGCACACTGATCTTGGAGATGAGCCTGCTACCATTCCCAGCACCCATATCCGAAAGCTTACAACCACCTGCAACTCCAGCACCAGGCAATCTAACAACTTCTGGTCTCTACCAGCAGTGCACTCGTGCACACACATACCATCCCTTCAACCATATAATTAAAAGTAATAAAGATACAGTTAAAAAATAAAGCACTGGCATCTTAATTTTAAAAGAAGTGTTGCAATTTGAAACAATTGAAAGATGTTAGTGCTCGACTTCTAGCACTTGAACTCTTAGCTCATTACTTGTTTCCTTAACTGTAATGTGAATGTTACAGATAATGTCCAGCAGTGCTATTTTTCAATTAAATAATATTCCAATTTGTTTGCATCTTCTGTATCCATTTATTAGTGGATGGGACACAGGTTGGTTCCATAATTCAGTTTGTCTTGGTGATTTTACGTTTAAACAAAGGCAGATATGCCTTGAAAATTCCAATCTCATTTCTTCTGCTAATCAAGAAACATTGTTTTCTTGAAAAATGTTGAGGGCAAGGCTGCTGAATGTTTTTACAATGAAAAGGTTTTTTGTGAGACAATGCTTATGCCAGCTATTTAGATATGATGATATTAGCGTCTTCTCCAAATATCATTTTATGTGCAGTAAATATATACCATCACATACGATTTATTAACAAATTATCACTCTAATAAGATGGTGTGTTTACCTGTTATTATTCTATTACATGAATGACAGAAGCTTTTAGCTCTAGTTCCTTGACTAATTCCACAGCATGCCTCCTCTGTAGCTTTTCTTTACACTGTTAGATGAGAGGACCAGTAAGTCTCCAATAGTATGAAGATAGTCATTTCAAGTATCTGCTGTGGAAGTTGAGTTTCTCTCTCATTAACACATTTTCATAGTTTCAACATTTTATTTGGATGAGAAATGATCAGGACTCATGGGTCTCTAAGTGAGCAGAAAAGAAGGTCATGAGAAAGCTATTCCTCAATTGATTTTTGTACTGATATTTCACTAGACAAATGTAACCACAAACTACTAAAGGACAAAACTTACATCCAAAGTTTATTAAACTGGCAAACTGTGTTTGTGATAATTTGTTTTCCAACTCTATCTCTGTCTCTGTCTCTCTCTGTCTCTCTCTCTCTGGTGTGTCTCTCTGTGTGTGTGTGTGTGTGTGTGTGTGTGTGTTCACACACATTGTTACGGGAGTGCTTGATTTTGTTGTGACTGGTGGGAAAGTCAGAGAACTTCTGGAAATCGGTTATCTCCTTCTACCATGGGTTGAAGATACTGAACTCCGCTCAGAATTTTGCAGTAAGCACATCTACCCTCTAAGCCACCTCACTGACTTAGCTTCATGTTTTAGATTATTTCCCCTGAAGACAGATGATGACATTGATAAAAAAAATCCTTCCACCCATAATTTAGTCAATGAACTGTATCTAAGTCTGCACCAGATGAAGAGACATGGATATTGTTTTCTAAATATATATCTTCCTCATACTGATGAATTTTTAAATTGGAATGTAAAAAACATTGGTTCGCTCCACAACTAGCTTAGTTATGGAAACCTGATAATTATCTGTGAAATTAGATTGTTTAGAAATTATGAATTACAGTTAAAATGCATGACATTAAATGCAAATTATGTTTCTAAATTAAATACATATGTAACAAAATAGACTTAATACATTGTTAAAAGTCAACTAACACAGCGCTTTCTGAACTTGTATGGCTCAAAAGTTTTCTCTCATTCTTAAATCTTTTATTCCTTTTATTCCTTTTCAGGTCTGCTTTACACACACACACACACACACACACACATATTCTCATGGAACAGGAGATACACACTCATGATTTTAAAAATTTGATTAAGACATTGATATTAAATCTAATGAAATCTAAGTTTATCTGGATTCCCACTATTTTGTACTTTTATGGGACTTTATATCAAAGTCAGCAAGGATGATATCCCAGGTTTAGATCAATTATCTCTGCTTATTCGATCCTGCCTGAACTTCTAACTACATAATACACTTACAAACATCCAGAAATAATTTTCAATACTGTTATTTATTAAATTATATGGAGTACAGAACTACGTAAGTGCAAGATTAGAAAAGTATGTGAAGTGAACATTTATAAGAATGGTAAGCCACAGATCATCTAATAAAAAGTCCACATTAGCCGTGAGAACCCTCCTTCAAGTTGTTGGTCAGGGTTGTTCAAAATCTCTCAAAACACTTTAGTCCACTGCTGTTGTCCTTGGTTGCTCCTGAGAAGTAGAAAGTAAGGATCCATTTCTAAAATTACCATGAACACCAGAAACAGGGCCCAGAAGACCTGAGCTGGATTAACCTGAAAGCCTCCTCTCTGAGGACTAGCTTTCATGGTATCAGAAGGTGCAATGCAAGCGTCCAGTGAAGGGAAAGCAAATAAAATCCTAGCCAGGTATTATTATAGCTATGAACTGCAACAAAACTATGCATGACACAGCATGCTAACTGATTGTATCAGTGGTCATCCCTAAAAACATACATACAAGTACAATTGTATGCACTGGACAGGCTGTACATAGGAATATATAAACTCCCAGAAACTATGACACTATACGCAAGATCTGCACAAGCTCATGCCAAACAAAATTCCAACATAGAAGAAGGGAAGTAGACATGATTCCCCACCCATAAACAAAGCATTATTGGTATTTGATAACTGCTGTGTGAGATAAATTAAATTTTTTAATTGTGTGATGCCTGAATTTTAATCTCACTGTATGACAGGTTCCTAGCCCAGGATTAGTTAGCCAACACCACTTGGATGCTGCTTTATTATTTTTAAAGAAAAAGAGAGAACCTGAAATTAGGTGGGTAGAGAAATAAAAAAGATCTGGAATTGTGTGAGGAAAGAGTTATATAATAAATATATATTGTATAAAACTTTGAATGAAAATTTTAAAATGTTTTAAAAGACATTATATGCATGTATGAAACTACCAAACAATGAACATTGAAATAAAAACTAAATGGATATGTGGAAAACAGTTTCTGTTCACATAACACATTTTTCTTTTGTGTGTTCTTGTGTGCCTCTGTATGTAGGCATGTGGGATGAGTGTTTGTGTGTGTGTGTGTGTGTGTGTGTATATGATCCATGAATGCATCAAGGACAAATAGAAGCCATATCGCTATTACTTGTTCCCCTATTTCCTTGAGTCAGGGTCTTTCACAGAATGTAGCAGTCAGAGTCATTTGTTTGTGATTTTACTTGCTGTTGTTGTTTTTACATTCTGCTCTTCCAGCTAGGCCACTTATATCTCCCTCAGAAATTCTGAAATGACAATTACATGCAGGTACACAGCAGTTGGAAATCTAAATTCAGATCCTCATACTTGCACAGGAAACACCTTTACCCTCTGTGTAACCTCTACAGACCCCAATGCAAAACTTCAGAACTAGTATAAGATATCCCATCTCTAAAAGAAAATTAGTGACTGACAATAAAAGCACAATAAGGGTGACCATATAAACTGACATAAAATGCACATGACTAACAAATATATAGAAGATCAATGTTCTTAATAACAAGAACTGAAATTACACTGAGGTCTGTCAGATGGGCAATAATATTAAAGATTGACAATGAACTCTGAAGCAACATAGAATCACACTCATGTACTTTTCCTAGGAATGTAAATTGGTTCATTCCCTCCTAGATGAGGGTGGATTTTCTTATGTCTTTCAAAAATAGACATACATTTGTGCTTTTTTTTTCTTATTTTTCTCTTTTCTTTTTTTAAATTGGATATTTTATTTATTTACATTTCAAATGTTATTCCTTTTCCCGGTGTCCACTCCAGAAATTCCCTATCCCATCCCCCCTCTCCCTGCTTCTATGAGGGTGCCCTGGGGGGGGACCCACCCCCCCCCCCCTACCTCTCTGCCCTGGCATTCCTCTACATAGGGGCATCAAGCATTCCCAGGACCATTTTCATTTAACAATACCCTATCAAGAATCTTTCCTAGTGTTTGACTGTTTAAAAAAAAAAAGTAAAAGTAAAAGCCTGTGATTGGTGAATGTACAACATTCAGTAAACTAGGAAAGCTCATAAACAAAAAAGATCAGTTAAAGAAATCAAGGCATATGAAAATGGATGTAACACAGCAATAAGACAAGAATGACATATATTTTACTTCCAAGACAGTGGTTCATGAAAGGGATAATATTTCTCCCCTGAACACATTTGGCTGTTAAAACTTGTGGCAGGGTTGTTACTGATATTCAATGCATAGAGATCAGTGACATTTTCAAACATCCTAAAATATTCCATAGCTCCTTACATCAAAACTATAATGTTGATTATAGTTTATAATGTTAATTCATAATGTTAATAGTGAAGAAACCCCAAGTTGTACTATGAAAAATGCACAAGGTGTGATCTGGATGAGAATTGTCTCCCATAGGCTTATCGATTTGCAGAGTTGGTCACCAGTAGACGTCACTATTTGAAGTAGTTATGGGTCCTTTAGAAGACGGAACTTTGGTGGAGAAAGTCTTTCCAAGGAACAGACCTTGAGGATTTATTGCCTCATACCATTTGCTGTTCTCTCTCTTGATTTACTTTATGTGGATGAAAATATTCTCAACCAGCGTACTGTTTTTGCTATGCCTTCCCTTATAAGATGGACTATATCCTTTGGAAAATATATGCAATTATAAACCCCTTTATATGAAGTTGCCTTTGGCAAAGGTATTTTATCACTGCAGCAGAAAAGTAAACACTATATTGTCATTTACATTAATAAAAAAGAAGGGGTTGCAATCTTTGTTGGTAAAGTTTCATTGTTAATGGAGTTTAGAATTTTCAAAGAAATACATCCATGGGTGTATCTATGACAGTATTGCCAGAAAGGCTTAACAGGCAGAAAGACTCACTTTGGAGATGAGTAGCATTGTTTTATGGGCTGGGGCTATGAAATGAGTATGCAGAACGTCAGCTGAGCAGCAAAATCCATTTCTCTCTATTTTCTTACAGTAGTACCAAGTTTGTATATATCTTTTTTTTTTTTGCTTGCCTAGTGGAGGAGGGTACTACATTTTTTTTTATTTTATATTTTCTTATTGTTATTTAAAATAGGCTATCATGCAGCCCACGCTGGCTATGAATTTGCTTTGTAGACAAGGATGGCCTTGAATTTGTAGTTCACTTCCCTCTATCTCTACAGAGCTGGGATAACCAGCGTGCCCACTGAATGTAGGGTCATGCAGTTCTGGTAACTAGACCCACAATTCCATGCATGCTAGGCAAAAACTCGTCCAATTAGACTATGCATCCAGTCTTAGATGACTCCATTTTTTTATGGGTTATTGAAATGAAGGGTTCAACTCTTCTCTGTCTTCATTTTCCTGTGTGTGATTCTTACTTCATGTTGGTCAATTCAAATCACAGCATACACACTCTACAGAGCCAAACAATGAGAAAGCTAGACATACAAGCCCAACTGAAAACACATTCATTTTGCTCCTTTTAAAACACAACAAAAAAAGTGTTCTCCTTTCTCTTTTTGGAAAGTTTTGTTAAATATAAGTGAATCACTCTCCAGATCACGCTGAAGACAGTTGTGCTGAACTAGGGCTTGACTTCCAAGAGAAGAAATTTAATGACAACTTAAAGTGAACTTACTACAAAAGTAAAACAAATCAATGATTATTGTTATGATCATTAGTTATTAAGATTTCAACACAGTTGAAAAAATATTAAGTGGAAATTTCTGGGTTTTTTGGAAACTCAGTTGTGTCATATCATGTCTTTCTCGAAACTGTCTTGTAAGAGGACACATGATATTATCCTGGAAGCTGTCTTGTGAGAAGACGTTTTGCTGAAACAGATGCTTGAAAGAGTATATGATGTTTGAAAAACATATAAGTAGAACCACACAGCCAGGGAAAGGACACACTTAATTTTCTATACCTTGCAATGCTTTGCCATTCTTTGCTATTCTTTGCTGGATTATATTTCATAGAGAGAAACAAGCCTAAGGACTTCTCGTGGTATTCCAGCTGATTCTTGACACTTCTGCTGAGTCATGTCCATTCAGCACAGCCTTCTGCTGGAATGAGCTTCTGTCACTGACTCATATTTTTTGTTTGCTATTGGACTTGAGTTCTGGTACCTGACAAAAAAGAGTGAAATCAACCCAAAGAACTACTTCTAAACAGGTCCACAACCCCCTTTTCTTAGAAGATTTCTTTTGCCCCTACCTCTAGTCAGGGAGTTAGAAGGGAGATTAAAGTACTTAAGAACCCTAAATAAAGTAGGTTTAGGATAATCTAAACCTACATAAGTAGATAATTAAACACTAAGTAACAGCCCCATGCTTTTAAATTGAGACAGCACATTAATACAAGTGTGTGTGCATGTGTGTGTGTGTGTGTGTGTGTATGCATACCAAAGTATGAGTGTCTGGTTGTGCAAGTCTATGTATATGTTATTTATATTTTAAAACGTATTTTATTTATTCTTTGAGAATTTCCTACATATATACAATACATTTTTAGCATATTTACCTCTCATTCCTCCTCTGCAACTTCTCCTAGGTGCTCCAATCTCTTCTGTTTCCTAATTTCATGTTTTCTTTTTTGGAACCCACTGAATCCAGTATTGCTGGTCATGTGTGTGTGTGGTGTGTTTGTGTGTGTGTGGGGGGGGAATAAGGAAGAGAGAGAGGGAGAGGAAGAGGGAGAGGAAGAGGGGGAGGCGGAGGGGAGGGGAAGGAGAAGGGAGGGGGAAAGGGGAGGGGAGGGGGAGAAGGACAGTTCTTAGGATAATCCAGCAGTCCTCTAACAGGGACATTTTTTCCCATAGCAGTTCTTTGCTCTTTCTGGATAAAATTTTTGTTGTAACAGTATTGTAGATCTTGATGTCATTTGTAGAAAGAAGAATGACAGTTTATTGATTGTCAGTATGTCTAGATTTAAGGTCATTATGGAGCTAGATCTCAGGTTGTGTTATGTGAGTGAGTGGGTATGATGAATTTTCTAGAGTAGGTTAACTAAGGTGAGAAGACACACCTGAACTATAGACTTAATGAAATGGAGATGAGAATTGAGCCAAACAATGCAAAATTCTAAAGGAAAAATATCAGTGATCTTTCAACTATTAGATTTCAAGAAGCAGTATAGGTCAAAAAATGCACCTATGTTTCAAGAAGCAGAATATATAATTTTTGTTTGATACAAATAAGTAAAAAAGTAAGTATGATGTCATCAGAAAAATTCTCAAAGAAATAAAACATTTGTTTATCATATCAAATATTTGTTCTTAGGCACAAGGGGACAAATCTAATCCTAGTTAGTCAAAAGCAATCTGACTTGGGGTCCCCTGAATTTAACAGTGTTAAGAATGATCAATTTTAAAGACCTTCCCAAGTTAAAAAAAAAAAACTAGAGACACTTTTGCAGAATGATTATGTAATTTTTTTAGAATTCAATTTAAAATAATCTGCTAAGGATAAAACTGTATGTATATGACTATAGATGAAAGCAGGGCACTAAAATTCTAGAAATGTTTCTTCTGCAAGAAGCTTTCAAAAGTTTCCATAATACATTCCTTTAAAGGTTGTAATTTTCTCACAAACAGAGAGATAAAATATGCAACTTAACAAAATTGTAAATGAAAAAAGGTGCATAACAACAAATACCAAGGAAATCCAGAGAGTTTAAATATGTTGTAAGGACAGACTTAAAAAATCTGTACCTCACAAAATTGGAAAAAATCTAAAAGAAATGGATAATTTTCTGAATAGGTTCCAGTTACCACAGTTAACACAAGGTTTAAATAAGCAATTTAAACAGACTTATAACCTCTAGTGAAATAGAAAAAGTCGTTAAAATTCTACCAACAATAACAACAACAACAACAACAACAACAAAAACACAGCACAAGATTGTTTTAGGCCTGAATTCTACCAGACTTTCAAAAAAGAGTCAATGCTAATGCTTCTCAAATTATTCACAAAATAGAAACAGAAGGAACATAATATATTCTATGAGGTCAGAGTTACCCTGATACCAAAACCACATAAAGACCTAACAAAAAATAGAATTACAGATGAATTTCTCTATGAACATAGATGTAAAATTAATGAAATACTTGCACACTAAATCAATCAATCAATCAATCAATAAAAACAGTGATCCAATATTATCAGTTAGGCATTATCCTAGACACTCAGGAATAGTCCAATATATGAAAATCAATAAATGTAAGCCACCATATAAACAATCTGAAAGAAAGAAAGAACACATGATTTTCTCTCTAGATACAGAAAAGCTCTTTGATAAAACCCAACACTACTTCATATTAAAAGCTCTAAAGAGATTATGGAAACAAGGCACATGCCTCCTGCTATAGTGGGAAAATACCCAGGCAGCCCTGCACTCTCTCAGAGAAGAAGAGGAAGGAGAGATGGGGAGAATGACTGTGAGGAAGGAACCAGGAGAAGGAGGGGCAGGATGTAATGTTGAATAAATAAATAAATAAATAAATAAATAAATAAATAAGAAAATAGCTATATTAATATACCTAATCTTACATATTAGCTATCTTTGAAAATGTGATTTTTGCCTTTTATTTTATATAAGTGGTTAAAATTTAAATATGTAAATGAAACAAATTGGATCTTAAAGAAATTTAAATTTTCATTGTATAATAACTTTTAAGTTATTCCTGATACTAATAGAGTTCATAAAGAATGAAGTCTTTGTCATAAATTCAGAAGAGGTGCCAATGGATTCTATAATGAATAAACTCTGATTTTCTACAATAGAACATAATAAAAGACCCAACAATTTACCAACATACCTCAACATAATAAAGCAATTTAGAGCAAGCCCATAGCCAACATCAACTTAAATGGAGAGAAAGTCAAAGCAATTCTATTTACATCAAGAACAAAACAAATACAGTTTGTGAAGATTTAGCTAGAGTATTAAGACAACTGAAGGAGATCAAGGACATAAAAATTGGAAAAGAGATGTCAAAGTATCATTATTTGCAGACAATATACATAAGTGACTTTTAAAAATTCCCCTAGAGGAATGTTGTAGCTGATAAACACTTTCAGCAAAGTAGCTAGAAATAAACTTAATTCACAAAAAAATCAGTAGGCCTCCAGTATAATTGACAAATAGTCTGAAAAATAAATCAGAGAAAGAACACGTTTCACAATAGCCTCAAATAATATAAAATATCTTGGAATGACTGCAAACAAGTTAGTTAAAAACTTGTATGATAAAAACTTCAAGTCTGTGTAGAAAAAATTGAAGAAGATATCAGAAGATGTAAAGACTTCCCATGCTAGCGAATGGGTAGGATTAACATAGCAAAAATGGCCATCCTACCAAAAACAATCTGCAGATTCAGTTCAATCCCATCAAAATTTCAACATAATTTCTCACAAAATCTGAAAGAACAATTTTGAGCTGTATAAAGAAGCATAAAAATTAAAGGATAGATAAAACAATCCTGAACAATAAAACAACTTCTCTTCTCCAGGTCTCACAATTCCTGAGTTCAAGCTGTACTACAATATAGTAGTAAAAATAGCATTGTATTAACATAAAACAAATTTGTTGATCAATGCAAATGAATAGAAGACCCAGACAGAAATCCACACACCTATGAAAATTCAGTTTTTTTTGGTAATGAAACTAAAAACACACACTAGAAACAGTAATAGTAATAATAAGAATAATAATATAACAGTAATAATAAGAGACAGAATCTTTAACAAATACTGCTGGTCAAACTGGAAATCTACATGCAGAAGAATGCACATATCTACTACCCTAGAGAAAACTCAAGAGGAAGTAGATTCAAGACCTCAAAAATAAACCCAGATAAGCTTAATCTGATAGTCGAGAAAGTAGGAAATAGCTTGAATGTGTTGGCATAGAGACTTTCTGAACAGAACAGTGTTAGCACAGCCACTATGATCAACAATTAACAGAACATCACGAAATTGAAAAACATCTATAAGGAAAAATACCTTCACTCATACAGTATCAGAAAAGATTTTTGCCAAGTCTACATCTGATAGAAAATTGATATTCAAAATACATAATTCAAGATACTAGATATCAAAAACAAAAAAACCCAAAGAATCAAAAGAAAAATGTAGCACAGAACTAAACAGAGTAGTCTTAGTAGAGGAAACTCAATAGCTGAGAAACACTTAAAAATATTCAACTTCCTTACACATCAGGGGAATGCAAATTAAAGTTACCTTGAAATTCCACTTCTTACACTTCTCACAATGGTTAAAATCATTAACAATAGTGACAACTCATGCTGGAGAAGATGTGAAGCAAGGGGAACACTCCTCCCTTACTATTGGGAGTGTCAACTTGTACAGCCACTATGGAAATCAGGGTGAAAGTTCCTCAGAAAGGCGGGAAATGATCTCCCTTTCAACTCAGCTATACAACTCTTGGTCATGCACCCAAAATACAGTTCATCCTACCACATGGACACCCAGTCAGTCATGTTCATTACTACTATTCAAAAAAGCAAGAAACTGGAAACTCTCTAGATGTCCCTCAACAGAAAGAATGAATAAAGAAAATGTGCTTCATTTACATAGCTGTTAAAAAAGGACAACATAAAATTTGCAGACAAATGAATGGAACTCAAAAAAAAAGGAAATCACCCTGTATGAGGTAATCCAGAACCAGAAAGATAAGTGTGGAATGACTTTGCTTGTATGTGAGGGAGACTGAGTCCCAACTGGCCATCTCTTACATTCATATGAAGGCTACAGTATCTGGACTAGAATGCAACCAGTGTTGTTGGCCAAACGGTTCCACGAGAATCCATAAACTACCCAGTCTGTTGCCAAGATAATAGGATGCTCTTCGCAAACTTGACAGCAAGGTCCAATTTCTGAAGACAGTATCCCACAACTCATTGAATATGTGGAGGTAGAGGTGGTACCTATATAGAACCTACATCTCCTTGTTCTTTTGTATTTGATACTGGAAGTTACTCAGCAGGCTACCAAAAGAGAAATGTAAACATCAACCCAGTCGCCAACATTTAATTTTGTAATATGTTCTACGTGGGAAAGTATGATAGGACGATGGTGGCAGAAAGCTTGTGCGATAATCCAACAATGTCTAATCTGATTTAAAGTCCACTTCATAAAATGGAACCCACACTCAACACTGCTTGAGTGATCAAGAACCAGAAACGAGA
Source organism: Grammomys surdaster (assembly GCF_004785775.1). NCBI lineage: Eukaryota > Metazoa > Chordata > Mammalia > Rodentia > Muridae > Grammomys > Grammomys surdaster. The sequence goes on from NW_021604591.1 coordinate 6,501,796, forward strand.
GAGCCCAGAACCTAGGGTAAAAACCAATATGACTGATATTTTAAAAAATAAACTAAACATATTTTAACCCCTAATGATATTCTGCTAGAGACTTCCTCCTGCAATGGATGAAAACAAATATAGAAACATACAGCTAGACATTACACCGACAGAGATACTTTGGAACACTCAGCTCTAAAAGAGATGCCTCTATCGAATCCCTCTCCTCAGAGCTTAGTTAGCCCTGTGGGGAAAGAGGCAAAAGTCATGTAAGACCCAGAGGGAATGGAGTAGATTAGAAATGTAAACACCAACCCAGTCACAAACCGTTTGAAAAAGAGGCTCTAAATCTATACAAAACTGTTACGAAATCATAGAGACTGCCGCAACAAGGACCTACGCATGTCTTCAACAGGTGCTCTGCATTTATAACATAGCTTCCAGTTTAGCTCTTCTATGGGACTCCGGAATGTGTGACTAGTGGGTCTCTAATTCTTGTGCCTTCTCTTGGGGCACTTTTCCTTTTATAATTTTGCTTTGTCCAACTTTGTTGTGATAGTTTTAGCTTTATCTTACCATATTTGATTTAAAACAAACAAAACACTATTGAAACCAAAATAAAGTTAAAAATTGCCTGAGTAAAGGTTAATATTTTATGAACATTTCTCTGATCATGCCTTGAGCTATGCAGTACATTATGTCTCTCAGGAGTAAGTAGTCTCATCCATAATAAAATTGATTAAACATTAAAAAAGAATCTGATTTCCTATTATATATTTCTGCAGTTATATTTAGATAAACCAAATGATATAACAGCAAAATATCTCTAGTGCATATCAACTTAACACAAACCTTAACATTATAATTCCTTTACTATAGCATTTTCATTGTGCTATACACAATGTTAAATATTAATTTTTACATTCTATTTATACTAAAATACAATTTCTTTTAGCATGATTTATCTTCGAGACTCATTTTATCGCTAGATAATGGCCCATTAAGTAAGCATCACTTGCTTAATTCACTTTTCATCTCCTACTTGCCCTTCCATCCCCCTCCACTGTTCAGCATTATAAATAGTACGGAAATAAACGCTTTCTGCATGCTACATAATTCTCATCCAGACTCATTCATTCTAGGGTGTGTAGGTCTGGTATAAATTTCTCTCTTTGGAATAATTCCCAGAATTTAAATAACTGAATATAAAGTAGTGTCCTTCTCAAAATTATTGAGACATAAAGATAAATCACTCTTCAGAGATTCAGAAAGCAATTCACTACAAAAGAAAATTTACGTGTACTGACAATTATCTAAATAAGATGTGTTTGGTTAGTCTCAGATATTAAGATGGTATGGCCAGTATGGTGGAGCTTTGATGTAGTTAGTGACAAGTCTTCTATGCTCCTGAACTGAAAGGTAGAAAGAAGCCATGTGGTTTTTGGTCTGGTCTCATTTGGTTGCTGAAATATCTATTACAGAAATGACTAGAATACATCTAAAGGATCTGAAGCTTTATCTTGGCATGAAAATGAACAAGGAATTCCTTGAGGACCTCTGACCTCTTGGTCAAAGTCCTGCTCCAAAATCATGTCCATCCTGAAGCTGTACACAAAACTATAATGTTTAATTTTCTAGTCTCTATGATAATTCAGGTCATTAGGGATGAATATTTAGTCAGCCACTTCACAGTACCAGAGATCTTGGTTGAAAAATCCCAAACACTCAAAGTCTTTCAATTTATAAAACAATCCTTCGCATTCTATTTAACAACTTTATACAGTCTTCTATTTTGTTTAGTTGCATGTATTGAGCTGTCAGTAGGTTATATTTGTTTTGCATCTTTTTGTGCTCTATCTATTCATGTGTCTTGCCATTAGTACAATTGGTGTGTAGAATTTTTATAACCATTGTTGCGGGAGGTGCCACAGAGACTGAGAAAATAGAATACTCATAATCTGAATTAAAGCTGTCTGGTTTTTGTTGTTTTGTTTTGTTTTTGTTTTTTTTTTGGCAACATGTGAGCTTTTAGCACTTGTGAACTTGGTTTTCTTCTAGATATATGATGAGAATTCTACATGTTTTACTGCAAACATTGCTGCTAAACTAGTTAATAGGAAATGATTTGAGAGGAAATGTACTTGAAACGTCATTTCATCACACATCCTCTATGGATATTGCTCCTTACTGAACTCAGCTTCTTGACATCTAAAACATATTCATAATATATGTTGGGTTGTTGTTTTTCATATCAATGATTATATAATCAATGATTATTTAACTGAAAGCACAAGTTAGAGAAAGAAAGAATACTTAGTTCTTTCAGAGGGGAAGTCTATGAATGCTTGGCCTGTGGCATTGGGCAGTGCTCTTGGTAGCTGAGGAGGGTAGGATAGGAACCCATTTACCTTACATAAGACCAGAAACAGATAGCCAGGAGGGACATAGAACCATAGCTTTAAAAGAAACACCTTTAGTGACAGCTCTCTGCCTTGTTCCCGTCTCCTAATATTTCCAGAGCCAACACCTTAGTACCAACAGCTGAGGATCAAGCACTCAACACACTAGTCTGTAGCCATGCTGAAAATACAAGGGATGATTGTTATTACTAAAACAAGTAAGGTTCATGAATTAATTTATTATTATTTTATGGAATATTTGAATCTCAGCTAAACTTCCTTGATCTTATCGAACATGTACTTTCTAACATGCATCTCTTAACCGTTTTTTCACAACTGAAATATTTTAGGAAATTTCCAGAACCCATCAGCTAACAGCTATGTGATGACTATATACATTACCATTCTTGTTGATATGAATTCATTAAGATTTTTCAACAAACAAATGCACACACTTGCTTTAGATAGGAGGAAATGCCATTCATAATTATTTCACCCCTTTTGTGAGAAGTCATGCTGCATTTTGTCAGTGACTCAAAGATGCCAATGGAGGGCACAGACACGTGTTAAAGAGCCCATTATTAGTTTAGCTTTAAAAATAAAATCTTCAAAGTTTCCAGGAGGAGAACTAATATATTCTTTTTATTCTAGATGCTTGGTATTTTAAGTTGAATATGAAACATCGTTGAATCACACTGGCAGATTCCAGAAGATGATTAAGCACAGCATCTATTAAAAAATGTATTCCAATTACCAAAAAACATGCTAAATAAAAACACGTTCCTACAGTTAGAACTCAGCATTTGAGTAATCTTCAACATTTTTTAGTTAATTTTTTTAGCTTTCCTTCCTGTTATGATTTATCCAAAATATCACAGCCTATGAAAAGAAAAGACTAAGTTAGAGTGCTCCCGATTTCATGGACACGTTTCTTGCAAATGCTTTTCATCGCCTCCATTTTCTGGCCTTTTCTGTAAATTTTAGCCTGAGTCAATTTGTTTAGTCCATCACTATGCTTTCATACCTGTAATAATGACTCATTGGTCAGCATTGATTTTTAAATAGATTGTATATTATCCAATGGTGTGCTACCTAACCTTCTAAGCAGCATTTACTTTTGTTAATGTGAACCTAAATACATTTTGACTTTTATGTCATTTCCTTAAGAGTTTCTTGTCTTATGTCAGAAAGATGTTCTCTCTGCTTCTTTTGAACGTTGCAATCTGCTTAAAACCAGAATCCTTCAATGATCTGTCTAAAATCTGACTTTACTCTATACCTCTTCCCTGGGTCTACACATAGCACAACAGTTGATACCTCTAGTTGTTAGAACCAAAGGAAACTCCAGTTCCCCAAACTCCAAGAGGAAGCCCAAATATACAGAAATGAGCTCAACCCTGAACTATAGAAGGATTTTTGCTGCTCAGATAAAAGCTAGTATACTTCAGGATCCTGTGAAGCCAGGTACCATCTGCCCAAATGATTCCTTTTCCTTAACCCTAGTTAAAGGGCATATGGTTTTCTGATTAGCATACACCTGTGGTACTAGCAGCACACTAAAATCCATCCTAGTCTCCAGGCTTCCCTTAGTCCCTACTCACAAGTATAATTTTCAAAGCCCCCACACCCTTTTCTCGTGGCCCTTTCCTCATTCCCAGCTATTTATTCTTCTTATAGCTACCTATTCTCACTGTGTTTTGTTCCTGCTATTGTTATTCTCACAGTGTTCTCTATATTCCCAATCCTCTGCTCTTGCCCCTTCTCTCACAGATATCTCAGGCCATGTCCGGTCTGCTGACCATGTTTAGTCTGCTTCTTTTGTTGCTCTGGATTCTTCCAGATGCCTCTGAATATATTCTCTCTTTTATTCACCCAAAACCTTCCTTTTTAAAATCATACCATATGTCAATCTTGTTAAAAGACCTTATTCTGTTTTTCAAATATATTTGCTTTAAAATTTATTAGTGTGTGTGTGTACATGAGTGTAGGTGCCTTTTGGAGCCAGATGTCACTTTACCTGGAGCTGGAGTTACAGGCAATGTGTACATGCCTGACGTGGGTGCTGGAATTGAACTACATTGAACTACAGTCCTCTGCAGGGGCAGCACATACTCTCAACTGCTAAGTTTTCTCCCCTGCCCTCTAGATCTCATTTCTAGGTAAAGATGTTTATATTTGCTACCTCTTCATCTTCTTTTGCATGTCTTAAATTTCTACATCCAAGTTCCAAAATGAAGTTATTATTAGTCCTGACACCCATCACCCTATTTATTTCAGTATCTAATCTTTTTTTTTTTTTTTTTTAGCTTTTTGGAGTATACTTGCTACACATTTCTCATGCTTATTCACTTATGGGTGTGTTGATTACTCATACCACATTCTGAATTTTATCTGCAATTACCTCTGGGTTAATACCTATAGTAAAAACTTGCCTCTGTCCACATCTAGCTAGAGCTTTGATTCTGTCACATTGATTTTCAATCCTATTCCATTGGAAAACTGTGGCCTGTTTCCCTCTTTTCCCAGAGGACTTAACTCAGACTCACACAGTTTTTCTTGTTGCCTTTGTTAACATCAGTGTAATCTGCTGCCTCATAGTCTCAGGCCCTTCTATGTCTTGTCTACTCTGAGTTTCCATTTTATTAAGTGAGTAATCAGTGGTTTTTCTATTGTTTGTTTTTGTTTGTTTGTTTACATGTATCATCCAGCAAATTCCTTAGAACATGGAAGAAATTTGTTAAACACAACAAGCAGTTCTGAGTCAAGTATCCTCACTTTGTGACCTTATGTGCTAATGTAAAAATAAGCACCATTTTGCATTAATTCATAAGTATGGTACCAATGATTTTTCCATAAACCATATGCCTGTTGCCTCCTCATTTATCTCTCCCATCAAGGTGGGTGGGGAACTGCTCATTAACTTTATTTACTTTAGTTTTTTTTGAAATTATAATTATGTTTCTTTCTTCCCCGTCATCCTTCCAAACTCTTTCATATACTCCTTCCCATTCTTACTGCATGTGTAAGTGCATTTGTGATACACATTCCTAAATATGACCAGTTAAATCTGTATAAGGTTACTTATATGGGTGCTTTCATGGCTAATGTTTGGAACTGGACAACTAAATGATGTATTCCACTCTAAGGAGGACCACTTCTCCCACTGCCATCTTTCCTCAGTTGCTTCTAGTTATGTTTGTAGGGTCAAGGACTTGTGAGTTTTCCCACTCACTTTTTCATGTTCGTTGGTGCTGTCATCATTTAAATAATGTATAAATGGTTGAAGCGACTCCCAAATTATACAGTCTCATGTTATTGCCCTTAGTTACCACCTCTCAAGAGATGGAAGTTACATCCCTATTGCTAAAGATGCCATAAATTTCAGAAAGAGCCCTCAGTGATCCGTAAGCTGGAATTGATCTGAAATGCCTGCTTCCTGAAGATTCACCTTTCAAAGCTGCCTTGCAACATTTCAAAAAAGGGAGGCAAACAACAGTCTTATATGATTCCTATGAATAATATCAACAGACAGCATGGCACAATAATCCCGAAGGTATGATAAATGGCACACATACTTGGTTATGCCAAGCAATATCCAGCTGTGCTCTGAATGGACTTAAGATCTATTCAACAAGAGGGATATCTTAACTGGTACTAGAAACATAGCTTATCCCTCAGTGCTAGTAAAATCAAGGTTATCGATGCATAATCTACCACCACTTATTTACTGAACCAAAATAATCTTTAACAACAATCTATAAACATTTGTCATTATATCCACAGATAAATGTAATCTTCACCCTTCATCAAGGAAATGTCTTTTTACAAAGGACAAAGACTACTACAGATAACCATAGTCAATCAAAGTGTAGAGCTATGAAACTGTGGATTCATATGCAAAATACTCCCTTTTCCAAGACTCTGAGAACATTGAGGAAGTGGGGGCGGAAAGGTTGTAAGAGCCAGAGGAACAGTGATTTTGCTGTCAGATAGTGTGTCTTAGTAACTTCAGAAGTTATACCCATAATATCTCATCAGCATGAATGTAAACTTTTGAGATATAGTTTGAGGGTCGCCTAAGTTCATGTATGGCTAATGCTAAGACAATTTATTTACTTACTCTTCCTTGACAATGTTCCTTTATTCTCTGAATGCACATATCTTCGTTTGGTTGTGTCTTATCTTATTCTAACTGCCACTTTATATAACTTTCATGTTTAAGTCTATATTAAAATATTCTTATTAAAATGTCTACCTCTGATTTGCTATAGTGCTAGTTATGAAATTCCTTCATGAGCAGAGACACAAATTTCAGTTTGGTCTGAGTTGAGGTCCCTTATAGCTTAGACCTTAGGACATGTTCAAGCTCATAAAGATGGCATTGTGGAGGTATTCCTCTGTTTCTTCATGCTCAGAAATAGAATGAAAGCATAAGTGTTTTTGATTAAATAAGCATAACATTTAAACTCTGGTGAATGTCCGTATGCTTATCACTTCATCTTGGTCTATTTGAATTGTTCTCTAAAAATTATCTTGGCCTATAATTTGATACTTGGAAGTCATTTCACAATGTCATAAGAGCTTTTAACACATAACAAAATATTGCGTTCCCAATTTTTAGTAATATTTTAAAAAATTATCTGTATTTTTTAGATACAGGTTGTAAAGTATTCAATATCAATTGAAGAGGCATTCAAAACTTTTAAGTAAAGTCTGCCATATATTCTCAGTAAGATTAAAAGTTGTGGCCACTAATCAGAGAAATAGAGTAATAAATGGCAGATATACTATTTCATGATCTCCAGCAAACTGTCATTATTTAGACTCTTCAAAAATGCAAACAAAGTTTACTTATTTTCTGATTAAGTTGAGTGCCTTTCCTATCATGGAATTTAGCAATACATGTGTGTATATTCTTGTGTGCCAATAAGATCACAGTGGCCTGCTCAGCAAGTGCATGTTGAACCGTTATCATTATACCATGATAATTAGGAGAAAAAGAACAGAGCAAAATTAATTGTGTGCTGGTAGGGAAAGTTTAGCAATGTCATTCCTGGGGTTTGACAGTAATTTTATTTAAAGACTTTTATAAATAACTTAATGTAGGAGTACACAGTGAACTATCCACATTATTCTAAGCATAGGAATGCTGAGTCAGTAGGAGTTAAGCAGTGAGGGGTAAGAAATGGCAATGGAGATGGAACGCAGGCTAGTGTAAAGAGAGGCACTAAGAATTAGTCTAGATCCAGCATAACAGACTACACAATGCTATTTATGATATACGATAATGTTCTAAGAATTAGAGTATACTCTTTCATTCAAAATGCATGCACACTATTGAATATGTCTGTCTGTGCATGTGTGTAAAATTAAGTTAGTCTTTACAAAATATATCTTCTCTACCATGACAATTGTATCATTATTCAAAAATATCTAATATATTGAATCAACTAAGATGAATGGATAAAGAAGAGGAAGCATATCTATATGCAATGTGAAAGTACCCATCCATATAATGAATGAAACCTTATAATTTGTGCTCTGTTGAGAAATATTTAAGGAAAGTAAATCATACATAAAAACATAAATAGTTCATCATCACATTTAGGAACATAAAATACTAATATAAGTAGAAGAAGAGAAGAATATGTTTCAGGGTATAGTGGCAGTTTGAAAGATAAGACATTAATAAAAAATATTCACTTAAAGAAAAGAACTAAGTTGAAATGTATTTTACAGCAAAATGATTCTACCCAATAAGAGCACAGCATTATAGATTGCATACTAATATTTAGCTTTAACGAAACATAGGTCTGATTATGGTCCAGTAACACTATATCACCCACTGATATTATACTAGTTCTCATTCATGTAGGCATACTCTAAGATATTGACACAATGGTAATTGGGTATTTCTCAGCATGTATATTACATCATATTCTTTAAAGAAGATACTGCTTTAAAAGTAGTGACTAAATATTTTCATTAGCAATATTTGGATAATTCTTAAGGTATATGTTCTTAGCATATCATATTGTATATAAGAAACGCAGACAACATTACCTGACAAGCAGCTTCCTTGGCCTTGTGTGCTACAGTTCTGAAAACTAAAGTTAGCCATGGTGGCACACTTGCAATCTCAGCACTTAGAATCCTAAGGCAGTAGAGTCAAATATTTAAGATCAGTTTAAGCTACAAAGTTAGCCTGGCTCATAGTAAGTCTGCTTCAAGAACAAAACAAACAAATAGTACAAGCATTTGAAAACTCTACCCTATTGCCGTTTCATGCTATTACCTGTCTATGTTTACCGAGAAAAAAAATATGACAAAGTGCTTTTGAACAAATGAGACACTTAATTTCAAGTATATCAATGATGGGATTAGGATAGTATTCTGTAGTTTGTTGTTAAGGGTGTTTACATGGAAAATGACATGTAAATCTACACTCAGTGATGAGAGTTGCCTTTGATATGGACTTTATCCAACTAAATGGAAATTCCATGAAATAAAAATATAGAGGGAGGACAAACCAACATTCTGCAGCTGAGATAAGTTTGTTCTCTTGATATCAGTTTATCAGAACTCTAGATAAGCTGTGGAACTTCCACAAGGCTCAGAATTTAAGCTGAAAGCTGCCATGTTTTCTTTTCTGAGCTGCCAGTTTGGAAACAGCCTATTTTGGTCCTTCTCAGCCACCACAATCACTGATTCCTTTTGCAAATATACCTCACATGTATGTATATATTATCTATTATATGTTATTTACCATTTATCACTCTCTAAGTTACTAGATATTACTATGTCTTTGGTATCTATCATCTATCTTCTATCTGTTTCTTTACCTATCTATCTACATATCATCATTTTATGTATCTATGCATCTAACATCTATCATCTCTGTCTCTATGTATCATATATTTACTATTGTCAATTTACTATCTGTCTACCTCTATATCTATCTATATCTGTATCTATCACCTATCCACTTATCATCTATCTATCTATCTATCTTCTATAATCTTTTTCATCTTTTATTTATCATTTACTATTCCTATGTTTCTTTTTTATTGGTTATTTTATTTATTTACATTTCAAATGTTATCTCTCTTCCCAGTTTCCTCTGCGCAACCCCCCTAGCACATCCCCCTGCCCCATCTCTATGAGTGTCCTCCCCTACCCACCCCATCCATTCCCACCTCACAGCCCTGCCATTCCCCTATGCTGGGGCATTGAGCTTCCACAGGACCAAGGGCCTCCCCTTCCATTGATGACAGATAAGGCAGTCCTCTGCTACATATGCAGCTGGAGCCATGTGTACTCTTTTCTTGATGGTTTAGTCCCTGGGAACTCTGGGGGGTCTGGTTGGTAGATATTGTTGTTCTTCCAGTGGGGTTGCAAACCCCTTCATCTCTTTTAGTCCTTCCCATAACTCCTCCATTGGGGTCCCCGTCCTCAGTCAGTTAGTTGGCTGCAAGCATATCCATCTGTCAGCCTCTGGCAGACCCTCTCAGAGAATAGCCATACCAGGTTCCTGTCAGCAAGTGCTTCTTGACATCAGCAACAGTGTCTGGGTTTGATGTCTACAGATGGAATGGATTCATAGGTGAGGCAGTCTCTGGATGGTCTTTCCTTCAGTCTCTGGTCAACTCTTTGCCCCTGTATTCCCTTCAGACAGGAACAATTCTGGGTTATTTTTGAGATGGGTTGTTGGCCCCATCCCTCATCTGGATGATGTGTCTAACCTCTGGATATGATCTCTACGGGTTTTCTCTTTCTACATACCTATGTTTTATCCATCTCAATTTGCCTATTAGGAACTCATTTATCATCAACCTACTCTCTACTTATCCATAGATGTTTCCATATATGGTATCTATGCATTATCTATTCATTCCTCTTATTGATTCCGACTCATTGAGGAAATATTTCCATGTAGTTGGTAGATAAGATAAATATATTGCTTGTATCTAATATCTTAGATGTCTAACACAAGAAAACAGTTGAGTGAGAGAATTATAAAGACTCAAATTATAAAGATTTGCACTTCAAAGCCAGTAACTTATACGATTTTGTACATCGTTTCTTTGGCAAATTGCATGTGGTATATCCTTTTAAAATGTATCTGTTATTAAGCTCAAGAAGGATAGACTAATTTGATTCAAGTAGAGAACATGTTACATTGGTGAAAGATGTCATTGGCATCATTATTTAGATTCAATTTCTTTTTATCTTAAAAAGTAAAATCGTTTTAAGAACGAAAACTTGTCCATCATCTCATGATGATCTCTTCACACTTAAATTTTAATGTATGTATAGTAAAGACAAAAATATTCAGAGATCAATAGATATGTGTATAACTTAAAGACGGATATGCAGACACTTGCATATATACACAAATGTTCTATATGAACATATAAAACTCATTTAGAAAAATTCTTACAAGAAGTAGTAAAATTATTAAAGTCTCTCTCTCTCTCTCTCTCTCTCTCTCTCTCTCTCTCTTTTTCAGAAAAAAATCAAGGAGTATGGGCCGGTACAGCATCAAGGAAGCCTCCATCTTTCCATGATTCTTTCTTCATTACTTTGGAGTATCCTCCAAAAGCAAAATCTTTTTTTGCTTCCCTGGAAGCTTTTCAATCTCATGCAGATAGAATGATGAGATCAACTCAGTGTGTGTTGTCTTTTCTTTGCAAAATGGTAGGACAATTGTGGTAGAGAGCTGAAGACAGGAAAAGACTACTTCTCCATCTTTAGACATTCAGAACAAATGTGAATCTGGAGGTTTCATTCAGTATCTTACTATCTGAGCATGCCACCGATGCCTCTGCCTCTGAGCCTTGATATTGTACCACACCCAATTGCTTGGACTACTGCCCCCATAAAATCAGCAGACCTTCCCATTTATCTTCATTAAAATACAGATGAAATACGTTCAATAAAAAGTCACATAGTTGTTTAATTCCTGAGCATCAACACAATTCATAAAAACCTTTGATATTTTTTATAATGTTTTCTGTTATTTCATTGAGAATTTTGTATAATATATTTTGATCTTATTTGCCTCTTTCCTCCAACTCCTCCAAAATCATTTCCCTCTTTCCTGTCTATCCAAATTTCTGTGCTCTTTTCTTAACTCACTAAGGATAATTTTTGAAGCTCACGTACTCTTGATGTTGGATTTTCTCTGGAGTATGGTCAACTTACCAGGTCCCAGAACATTAGAGAAAACTGATTCCCTCTCACTCAGAGCTGTCAACTGCCTATAATACCATAGCTATAGGTGAAATTTTGTGTTTAACTTGTCTCAACATGCTGAGATTATGTTTGGCTTGAGGTAATGTATTTCGTGAGCTTGCTATCACAATTATCATAAGTAGATATGTAAAACTACCATGCTGTATCTAGGAAACATTGTTCTTTTTGCAAGTCATATACCAAATCTAGCTCTAGTTACCCTTCCACCTCTTCTACAGTGATCTATGTACCTTGGAAGGAAAGGATGTGATTTAGATGTCACATTTGGAATTGCACATTCCATAGTCTCGTATTCTCTGTACTTTGACCAGTTGCAAGACTCTGTGTTAATTGCCATCTAATGCATAGCAAAACCAAAAGGAAAAAACAAAAACTTATCTGATGAGAGCTGAAACATGCACTGATCTGTAGGATGCTCCATAGATTCTCAAACAATATAGCCAAAAGCCAGCATTGCCAAAGCCTTTGGCTACCCTCTAGAACCTGAAGGTAAGACATGTTATACTTGAATTATAGAGTATGTATAAAACAAACTGATACTCACCTGGAAGCTTCATCCCAATTATCTGACTTTTATAGCTCTGGAAGATGCTATGCATGCTACTAGAAGAGAAAAGTAATCATGAACTTTATCCAGCTATGAATGCTGGGAGGTACAATAATCACTGTCCATGAAGGTCATACCCACTAGCACTACAGTGCTATGGATGTTATGAGAGTAACCAATCACTTTCTAATTGCATTTAATATCTGCTCTGAAAATTGAAACCCAACCTAGGAACGTTTATTGGGGTCAGGAGCTAGTTAGTAGAAAAGTCATTGGCCCTAGGTGAGAACCCAATACTATTACTGTGCTAAATGAGCATAGTATTAAACTGCCTATGAATGACTTTCTTTGAAATCCTTAGTCTAGCCATGTAACCAACACTTCAATTTTTCAACAAGGTGTTTCAGAATCAAAAGTCATGCCTTAGTTCTTACATGAATAATATGATAGGAAATGACAGAATTTATCTAGAAAGATTACAAAACCAGATGTTTGAGGAATATCAGTTAACATGTAAAAAAACATTGCAAATGAACATCCTTTGATAATTTGTGAGAGTTGGAGTTTTCCACAAAATTCAAAACTTTTTAAAAAAGATTTTAAAATCTGATATTTTGTTGTGTTTCATTGAGCTTTTTGAATTATTCATCGATATGGGACATTTCCCATCACTCTTGAGAAGCCATACCAGGGCACACTACATGATAAATAAATGTTTCTCTATGCATTTTTCCAGCTATGATAGGGAAGCACTGCAGAGAAGAAATGAATTCAGTTGATTTGGAGCTATGCATTCCTATTTAATATTTCCACTTCTTAGCTTTCTCTAGTATTATGAGACTTCCGATCCAGCTGTTATGTACCTGCAAAGGCACCAGGTTCTAGGCATCCCAAACACCAATATCCTTGAAGTAATGGACAACATTTTCCAAGACAATATTTACCATCAATCTTGCTAAGTTTCACACTGTGAGACTACCTTAGTGAGTTTTCCATAGAGTCGTAATAATGAACGGATTTCTAAAAAGATTTTGAGGCAGTCATAGGCCTGCACAGGTAGACAGAGATGGATAGAACTTTGGCCCAAATCTAGAATGCTACAGTGTCACAGCTATGTATAATGGGATCCAGAGAAATAAAAAAAAAGTTGGCAAAATTCTAATGTGAGCTGATGGCCAGCAAGAGAGGACTTTTCATGGTTTTTGATCAAATTCCCAAAGTTATACTCAACATTGACAACACAGAATTAAGAATAGGATCTTACTACATCAGGGAAATGAGTAATTAGTATGACCAGTTTATTAACAAAATCTCATTTGTTTTAGTCCCAAATAGGAACCATAGGCAGAAATTGAGTATAGTTTTGAGAAATATTGTTTTACAAGTTACAATCTGAATAGATATCGTAAAGACAAAATTAATATATGTGCTATAATTTATTGGAATCTTTTCCTCCAGCTTAGAGGTTCAGGGCTCTGTAAATGTTATTTTCTCTGAAAGCAGTTTTATTACTTAGTAATCATTACCACAGAATTCATACTCAAAAAGTAGAGTAGGGTGACTTGCCCAAGTGTAGCACAGCACTAGTTTAAAATCTCTGGAATCCAACCCAAATGTACACATACCACAACTCATTCTGTAGAACTAAGCATATACTCATGGCCAAGATGATTCAGATAGCATCATTGTACACGGAGTGATTTCTTGATATGATGCAGTGCCCTTTGCTTTGCAATGTGTTTAGTTGCATCCATTTTCTCTACCAACTACAAATAAGTAGAACCCCATTTTCACTCATGACAATAACAAAGGAGACTAAGTGTTCGCCAGAGGGATAGGAGAAGCATTTAAGAACCACTGTGTTCATTTAATGTGCTTGAAAGGGTCAAGCACATTTTTCTTTTTACCATCTTTCCTCTTTTGTTGGTTGTTTTTAAAAGATGTCTAAATTGATAACATAATTGATTTTGAAGAATAGAGTCCCAGAAATTTGAAGATTAGAAGAGATAAAAATTAGTACAATTTGTGAAAAGAAATTATGCCATAAAATCTATTTTCAAGCATATTACTCAGTAATTTCCGGATCGAATTGCTTTATTGCTACAATTTTTTAGCCAACCAATTTTATCTGTATACCTAAATAACTGCATACTTTTTAAACTGCAAAGCCAGGAGAACAAGGCTGTACACACCATAACTGTATTTCCAATGTTAAAAGCATCATATATCAACAATTCAAATGGGGTATTTGATCTATGTCAGCAAGCATTTCTTGGCATCTGCAATGAAGTCTGGGTTTGGTATCTGCACATGGGATGGATCCCCAGATGGGACAGTTCTTGTGGGACACAGATTTAGTTCCCAGTGTCCACAGAGTGTCTCAAAACATCCTATTCTATAGCTCCAGTTCGTGGAGATCTGGTACCTGCTGTCCTCTGTGAGCTTCTGTGTGCATACGATGCACATAAACTCATTCAGACATAATGACATAAGTGAAAATAATAGTTAATCTTTTTAAAGCACATTATAGATCTTAATAACTTCTGATAATTATAAGGCAGAATACTTAATAAGTATATATAATATTTTTTTCATTTTTGTAGACCATTTAAAATGATATCCATTGCATTTTATTTTCCCTGAATAAATAATAAAATAAGCTCTTATTTATGTAGAATTATCAGTATTCATTTTACAACTGAGTTTTATCTACAATTTAAGAGAATAAATTGGTAGTGGTGAGGACATATGCATAAACAATTAGTTAAATGGAACTCATTTCATCTGGTAGATTTTCTCTACTTATAGCAAGATTAGTTGCAATATTTTGTCTTGCAACCCATTTCTCCATTATTGTATATTTTGTACCATATAGCACATCCTAAACTCAATTTCTTTTAAAAATGTTACAAAATCAAAGTTTATTATATATGTAGTAATAATTTTGCATACTAAATAGCACTACAACTGAATGATTTAATATCATTTTAAATGGAAGAAAGGGGAAGTTATACAGGTTAAAATAAGAAATAGCTGAATATCTTTAAATTAATGATAGGGCACCCAATTATATTTCAGAGCATATAAAATATAATTTATGATGTATGTAAAATATGTACAAATTATATTGCTAAGCCCTGAGTGGAATAAAAAATGTGCTTTCTAGTAGAGTAGTAAATCAGATTATATTACTGAGTAGAGCTATGAAAAATAGCCTTGATACAGATTATAGACTAGAGAAATTGATACATTAATAGAAGGGCTTTTCAACTCAGATTTTGGTCTTTTAGCTGTAACAGTGTGTTTTAAGTAGGTGGCAACATAAAATGACTTTTCTACTTTTGATAATAATAGAAAACTAGGAATTAAGGAAATCTGTGAGAAAATAACATGGTTACTAGCACAGGTGCAGTTCCATATAAATTACCGAAGGAAGCTTTTGAGTACAAGGTCCTTCATTTGATCATTTGGGTAATCAAGAAACACATGGTGTGTGTGTGTGTTCATGTGGTGTGTGTGTGTGGGGGGGGATGTATGTGAATGTTTGAGTGTAGGCATTTGTGAGTGTGTATATGTGTATGTTTCTGTGTGTTCATGTGGTGTATGTTTCTGTGTGTTCATGTGTCTCTGTGTATGTCTTTATGTATATGGCCATGTGTGTATACATGTTTGTGTGTATGTGCGTGTGTGTGCATGCATGTGTGTATGTGTGTGTCTGTGTGTACATGCATGCATTTGCCTGGGTGCATATTTACTTGTATGTATGAACATGCAAATTTTTATTCTGAATAGTCTCAGTGTTGGCCTTTGCCTTCCACCTTGTTTAGAGACTGTCACACCACCCTATGTCTGACATGCTTGCTGGCCCTGGAGCATCCATGGATTATCCTGTCTCTTTTTTCCATCTTACTTTAAGACCTCTGTGATTACAGGTGCTCACTATATTCTGTGCTTTATGTGGTCTTTTGGGATTTAAACTTAGCTCCTCATACACAGCAAGTAATTTCTCTACAGATCCAACTAGGAAGCAGGGAACTCAAACTCAAAGAATTGATGTTTTGTAGCATGGACCCAGACTTAATCACTAAAACTGCAAATGACAGAAACCTTAAGAGTTGTACACAATAGAACTAGAAGGTAGCTACAGAGGTAATCCAAGCTACGACATCAGTCAGGAATAAAGACATATGTTGTAAGTTATTCCAGATGAGAATAATGCACAGCTGTCCCTACAGACTCTAGGGCAAGTATGGCACTTGAATGAGTGGTGTTTGGCTCACACTTTATACTGGAGTCCGAAGTAATGTTTTATTGAAAAAACACCCCCTTCGAGGCTAAGATTTTGTGACTATAAACATAGAAGAAGACTTTTGAGAGCAAATTTAGAACACTGTAAATATTAAATGAGATAATTTTCCAGTTAAAGCTTTTAACAGCCCTATATTGAGCTGTTATTAGGGCTAAATACATACACCACGGTTCTTTCTTTTTCCTCTTTTTTCTTACTTTTCATGTTCTAGAATTAAGTTGAATGTAATTAAATGAAGTTAAAAATTAACATGAGCATGGATGCTTTTCCTCTTAATACCTAAATCTGAACATATTTACTTCATGCTGCAGTTTAGAAAGAAAAAACAACTAATTTTGAGCAAAATATCAGTAAAAATTTCCCCTTAATCTTTAAATGAAGTGTAATAATAGGCAATCTACTCAAGGCTGTATGTAGAAGTCAAAATTTATGCATTAAAAAATATTTTTTCTTGAATGAGTGATAAAACTAAATTATAGCTAGCAATAATACATGATTAGAAATCTAAGCTATTGCCATTTTCTTTTATGTGTGCTATTTATTTAATCCACTGAGCAGAAACTAAAAGGCAATGTGTTATCATTTTGTAGGTGTGCAATAACTGATGAAGGAACTTGAATTTGATTGGCTGAATGACTTACTGATGGTAGTAATGAGTATTTTACTATGGCTAGAAGAACATTAGAAAATCATTCTGCCCTTGAACTATATCTGTATTTTCCCACCTTTTATATTAAAAATAAAAATGAGTGGCCCATAGTGGCCCTGAACTCACTCAGTAGCTCAGGCAATATCAACATTGCGGTCCTCCTATAGCCTATGGAGCATCTGTGATTTCAGAACTGACTACTCACCCAATTCATTAATAGTTGTTTTAACTGACACAACAGGATCAACATAATCCAACCTAGCAGTCATAAAGATTGCTTTATTAATGTTATACTGTATATCTAATTGCAGAAATGGATATCTGATATATACTCTGTAGCATAATAAAGGCTATCCAGCATTATGGCTATTAAATAATGATGTATTCATGAAGAAACTGTAGATAGATTTCAATATTCTTCAAACAGACCAAACTATGGATGAAATGGGATATTCTTTAAATATGGTAAAGAAAATTCAAAGCCTGTATGAGAAACAAGATTTGGGGGTACAGTCCATTGGGGACAAAACCCAGAGGAACAGCTTATCAGCTGTGGTGATATGTGTGGCCAAGCCTGTTTCTGAGTTCAGTCCTTTGGAGATGACTGACTCCGAGTTGTATTCTGACTGTCACATGTGTTTTATGTCATTTGAGGGCTATGCAGCGTGCATACTCTACAACACACACACACACACACACGAAAATGTAAAAAGTGAATATGTTTCTTTATATTACTACAGTAAATTAAGTGTTTGCTTTGAAGATAATTGTATTATAAACATTATTTTTCAGAATATGAATGTGAAATAAAGAAAACATCAGATTCCACCCTTTAAGTTTGCAAATCAGGATTAATTCAGTGCTTTTGAAATAATTGTTACAGAAGTGAATCTTAGAAAACCAATGCAAACACAATTTAGTTTTTATAAGTGCAGTGTCTAATACTGATGATAAGTTTATAAATACTACTTGATGCTCTCAAATTCTCTGTGGATGAGTATGATTTAGTAAAATTTTAAGACCCTCAGAAAATTTATAATATTTCTTCAGCCAAATAAATTTTATGTTGAAGGGATGTGGGTGATATTTGGTGGAACAATCTGACTGATTGTTTTGAAAGTTGAGAAATGTTTTCCCAATTTCAATGAAGAAGTATTTTTCATTGTATACATTGGAACCATTTATATGAGTTATTATTTCAAAACCATTCTCATCATAAAAAATAAAAAATTGATGAAGAAAATAACTAACTTTTGGGTCAGTTATTAAGAGCACTGCTGCTCTTTTGCTGGACCCAGATTTCATTCCCCAAACCTGCATGCTGTCTCAAATTCCAATTCAATTCAAATTCTAGGGGATATGACATCCTCTTCTGGCCTCCTGAAGGGGCTGTAGACAAGCACATGGTACAGAAAGATTCAGAGAAAGCGTATAAAGTAAAATAGCATACACATACACACATATAAACATAACACAGACACACCTGACACTTATATTTGTATACTTGCATATATTTATGAGAAATCTAAATATTCCTAAATCTCTATATTAATTTGAAGACAATACAGTACATTTTATTTAAATTCTTAGAGTTAAAATCTTTATGTACACATTGATGAATACTACAATAGACTAGATGAAAGAACAAAGAATTTGAGAGAACTTTTTCTTTTTCATCTTTTAAAAACTTTCACTTATTTAATGATTTGTACCTAATACATAGAATTGTAAATGGTCCATTGTAACAGCTCTCAAAACTTTTGCTGAGCAAATAAATGAGGTGAATTGTTTAATCCCTACTGTGGTTTACTAGTTTCCAGAAATAGTGTTGTGCTTAGTGTTGGTAGAATCATCAGATGTTAACGATTTCTATTGGGATTCTTGCTCCACATTTAATAAAATACGTTGACATGTCCAAATCTTTTTGCTCAATTATTTTATCCATCTTTTTCTTATTAACTTCCTCTCACAAAGATATCAAACTTGTTAGGTTTGGGCAGTGAAAAACAATTACCAAAAAAGTAAATATTTGTCTCAGTAACAACTGTATAGTTGTAAAACACAATCGCTGTTTACATATCCTTCGCTGTATCTTTTAAAGTAATCTTTTTTCACTTCCTATATTTGTGATAGTTTCCCTTAGTTGAGTAATCATAAGTTTGTTTTCTGGTGGTGTGGATGCACATTACCTTAGCCAACCCACAGCAAGGCCATTAGAAGCAGGGGATGATGGCTTTCTCCAAAACTTCCTTTACATCTCCTAACCAGTACAAGAAGCAAAGGCAAGGAAATGTGCAGAATAGTATTCATCATCTTGAACAATGTGATATAAGAAAAGAATCAAAGAAAATAGTAGAGAAATCTCTTCAGAAATTCATGGACCGAGATGTGACTTGGATGGCAGAGAGCTTGCCTAGTAAAGTCATGGATTCCATGACTGCACTGCAGAAACCAGGCATAATAACACATGTTTATAATCCTAGAACTCAGCAAGGGAATAAAAGAAGACAGAAGTTCAAAATTATTCTTGAATTCATAGTGGGTTTGAGGCCAGTCTGGATATATAATATTTAAATGCACCGATATGATACATATAAGTTATATAGAATATTTGTAATAAAATAATATCTAACACACATATATCCTGTACTGTAAATGTTCAAGATATCCTATAGAACAATATGGAAAGATTTGAACACAGAAGATTCTAACAGAAATGACAACTGTGCTAAATGCAAAGAAGTTTTAGAAGTACCTTGACCAACACACATCACTTAACTATTTCTTTTTCCAATGACAGTTCATTAAACAATTAATCTAGAATCATTAGTTCAGTAGGAGCACCTGGGGAGAAAGCATGATGTGTTCATGTCAGTAACTTGTTTACTTTCCAAGTTTATAAAACAATATTGATTCTTCCTACTGACAGTATTTCAGACTTTCTAAAATGAGTAGAACTACCCAGTTATCTGTACTGGATAGTTGGGTCAGAGTCTGAGAACACTGCTCTCTCATAGGACCTGTGTGTCTTTCTCAGCTCCTATGTCAAATGCCTTATAACTGTCTTCAATTTCAGTTCCAAAGGATATGGCTACCTCCTCTGGACTCCAGGAGCACACTGACTCATGTACACATAAGCTACATGTAGACACATAATTAAAAGAAAAATAATGATTTTTAGACAAATACTATGATCCACATGGAATGCCTCTGTAGTTATCTAGAGCATAGTATGGGCCCCCTGGGCACATGCAATCTAATTATGTGATTATTACTGTTTGCTAAATGAACATCATGATAAAGGTCTCTTTTAAGAGTGCTTGCCCGATACTAACAGAGTTTCAGAAGAAAACAACTTAGCACGTGGGAAGAGAAACAATGACTTTTATAAAGTAGGTAGAC
The DNA here is from genome assembly GCF_004785775.1 of Grammomys surdaster. Lineage (NCBI taxonomy): Eukaryota > Metazoa > Chordata > Mammalia > Rodentia > Muridae > Grammomys > Grammomys surdaster. The sequence continues at coordinate 6,522,336 of NW_021604591.1, forward strand.
AAAGTTGTTAGGAACAAGTTCATAACAAGTTCCAGAAATTATAGCCTGCACTGTTCTCTTATTCTAATAAAAGAGTCACCAATGGATGTGATGAAGTATTTATCAACTGAGCTTATACAAGGTATTTCTTCCAGTGATGAGTTTTATAGATTGGGAGGCAGCCAAACCAGAAATAGATGCATCAGAAGATCCTCTTTTTCTGGTATTCAAAGGAAAGAAAGGAGGGATTAGAACACTTAAGTTTTAGCAAACTAGTACTTTCATTATTATTTTTTAGAACACCCATAAAAATACCAACAAATAGGTAAGTAGTATGTTTTCCTTACAGTGGGTATTACAAATAAAATTTTAGCCTCAAAATATCTGACATTCAATAAGTGTAAATAACTTGCTACCATTATACTTGCTGCAGTCTTTAGCTCAATGAGAGACTGGGATTCTAAAGCATAGAGCCTTTGAAGCCTTCTGGTAGCACATATATTGTGATACAAACAAATTTCAAAACTTCAACATCAGATCATAAGAATTTATCAAAAATTTGATAGATTTCCTCATATACATATTTTAGGAGTGTATCAAGTGGATCTCCTCTAAATTAAATATGATGGTCAATGAATCAAAAAATTGACCATCATTGTTAAGGAGAATCTGAGGTTATAGACTAAAAAGAAAAAAATGACACAGAGCAAGCAAAGTTCGAAGGGATGCACTGAGTGAGGAGCCCATTTTAACTACACCCTGAGAGTTTTGTTAAAAAGACAAATTCAGCAAGGAGAGAAAGATGTGAGGGGTAAGAGTTAATTGTATTATCAGGAAACACAGCAATCTCAAATGCTCTGGTCACTGAGTGATTGTAGTTACTAAGCATGACTCAAAAAACATCAAGGACACATGAGCATATCTGATGATATATCATAGTTTGTAGCAGAATAGAAAACTTTCATAGGAACATACAAACCCAGACATTGTAATCTGTCCATTCACTTGCTTTAAAATAATGTTACAAACTCAGTGCATATAACAAAATTATTCTAGACAGCAAGAACCAGCTTTATTAAACATTTCATTTGATATTAATTAGAGTTAGCATAACGAAATTCAGACTTTTCTAAAGATAGTTATTAATAACTACAGTCCTTTTTCTTTAAACTAACACATGGTGTCTCCTATGTACATGTCATTAGGTACTCACCTGTAAGTTTTAAGCACATTGCCCAACTATGTGACAGGTATGTCACCTGGGTGCCCACCAAAGAAGCCATTCAGCTAAAAGTCATCAGGAGGCCACTTCTTCAAAAGATGTAACCTTTACTCTTCTGCAATATATATATATATATATATATATATATATATATATATATATATATATTGAAGTTGGGCTCCTTACCATGATTACTTGATACTTACTCATAAGACTACTTGGTGTGTCCCTGATAAAAGTGACCATTTTCCCGGCTGAACATTAGCAGCAGATGACACTAAAGATATGTAGTGACATTGTCCCACACCCAGAAAGGTGGTATTTCCTATTTTACCCACAATAAACAGACATCTGAATTGTCAGAATATAAAATAAAAAATGGAGACCTTAGAATTGAAAGACTATTTTACTACCAATTCCAGTCAATCTAATAATCACTAAAATCATGTTTGTTGAACTCACAGATCACTGGACAGTTTTGTTTACTGAGTTATATCTGATTGGAGATTTGTATCTACTGAAAAATACAGTAAAAATGTCATCTCCAAAACCATCTTTTCCCCCCTGAAACTATACTAAAATGAGATTTAAGATTCAGACCTCTCTCTCTCTCTCTCTCTCTCTCTCTCTCTCTCTCTCTCTCTCTCTCTCTCTCTGTCTCTCTCTCTGTCTCTCTCTCTCCATCTCTCCTTCTCTCATCTCTCATCTTATATTTCTTTCTTTCTTTCACATTAACACATATACAAAGATGATCGTGTATGTGTTGGTGGTTGGGTAAAAGTGTTCAATAGACAACTTATGTTCCTACCAGTTGGGTAGCCTATATGCTGACTGTAGTGATGGGGATTTTATCAGTTTTATAAAGTGACATTAACTATGGTTTGAATGCTCTTGTTTCATCAATATCTATTCAATAAAAATGAATTATTACAATCTCTTTCTCAGATTTCTTATTTAAAATCTATCTATCTATCTATCTATCTATCTATCTATCTATCTATCTATCTATGTGTTTTAGTGTACATGCATGTATGTGTTTTAGTGTGCCTGTACATGTGTCAGTGTGTGTGTGTGTGTGTGTTTGTGTGCACATGACGTGTTGAATATTGATTCATTTTTTAAAAATATTTATTTAATATATGAGTGCTATGCTGCATATACTTACCGTTGCCAGATGAGTGCCTCAGATCTCCTTACAAATGTTTGCAAGCCACCATGTGGTTGCTGGGAATTGACCTCGGGACCTCTAGAATAGAAGCTTGTGTTTTTAACTGTTGAGTCATCTCACCAGGCCCTTAATGCATGTCAATATAACCTGGGTAAATGCCCTATCATAGATCTATGAACCCAACCTCTAAGATGAAGTCCTTGTGGATGATCTTCACTAGATATGTAAGACATCCAGTCTTATATAATTTAAGGTGTTATTCACTTTGTGTTGATTAGTTAATACATGTGTTGCATCAGAAAAATCTAAACAAAGATCATTTTCTAAAAATTAAAAAAAAATTGCATGGTCATGTTTTTCAAAATGGATGCTCAAGTCATTCTGGCTCATTCAAATCTTTCTCTGGGCATTGTTCTGTGAATTTATAAGTCTCCTGCATTATCATTCTTTTCCTCCCACTATAGCAGCTATGTTTGTCCACGTAATTACAAATACAGTTTCCAAAGAGCCTGAGTAATAAAATGAGGTTAAGATTCCTGCTTTATTTGTAGCTGACAGTAGTTGTCTGCATTCAGCAGGAAGCCATTACTTATGCTGAGTCTTTGGAGACCAAGAAATGGGAGGCTACTATAAATCTGGCTTATCAGAAGTTTGTAACTCTAAGCCCTGAAATAAGTTAAGTCCTAGTGTATTCTTACACCTCTTATGACTTAGTAACTTAACGTCAGCAGTGTTTCTCCTCTTTGCTTTTTTGTGATTGTTGCTGTTGTTTGTTTACTGTTTGTTTTGTTTTGTTTATCCAGACAGCATTTCTCTGTGGACAAGGCTGACCTCAAACTCAGAGATCTGCTTGTCTATGACTCTGTAGTGCTCTGTACTCTGGTGCACACCACAGAGGAGATTCAGCGATTGGACTGCAACCTTAGGAAAGCACTTTCCAAAAGAGCCTGTCTTTTCTTCATTCATTGTGCTTCCCGTAGCATGTGTAATTTTTCCTCTTAAGTAATACTCAGGAATCTCTTTACCACATATTTGGTGGAAGATATCTTCTCTCTCAACCAGTAATAATATAAGCAATCTAGATAATAGGTCAGGATTGAAAAGCCAAACATAAACATTATTGCGAGAATGTCTTTGCAAATACACTCGAGACTTCACTGTTTAATAAAATCATTGTCATGTACAAAACTGATGAAATGAATCGTGATTAGAACTACAATGAGGTAATCAAGGAACTAACTGAGGGATAAAAAATACATTTTAAGTGTGTCAGTGGAGCAGGAATAATAGGAAGAGTTACTTTGCTATAAATACAGTATACATGAAAACTTGCAAAGTAAACACTCTTGGTTTTTTTTTTTAAGGGTATGTGCTTAGTACTAACAGAACTACATCCCTAGCAATAAATTCTGATATTAAAATTATTATGTTTTGGGATTGGATTAATGACTCATCAATTAAGATCACTGGATATTCTTGCAGAGAGCATGCTTTTGGCTAACAAGACCTAAGAAGAAGCCCATACCTGCCGAAACTACAGTATCAAAAAAATCCAATGCCATATTATAGTCTCCCTGCTTTTAGACCTACACATGAAGGACATACTTACATATATGTTTACACTATGACATAATAAATAAAAAAAGAGAGAAAAGACTGAAGAAGTGAATGGGTTTGTAGCCCTATAGGAAGAACAAAAATATCAACCAATTTTAGACCCCCCAAAGCTCCCAGAGACTAAACCACCAACCAAAGTGTGCATATGAAGGGACCCATGGCTGCAGCTGCATATGTAGCAGAGGAAGGCATTATCTGTCATTTATACAAAGATAGGCCTTTGGTCCTGTGAAGGCTAGATTTCCCAGTATAGGAGAATGTCAGGGCAGTGAGGTGAGAGTGGGTGAGTGGGATGGAAAGCACCCTCATAGAAGCAAGGGGAGGGGGAAGATAAAAAGGAGGTTCTGGAGGGGAAACTAGGAAAGGGGATACCCAGGAAATTAATTAGCAGATATAATTATATGTACAATGATACCACAGAGAAATACTATGTATAGTTATGCCAGTGAAAACATTTAAGGTATACAGAAACCAAACTGATATCTAGCTGAATAAAACCTTATAGAAAGTCATTGAATTGAGAAAGAACAATATCAACTAACCAGACACCTCCCTCCAGAACTCCCAGGGACTAAACCACCAATCAAAGAGTATACATGGGTGGGTCCATGACTCCAGGTACATATGTAGCAGAAGACTGCCTTCTCTGGAATCAATGGGAGAGGAGGCCCTTGGTCCTATAGTGACTTGATGCCCTAGCATAGGGGAATGCTAAAGTGGTGAGGTGGGAGTAGATGAGTGGATCGGAAAACACCCTCTTAGAGGCAAAGAGGAGGGAGTATGGGATGGAGAGTTTGCGAACTGAAGACTGGGAAGGACAAAATTTGAAATGTAAATAAATAAAATAACCAATTAAAAAAAGAAAATTCCTATCAACTTCTTTAAACAAACCCATCTATATCTTGTGTGTGTCCTTCACCATCCTATTACTTTATAAGAGCCCCCAGGATTCTAGTCCTTCAGATATTTACCCTCAATCAGCAAGTCTGTGTGCCTTATTACCACAGTGCTTCTCACACTGTAGCCTGGCAACATGGATCCAGCTGCACTGTTCTGGGTCATTTGCTTGTGCCTCATGTGCTGTTGACAGTTTTGTGAGTGTGATACAGCATTTAACTTCATTTTCTCACAAGCCCTATGGAGTTTATCGCACATTTTTGAGAAGCTGAGTGATCTCGGGAGCACATATGCCAAGTTACGGCAGACCTTGGATGTAGTTTGAGGAGGTTGGGAAACAGTCCTAATGTTGTTGGATTACCTTGCTGTTGCCAAACAAAGGTTTTTATAATGACGGTTGAATATGAGAATCATAGTGTTGTCTTTGTACAACTTATTTCTTAACCACTTCCCTTTCCACATAGACATAGAGATGGAATTGTTTGTTTAAATAGCAGATTAAATGTAAGGGCCATAGGGGAAATCAAGAGAAAGATGCACAGAGAGAAAACAAATTATGAAAATGTTCCTTTTCCTTAATCATTCTATAATTAATTTCTTATGCTCTCTCAAGGGACTATAAAGTAGGCCGTGTGCCAGGCCACACAGAAGGTAGCATTAGCTCTTCTGTCACTGTCAGGACAGCTTTGCATAAAAATCAGCTGTGGTGCTGTGGATGGCTGTACAAGTTCTGACCTCCTGCTGAGCCTGTGCTCTAACCGCAGCCTCCGCTGGATGATTGACAAGGCTGCCTATATTGAGTTCTGATAGAGGTCAGTCTTTTGCAGAACTGATGAAATTATGACTTGTAATAGATACAGTACCTCCCCAGACTCATCTTTAAATTATCTCTTTGCCTACAACAATGACAACTAAAATTCTAGCAGAAAAATTTACAGGTTCATATTTCTATCATTCTGTTCATATTACCAAAAAATCAAAATATGTTTCATGTATTCATACTTATCTCTTCATCCTGAATTTGTATTTTAGCAATATCAGGAATGCTGTATTAGATGAAACTGAGGTGGCCATAGTAGTGAATTCTTAATCTCACCACTGGTTCTTTAATTGTATTGGTTTTCCTAGAGAAAATGGAAGTATGTTTACCTATATGCACATACATGTGTATTACATGCACATACATGTGCATATGTAATACATATGTGTGTTTATATGTGTGTTTGTATCTGCATGCATATGAGTGTGTTTGTGCAAGTGGGAACAGATCAGTTGGATCTGTTGCTTCTAATTACACCCTTTTCGTATTACTAATAGAAAATCACAGAGCTTGGCATCAATAGCTTCACAGCTGTGAAGAGTAGACAACTTCCCATCTTTTCAGTTCCAGGTCCACTTTCTTCTTGCACCTTCTTTTGTCTCACAAACAAGGACAGAGAGCATGATTGTTAATTATACTATTTGGATCTAGGGAGTGCTTGGTAAACTTCCTATGCAAAGCCCCTTTCTGAGAAACTCACAAGGGTCACCTCACATGCTCACTGTGGTGTCATCCTTATTGTCGAGGTAGATAGGAGCACAGACAGGCTTAGTACCTTAGCAGAGTCCACAGTCTTCACAGTTTTCCATGCTGCTATTGTGAAAGACATGCATACGGAATGATGCTGAGTTCTAGAGTATCACAATCAGAGGACAATGCGTAAGATCATGTAAATGGGATGCTATTATGTAGTTTTTAAATATTTCTTTGGTGATGTTATGTTCTAGAACTTTGGAAAGAAAATGAAGTATGTATTTAACTTGTAGGTCTCAATATGAAAGGCAACTCCAATCCCCTCCCTTGTTTCTATTCTATTTCTTAATAAAGGATGAAGAAAGAGCTTTATTCTCTGGGTTCCAAATTAAGATCAAAAACAGACAAAGCCAGTCATGGTGGCACATGTCTTTTGTTCCAGAACTCTGGAGGCAGAGACACAAAGATCTCTGTGAGTTTGGAGCCATCCTAGTCTATAAAAATAATTCTGGTACAGCAAGGGCTGTTACACAGATAAACCCTCTCTTGAAAAACAAACAAAAAAAATCCACAGAGAGAGAGAGAGAGAGAGAGACAAATGGAGCTAGAATACAAATGGAGCTAGAATAGAATACAAATGTAGCTAGAATAAAAAAAGGAAACACAGAGTTTGGGAAAGTGATAAAGAGAATAGTCTAATAGGCTATACGGATGCATTCATTCTCATCCATGTGCAAACATACATAATATTTGTATTATGTATATTTGTATTAATACTATATAATATTATATAATATTTATTATGTATAATATATAATCCTCATTAAAATACATATATACACATAAATACATATAAACCTTGATATGTAATATATATATATGTATATATGCATATATATATATATATATATATATATATATTCTAAAGACCTCATATTCTTTTCTAGAGTTGCCTCTATTGAGCACTTCTGACTCTGGTACCAAATGTTCAGTCATTTTGGTTCATTTAACTCATAGATTCCTTCGGGAAGAGCTAGTGATTTAGAATGTAGTTTTCTCTGAGTTACCAAAGATTAGGAGATGGCAAGAAAATCATCTTTGCAACCATTTCACAAATGGACAGTGACTATCAAGACCATTAGAATAATAAGCAAATTGAACAAGGATGCATGTGATTGAAAATTATGAGTTACTCCAGGACCATAGCTCTTTGGAGGAGTTAGAATTAGACTTAGGGACAGGGAACAGAATAATGGGTGTCCTTTTAGATTTCCTAGGAAAACACAGTGATATGTATGGAATGAATAAGTGTGAGATCAGAGAAAGAGTGAAGGAAGGGGGAAGGAGGGAGGGAGGGAGGGAGGGAGGGAGGGAGGGAGGGAGGGAGGGAGAGAGGGAAGGAGGGAGGGAAAAATAAAGAATTCTTTCCTACATCAGGGTATTCTTTCAAGAATGGAAGTTGCAGAAATTTTCTAAATCTGAGAGAGAAATAGAACTGAGAAAATTAAGTGACAGAAAGGGATCTGTGCAAAAATACCAAACCAAAAACAACATTGAAAGTCTAAGTCCAATCCGGAGCAATATCAAAGCCCAAACTAAAGGATGATGCTTAGATAACAGAACTGAGAAATAGAGTTGGAAAATAATCTGAAGTTACATTTGGTACCTGATGAACGATGGGCTATGAAAGCTACAAACATCTAGGCTGACTAAGGGTTTGTGGGGTGTCTTTAAACTGGAATAAAATGAGAGAGAGACACCAAGCACACTGAACATCTGAATATGTAAGTCCCCCAACATTTAAGTGTTAGCAATTATTTTAAATCATTTTAGCATACTGTAACCAACCAGCTCAAAACGTCTTTGTGTCACAGTTGGGCTATATTTCCCTCTCTTAGAATCAATTCAAAGAAAAACAGCCCCTAAGTAAAGAAAGAAAATCTTTGAAGCTTAGCTGTTTTCAAACTTTTGAACATGTATTTTGATGCCCGAAGATGACATTTCCCAGTAAGTGGCATTTGAACTTGGATGTAAATTTTAACAAATTAAGAGGAGAACAATTCTATTAAGTCTCTGATTCTATTTTTAGCTAAAGGCTTTACTAATACAATTCTATAAGGAGGGTCAATAATATATCTAATCTTCACCTAACCTTCTATAATTAACACTGACTTTGAACTAGAATTTCAGAAGCTGGGACACATAAAACAAATCTGTTTGTGCAACCCAAAATCAAATTTATAAGGAGTATATACTCACTGTTCTTGCTTTATTTTCAGAATGTAGAATTTAAATAGCACCCAGGAATCTGATTTCTAATCTTCCAAAAGAAAATATATCTAGTCACAAAACCAAGGCTTGCTATTTTTACTTCTGAGGTTCAATGTAAAATTACTAGCTAACTCACATATCATGTTATAGTTAGACAGTTATAGTATTTGAGGGTTTATTCCTAGCATCCCAAACTGTTCTATAAATTCCTGGAGATTATTTCTTAACATGTCACTTTCCCTACTCCAGTAACTTCCCTACTAGAAAAGACTTATTAATCTTCATTGTCTGTGTTTCAATGTTAAGATGGATTTAGTACACAGCATCTTTGCAATCTCACTAAATACAACTCTAAGTTATTTCCTATGCCTAGAACTTTTGCAAGATGCAAAGCCACATACATGCTGTGTCACAAAACTCCTCCGAGGTAGGTCACACTAACATTCATAAATGCTAGTTTTCAAGTCTGGTCCAGTAGGTCTTTCAAGGCCACATCTGATGTCTTGATCTTTCTCAAGACATTCTTGAAGGCTCTGTCAACACAGTTGTTTGTGAACAGTTTAGTTCTTTGTCTTTGTTGGACAGCATCTAGTTTCTCTGAATAGATGGACAAGCAATGTGTGCTTTGCACTTAATTTCCCATGATATCTAGTCTTGATCGCTGACTAAAGTGGCTATCAGTAAGTATCTCTTGATTGCTCTTTAGATGACATATGAGCAGCCATGCTCTTCATCCAGATGAGGTGGAAAATAAAATGTGGAGCCTCAGTGTACCAGATTAGAGTGTACAGTGGGAGACAAAATCTGAGTATTCCTGCCGGGCCTTGCATGGGGAACAATGTATTTTTTCACTCATTCTTCTTTTGTCTTTTAAAGATTTGTTCATTTTATTTATGTCTACTATGTGTGTCTATTTATATAAGTGTGGATTCCTGTGTAGATACCCTACGAGCTACAAGAAGGTATCAGATCTCCTGGAGTTAGAATTATAGGTGGATTCAAAGAGCTACACATGGGATACTTGGATCAGAAATTTGGTACTTTTGAAGAGAAGGACATATTCTTTTTTAATTTTTGATGGGTCGTCTCTCTCTGTCTCTCTTTCTCTCTCTTTCTCTCTCTCTCTCTCTCTCTCTCTCTCTCTCTCTTTCTACTTATTCACTTTATATCCTGCTCACTGCCCCCTGCCCATCACTCTCTTCAACAATCTTTCACCACTCCCCCCTACCCGCCCCGTCTCCTCTGAGCCTGTGGAGCAACCACTGGGTATCGCTCCACACTGACACATCAAGTCTCTGTGAAGCTAGGCACATTTTCTCCCACTGAGGCTACACAAGTCAGCCTACCTAGAACGACATATCCCACAGACAGAAAACAGCTTTTGGGATAGTCTCCTCTCTAGTTGTCTGTGAGGAATGTCCTCTCTGCCAAGGCTAATGACTATATGATAATCAGCGACAGCAGGAGTCCTGGAGAAGTGGGTATGTCTGTGTCTCAGAAAACTGGTAGGATGCTGTGACCTTTAGGACAGTCCTTAAGGCTGTGAGAAAGATCATGAAAAACGTGAGTTAAAAAATACATAATTTCTCAACTATGACAAATATAAGGATGCACTATGAATTGTATAAGGAGCTTCACAGAGCAAAGGGAACAGAAGCAGCTCCCCTAAGAGCCAGCTTGTCAGAAAGATAAAGAAAGGAGATAAAGAAATTTAGGGAGTCATGATTGAAAGGGAAGATCCCACCCAGCTGAGTTATTTTGTTGTTGTTGTTGTTGTTGTTTGCTTATGCTTACAAAGGCAAGTGGATTTCTGAGTTTAAGGTCAGACTGGAACAGAGCTAATTTAGGTCCAAGTGTGGTCAGAATGGTAATTTCAGTGTGAGGTTCCACCCAACTATTTTATTGTCTGTACTTATGCATTCTATCTCTTTCTAAGAATCTAGGGGATGGGATTATGGGGTGCTGATAATCAAAAGGGTACCTGGGATAATAACTGAATAATATGCAAAACAAACAAACAAGTAATCTGAGCTTTTGATCTGCAAGAGATGAGCTATCCAAAGAGTTTTTAGAATAACAAGAAAAAGTTGTCTACAGAGAACAGAACACAACAATCTGAAAAGGTGTCTCCCACAGAACAGCATGGACCCTCGATTTGACTTTGAGTTATTTGTTTTGACGTTCCCAAACACCCCTTCTCTTAGAACCCCTCTGTCTGCCTATTTGTCTCTATCACTCCATCAGGTCCTCACTCCAACATGGCCATTTTTTTTGTCTCCCTCCCCCCAATAAACCTCTTAATCTGTTGCACAGTATAGTTTCAATTGGGACAAGCTACCAAAGGTATCCCACCCCTCACCTTGTTTTATCCTAACATCTGGTTCCCAGAGTCAACATGAAAAAACTAGGCAGAATGGGCTTGTAATATCAGTGCATGGGCAGTGAAGACATGTACATCTCTAGGGATCCCCAGCCAGAAATCTTGACTTACTTGCTGTGATTCAGACTAGTGACTGTCCTTATCTCAATAGTCAAGATGAATGGATCTTTATAGACAACATTTGATGTTGTCCATTGACCTCTACACACACACACACACACACACACACACACACAAGCACACACATACAATCAAGAATGTACACTCACATTTATTTTCAATTAGGTACAGAATATCTCTCAAAAGACAAAACAGGCTAAAAAGATACTGTTTATTAATTTATACTGTGATATCTGTAGCATGGAGTAGGATGGTGGTCCTTGAGTTGGGAGTAAATGAACAAATCTCAAGTATGTGGGTGTTACATCCAATAGGTCTTGCTGGTAGGTTCTACATGGGAAGCATAGGAACACTGTAACCAAAGCTGACTCATTCCCAGTAGGATCTTTGTATTTTACTCTATCAAACTAGAAATTAAGAGATTTATTTTGAGAGCATATGTGCTCACTTTAGTGACATTTCCCACAAATGAAGAACTTCTGTGTGTAGGGAGGACAGTGGGCATCAGCCCTGATAAAAACACATCAGTGTAACAATGTTGAAATGTTTTAACTGATAGGTAGGCAGTGCAGGAAGGCACTGTCAGAAGTGTACATCTATTGTTTCATGTCAAAGAATCTGAGTATAGACATATTTCCCTTGTACTTTGTTTAATGTTCTCTGATGTCACTGTGTTCAAAGACTATTTCTTTAACCACTAGTATTGCATTTTCTTTTCATATTCTTCTCAGGCAGGGCTTCAAGTAGCCTAGGCTGATCTTGTACTTGTATCCAAGGATGACCATAAACTCTAGATCTTCCTGCTTCTACTGCACTGCTGCTTAGATTATAAACATGCACTCTCCTCCCCTAGTTTATACAGTTCTGGAGCTCAAAACTTCATGCATAGTAGATCAGCACTTTACCATTAAGCCACATTCCCTGCATGGTACTTTTATTTGACTCAGAGTTCTCAAAATCCTGGATTAAGTTATGCTAGAGTAATACTCAAGAGTACTGCGGTAATTAGCTTTATCACAACTGTGATACAATATCTGAGAATAACAACTTGAGACAGATGTTTATTTTGGTTCACAGTTCAAGGGCATAGTCTATCATGGTCAAAAATGCATAGAGGTTGGATCATCTCCCTCAGAGACACTGGGATACAGAGCTTCGAGGAAGACTAGGAAGCAGAATTATTGGTCAGAAGCAAATATTATCTTCAAGATTGCCCTAAATACTCACTTCTACTGTGATGGCTCCATGTCACCGAATTGTCACAAGCTCCCAACGCTAGCATTGTTTGAGTAACACATGTTCAAATTCAGGCTTTAAGAGGGATTTGGTCCAAACGGTCTTCATTAGAAAGTGAGTTAATAGTAGAAAAAGTGATAGACTTCTCTTCTAACATTTCTAACTCAGGATTAATGTGTCAAGGGTCACTTGAGGAGCTAAGGCTTGCATTTTCAGCATTTACATTTTTAATTGGTGTTGTTTTGTCCATGAACAACTGCTTCCTGTTGCCTCAGTTAAATTTGTTGATTTATATTTAACCTTATATACTAAATTGTGTACATACACGTCATAAATAGTTGAGAATGCAGAAAGTTTGTATAGAAATTGTAATCTAAGGCCATAACAATATTATTTGAAGCGTAATACTACCTTATAAATTATAAGGTATGCTAAACATAGATAATTATATAAATATACTGAAGTATATAGTTTAATCAACTTCTGAATTTTTTCAAAAAATGCTGATTTTATTTTAAAAGATTTATTTGTGTGTGTGAGTGTGTGCACACGCATGCAGACTCATGTGCCTGTGCTATATGTGTGCAGATGCACACATATAACAGAGGACAGAGGGTGTCAGATACTCTAGATCTGGAATTACAAGAGGTTGTTAGCCAGCCCATGTGGATGATGAGATAAAACTAGTTTCTTCGAAGAATAACAAGCACTCTTAATCCCTGAGGTCTCTCTCTAGCCACCACAATGCAAATGCCCTTTTTAAGGCTCTGGCTTTTAAAGATACATTTTTGTGTGTCATAGCTGTAAAACTATAGCATATTAGTAAAATGCTTATCAGTAGTATTTGACAATAGCTTTAAACCTTGAATTCTACTTTTCTCTATCTCAGTCATAATATCTTTTACATGTGTTTGTCCATAAACATTGTCCATTTTTTAAGGGTCTATGACATTTTATTTTGGAAGTATCTTTTACAAAAGATATAATGTTGAATTATCTTATTCCATATCATTTACTCTCCCCACATTTATTTTGAGTGCCTTTCTTTCGTGATCTTCCTTTTGTTTAAGTTCTTTTCACTAACTTTCTCTGTTGTTATAGCTGAGCACTTGAAGCATTTCTATTCTTCTAAAAATTTCCATCTTGTGCATGTAGTCAGTATCTCTTTAGCTTTCAAAACTTAGTTCAAAGTTTCTTTTTATTCTGCACCAAATAGATGTTCCATTTGTTAACTTTTGTTAGAACATCTGCCTATGTCCATCTCTATCTATTTATTTATATCTCTATCTATACCTATACCAATACCTATACCTATATCTATCTATATACCTGAATTATCATTAACTATTATGGACTTGCTTATTATTAGTGAAGAGAATGCTTATTCAAAAATTATTCTATAAGACCTCTTAGATCAGAACTAAGGTGAAATAAGTAAATCTATTTTCAATTACCTTAAAATCTATAAATGTTGTTTCATAGAGTTAATGTGCATGTTTCATTTATATATTTGTTTGTTTTATTTTAGAGTCAGAGTCACACTCTGGTTGCAAACTCACCATACCTGAGATTCTAAGTAAATGGCGACAACGTCAATCTTTGCGTTCTTAAAAAACTGTAAAAAGGAAAACTTATTCATACTGGACAGGCAATCTAAGAGAAGCCTCTAGCCTTCTCTTCCCCCATCACTAAGAGTTATCATGTTACATTTTCTTTTATATAAAGATGATTTTAGAGTTTTTTAAAAATTTCTTAGAGCTCAAGTCAATTCTTGTTGAATAAATGACTTGAATTTTATGCAATATTTAATCAAATTCCATGGTGATAAGGAAGGGACTATGATAAAACTCTAAAATAATTTCAACATAACATACGTTAGTTAAACATACAATTCTATTAGCACCCGAAATGTGTGGTATATACAGGAAATAGTGGCCAAACTAGTGCAGAGTGCAGCTACAGAGATAAGCCTGTGTTCTTTTGATACTTTGCAGGTGCCTAAGAAAGGTCAGGTCAGTAGGACTAGATTACTTTAGGGTAGAATTAGGAGGCACATTTGTTCTATTCAGTAATAAATCACCAGTTCATAGGTTATTATTAAACACATAACTGGAGTCACAGTGTTCTCTAGTTGATCTGCTAAAACTGACTAATATCTCCTGAATCTCTACACCACAGTTTCCTTTTTGAGTCAGTCACCCCATCTGAGTGTTCCCATTCAAGAGCCATTTCCACATTTTGGTTTAATTTGGCTTTGCAAATACAAGATTCTTATTTGATTTAGCCCACCCTTTCAGGTAACTCACTAACATCACTCCCATACCTGTTTTCAATATCCCTTTGCCTTCTACCAATTGGCTTTAATCCGCACCTTATTTGACACTGATCTAGCTTAGTATATACCTTTTATACCTAGTCTATACTCTTTGTTAGGTACTTAAATCTCTCTTCTCCTCCCACATTAAATACTTTAGCCAATAGCTCAGAATTAGATGACTATCACTATAGAAAATCACATCAGCTTACTGACAGGACTTACTTTGCCCTTATAGGTATTAATTTCAAATATTCCCCTAAGTTTCCAGAAATTTCTATTGCATTCTGTTCCATATTTCATATTACACATCATCTTGGGCTTTCTTGGAAAGCTCTAGTGTTATTGCCTTGAAACACACTCTTAGCTGCTGGTGTTTTCTAATAATCTGTACAGAAACAGATAAAATAAGATATTTTCTTCTCATCTCACATAAACTTACTTTCTTCTTTCCATTAATACTCTACATTCATAAACAAGCATAGGTTAGTTGTGCATGCTCATTGCTAAAGGACAGTCTCCATTATCTTCTTATTTATCAATAGAAATTATTTTCCTTTTCTCCTTAATTTTCAGTCTCTGCCTCTGTTTCTCTGTTTCTCTGTTTACTTCTCTCTCTCTCTTTGAGTCTTTTCTCTCACTATCTCTAACTCTTTCCGTTCCACCCCAATCCACTGAATTAATCCCATCTCAATGATGCATACACATATAAACACACATATATGCACATGCACATACACACACCCACACCCACACACACACAACCACACATACAGAGAAAATCACACAAACTCGCACAAGACATGTATTTTAATATTAACAGTATTAAAATTCCCTCTTGACTTTATGCCCATCCTCTTCAATGGCCAATTTTATTCTGTCACTTATCACTACTGCCATTTTTTTATTATTTTCTTTGATATATATTTTAGTTGAAATAGAATTATATCACTTTCCCCCTTTCCTTTCCTCCATCCCATGCCTCCCGGGTACCATCTCTCCAACCCCTCCCATATTTTTCTTTGATTATAATTAGTGTATGTATTTGTGTGTTGTGTTCATGTGTTATATATATATTTTTTCTACTGATTCTACTGTTTTTGCTTGTGTGTATATTGTTTCATTGTCGACTGTGCTACAGTCTTTTTCTTCTTTTCTTTTTTTACCCTGTAATTCTTTGTCTAGGGGTGAGACCTTATGAAAATTTCTTCTTTTCCACATTACAAACTCCACTGACACTGCCATTGTTCCAGTCTTGTTTATACAAATGGTTTTTAGGTCACCAGTGAACTCACCTTGTAAGAAATTGGCACAGATCCTGCCTTTATCCCATGTAGCCCTTTCAATATCTGCCAGAGCTATTACATGCCTCCTGCGGCTCGCGTTCTCCAGCTCCCTTCTGATATTCCACTCTCAGTTTCTCTCATTCTCTCATCCCTACTATTCTTTTCTGACCCTTTAGTTCTCTACTCCTCTGTGAAGGTCTATTTTCTACCCACCTGGAGCTCTTTGGCAAGCCATCTTCTGTTTCCTTTGCTTGGTGGCTTATTTCTGTTCATTGGTTTCTAAAATACTATTTATATGGTGATTAATTTTAAACTCTACTTCCAATCTCGATCACTTGTGAGAGTTTCAAATGTCACCTTAAAATTAACAAAGCCGCTTCGTTACACCCAGTTTCCCCTCTTGTCACAAAATCTGTTGCTCCCTCATTTCCATTTCTCAGCAAATGGGAGTTGGCTAGGCTAAAAGTCATCATGATTTCATTTTCCCTTTCCACCTGCATCTCTTCACACACATTCAAAAGCTCCTTGAGTTCTCTGATATAACAGCGCATAATCCATCTTTACTGATGCAGTTCCAACCCAATCACGTTTGTGTATCAGCTGGCTAACAGCACCTGGTTCTTCCACACCAACCGTTCTCCATACCTTTCTTCGCTTTCCACAAAGAAGCCAAGATTTTTAAAATATGAATCTCATCATACGTTTTCTACTTAAGAACACATGTACAGCTTTCCATTGCCCTTAAATACGCTGCAATGCTGTATCACATGCTATACAACCTTATGCCTTCTTTTCCCTGTCCTTCTCCATTCCCTGTTCTTACTTTTGGCCTCCTTCTTCTGTAGTACACCAAAGGCATTTCACTCCCTTTGACTCTCAGTTATGCTCACTTCTCTTCTAAATTAATGTCTTGACCTTTTCTGTACCTCTATCAAAAATGGTCTTCTGACATACCATGAGCTAGGACTTTCTTCCCATGATGCCTCCATTCATAAGCCTCTTTTCTAAGTAATGAATGCTTCTGAAATGTTCCTACCCGTGCTCCTAATCAAACATTTGTTACCCAGTTTGTTGATGTGATTAAGGGAAGATCCAACATCTTCTTAAGGTAAATACTAGCTGTCAGACAGGACACGAGGGATGAAGCTTTGGATATTTATATGTGGTCTGGTTTCAGGGAGTTAGCTCTACTTCCTGCTTTCTACTATATGAATGAGTTAAAGAGCCCCACATTCCCTGGGGCTGCAAATTGAGCTGCTCCTTTTGGTCTTTCCCCATCATGCTGGACTCCCTGTACCCTGAAACCAAAAACAAAGAGAAATCCTGCTCCCCATAGGTTGTCTCTGCCATGTGTTGTGACAGCAACAAAATTTGCATTTAATATGCTTTAAAAAATGCCTTTCTAGATTACCCTGCATTTCTTCCTATGCCTTAGAGAGCTTCATGAAAGTGAGTTTAGAAAATGTTATATGACGTGGTGACACAGATGTTTAGTTAATTGATTGCTTGCAAGCAGGAAGTCCTGAGTCCATTTCCCCAGTATACATGTTGAAAAAAATAAAGGAGTTAAGACATGTCACTGTGTGCATCTGGCCTCAGCAGTGATGAGGTAAAGACAGATACATAACTGAGATCACTAGCCTTTTGGCATAGAGCAAGCAAAGAAGTGCTATATCTCTGAAGAACTCTATCTCATAAAAAACCAAGGTAGGTCCTGTTGGAACAGTGATACCAAGATAGGATAGTACACATACATTCATTCCTCCACATAAGTGCACCTGAACATATCTGTATGTGTGTGTCACACACACACACACACACACATACACACATACACACATACACACATACACACACACACACACACACACACACACACACCATTCAGTTGGATTGCAATGAAAATTACCCAGGTGAGACAAATGCCACCTGTCTCATAAATAGCAGTGGCTTGACATATTAGATTAACTGTCTCTTCCTCTACAGCCTAGTCCTTACATCTGTCTAATATTTTCCCACCTCTATAGAGTACAAACAGTCAATAATTCTTTCCCAGCTTTGGGATTTGAAATGGGATCTACCAGAGATTACTTTGATCCTTGTTCAAATATCTCAGGACCAGACAAAAGGATAAAGGACACATTTCAAAGTTGCTCTCCTGTTGCCTGCCAGGAGAGGGTAACAAGGGAGCTATGGACAGAAAGAGGCAAGGCAGTGTGCCTCACCTGTCTGCCAAGCCATTTCCTTTTACATTTCTCAGAGCAGCAGGCATTAGCTGGGTCAGTGGAGCTCTCTGCGGCTGGCACTATTTCTTGTATTTGGAGCCAAGCGCAGTGGCAATGCTCTGACATATTTAAGCATGGTGATGGGAGCTGGGAGGCAACATCACGGCAGGGCTGTCCCACAGAATACACTTGTGTTTGATATGAATACAGGGAGAGTGATGAGCTCAACTACTGCTCAGCCAAGAATGAGCAAAGTATCACCATTGGCTCAGAGATCTGGGAGGGGGGCAAAAACAGTTAGAGATATTCCCACTGGGAAGCCTGTCCTATGCATCTAGACACATGTCTCTTTCCTAGCAGAGAATCTTGGTGTGGTGGATAGTTCTTTTCTAACATTCTCAGGATAGGACCAATGTCGATGATGATATAATCTACAACCCACCACAAGGCATTTTGAGGTTATTCTGCATCCATATCATAACATTTATTTACTTAACTGATGCCAGAAAACACACAGTGTCATTTCCATGAGCATATGCCATTGGGATCTTTGGTTTTGTCTTTCACACACTCAAGATACTGTTTTATCTTCCAGGAAGATTTATTTTAATGAAAATGCTTCAAATGAATTATTTCATAAAGAAGACTGTAATGTCTCAAAGTCAGCTGTTTGTGTCTGTTTCAAAAGTTCAGACATTCATTCCTTGTTCAAGATAACCACAGATGGGCTGGGGAGATAGGTCAGTAGTTAGGAACACTTTGCTCTTTCAAAGGATAGTAATTCCAATACTCTTATCTGATGTTTCATACCTAACAGTACTACTCCAGCACAAAAAGAACTGATTATCTCTTCTGGCCTCTGCAGGTATGAGCATGCCCATGGGAATGTGCACATGTGGATGTATGTGCACACACACACACAGTCAGTAGGGCATACAGAGAGACACAGAGACTCACAGAGAGGCACACACAGAAAGACAGAAACACAGGGTGAAACGAATCCTTAAAAATAGTACTAAATAATAATATCACAAACTTCAAAAATGTCAATCTACACTCAATACTTGAAGTGGTGACTATTCATCACATGTTTGCTTTGCCTCATGCCTAGGAGATGTGTGCCAGGTTTTTATTTATCCCATTGCTATGAATCACTTGAGAAGCAAGAATGGCTCTTGATTCTCTCAGATCATACACAATAATTATTTCCTTGTACCTAAACTCAGTATACTGTAGATAGTACCACTTTCTATGTTTAATCAACAGATTTCACATGATTTCATAATGACTAAGGGTATGAGTTAGCCCACGAATCTGATTAAAAGACATTCTTGATATGGTACAACTTTACAGTATTTTTAAATTTTAGACACGGGGATTTGGAGAGATGACTCACTGGTGTAGATTTGGTTATGCTCTTGCCAAGGGCCTGGATTCAATTCACAGCATCCACATAGGGTGGCTCAGAACTGCCTAAACTCCAGATCCTGGTAATCTGAAGACACTCTTTCGGCTTCCATGTGTACCTGTACTCGTGTGCACATATGTACAAACATACACATTACAAATAATAAAAATACATTTTAGGAAGTTTATATACTTTCCTTGATCATCTCTGCTCTTAGTCTCTGCAATAAAATATCCCCTCAAAATATTAGCCACTTGTAAAACCTCATGTATTATGAGCCATGACACTTATGTAAGAATTCTTATTAAACATATTTAACATAATGCTCAGGTAAAACCCTGTAGAATGCATTTTCATAAAATAGTGCAGAAGTGAAGTCTTTTGCTAAGGCTCAGTTTCGAAAGCATTGAATGTTTAGTGGAGGAATTTATGTAGACTTACACAAACCTATAAACAAGCAACAACTAGTACAATAACAGTTTTCCACCAAATGGTATCGCTTTTGAATAATCATCTATGCTAATGAGTTTTGGTAATTGTTGTGTGTCCATAAACCCATCTTAGCAGGCAACAGTGGGTTTCTGCCTTACATTATCCTCAGACACACAATTCTTATTTCAATCACCATTATATTATATTCCAATCTATCTTCACATCACTATGGAAAATGATAATCTTCAAATTGCTACACTTTTCTCTCCACTTGTATAAACTAATTAAATGGATTCTACTTCTACATTGTCTGCGAATGCCCAGAGGAATCCCAGAAAACACTGAGAGAATGGACAGAATGCCTAAGTTTCTGCAGTGTTAGCGATCAACACATGGTTTTGTTTGTAAGAAGTATAGTGACAGCATAAACATGCCCCACATTTTCACGTTAATCTCGTCTGTTACCCAGGATCCTCTTCCCTCCCCTAGGCAAATGTCTCATCCCTCAGTCCATTTTCACTTTTGAAATAAAAAACATATTAGAAATTATCTTTAATTAATTATCTTTAATAGAAGAACAAATATGGCTGCCGGCCTATGGCAAAGGTGACCATGGGCACTTGTTAGCTGTTTAACAAGTTAAATAATGTAAGGCTTTTTAGCTCTTGATTATTGTAACTGCTACAGGAAAAGTTTGTGACAAATCTCGTTTTGGTCATTTATCTCAGAAAAAAAGAAAGAAAAGGTCACTGTAGGTGGTTTCTTTCTTGAAGACATTTTAGTTCGTCTTGATGGCCATAAAAAATCAGTTTAAAAGAGAAACACATGTTCTTGATAACTCAGCATAATTATTAACATGCATTAAGGGAACCAACCAAAAATTTTCATAATTTATAATGATGCCGTTGCTGTCTCTGACACAAAGTTGGAAGGACTAGCATGCTGTGTTTGACTTAACAGTTAAATACTGTGTTTTCCATCCCTGAAAGTGACTGGTTATACCTAGGAAGAATCAATACTGTAAAGTACTATAAAATCAACATGAAAATATCTTTTTTGCTGTTACCATATTTGTGGAAGCAACTTTGAAAAAACAGCTAAATTTAAACTATTTTTTGGTGAATGAAAAGAGAATTCTGTCCTATATCCTAAATTTCATGCATGCCACATTTACCATTACCTTTACTTAGCACTAATGAAAAAATACATTTTGAATTTCTTTAACAATAGAAATTTTCTGCATATCTTTGTTAATTATTACATGTGTCACAACAGATTTGACAGATATATTGATTTTGAAGCCACCCTTTCTCTATGACTTAAAATATACAACTCAAAATATTTACCATCTTTTGCACGTGTGTTCCCAAATATATGTGTATATACCATGCACATGCAATGCTCAAAGAGACCAGAAAGGGGTCCCATATACTGCACAACTGCAGTTAGAAGTGGCTGTGAGCTGCCTGACATGGGTGCTTGAAACTGAACCTGGGTTCTATGGAAAAGCAGTAAATGGCAGTCTCACCATTCCTAAAATATATACTCCTTAAAAAGAAATATATAAGAATAAATTATAAATCATTCAGAAATATGTACCATTATGTGGAAATTATTCCTGGTTAATGTATTCTCAAATGTAGGCTATTTATTCAGTTTAGTTCTTACTGACAGCTGTACTATTTGAACTCAGACAGTCCTGCACTCCTGTACTCTTGTTACTGCAAGGGAAAAGAAGTTTGGAGTCACCCAGGCTGGAATATCCAAACAATTCATTAAGTATTTTATTAATATTGCTTAAAGGAAAGTATATATAGATCCAAACTATAAAGTATCTTTTCCTCCCTGGGGCCGAGGACATGGGTGTATGGGTAATATGTCTGTCATACAAATAGGAGAACCTGAGTTTGAACTCCAAACCTACATTAAAGCAAGCACAATAGTGAGGAACTGTAGTCTCAACTTTGGAAATGTACAGACCAGCAGATCACTATAAACAATAACCAGCCAGCATAGCCTTTGGTGAGCTTGAATTTCAGAGAGACACTTGCTCATAATCTAAGATAGAGAGGTTGTAGAGGAAGACACCCTGCATTAACCTCTTAACCCTAAACACACACACACAAACACACACACACACACACACACACAAACATGCCATTCAAATCACTCAGATAAAATATCCTCCTAACAATGGTACATTTGTCAAAATCATAAACAGAAACCATTTTTTTTCAAAAAGGAAAATTATACACATGATTTTCATTCACTGTAGTTTGATCAATTTTTTCATCAATAATCAGTTTCTTCAAAGTTGTAGCATATCACAGCATTGACACTGAATTTGTCCTACTCTGAATGATTTAGGCCATTCTACTTGATTGCAATGTATGACACAGAGAAACCAACAGATTTTTTTCAATCAACTGTTTATGGAAGGTTTATCATTTCCTTGATTATAGGTCTTATTCATCTGCTTTCTTTGGTCAAAGAATGTGCAGGTTATTTGTGTCTTCAGTACATATTAGTACTGGCCACTGATAACTTGAACATTTTAATACAATGCTATCTTGAACCCAATCCAGTGTGAGGGCAAATTGAGCACAATTGAGAGTATCTTATCTTTTCCCAATAACTTATTTCTTTAAAAATTTAAAACTTTCTTTCTTTCGTTTTCTTTATGTGCTTTTTTGTTTACTGTGTGAGTGTATTTGTATGTGTGAACACTGTGCCATGGTGTATGTGTGATGCTGGAAGGAATGGGTCAGTTCTTTCCTCTATGATATGGGTCCTAGGAATTGCTCCATGTGACCAGGCCTGGCAGCAAGTTCTTGGTAACAAGTCACTGTACTTTTTGAATCATTTTGCCAGAGAGTATCGATTTTGTTTAGATGCAGCAGCTTAGCAGGCATCGCTTCAGATGCCAGAGGAAAAACAATGTTCTAGATAATTCTGTCACCATTCTTATACATGGAAAATTCCACCAAAGTATATTCTATACCATACAGTAAGGTGAAGTATCAGGGATGGTTGCTGTCTCCTGCTGAGTTTTCGAAAAAGTGCAAGTTCAGTCTCAAGTTTAGTCCAGTTCATCTGCAGTACAACCAGTCGGAGAGAAGTCTCTATCAAAGTCAAGCAGCCAAGTCTCCCAACAGAGTATTGTTCTTTTGTCTAAGTCAGGGATTGGTCCAGACACTTGCAAAGTCTTCAATCATGGAGAAATTACTGGGGCTTAACATCCTGCCACAGTAGCTCAGTAGCAAACAGAAACAAGAATCTTTGAGAGTCCAAGGCTTGTCTTCACGCTCCCTGGCTGAGCCCTGTCTTTCTTTGGGGCACAACTAATCAGATAAGGATCCCTCTGGTTTAAAACAAGGCAACTACAAATGGAATGCAGTAGCATACAGAAATTCAAGGCTTTATCAGGAAGAAATGAATAAATAAATAAAAATGGGTGGCAGAAGATCTCTTAAGAGCTTCATTCTCGGAGATTAAAGAACTGCAGTCACAGATGATGTGCTACTCACAATCTAGACTTTTCAAAGGGAAACAAAAAGGGCTTGCCTCTGCCCTAAGAAGCAATCAGCTTGAGAGAAAGTAAAAATCAAATACTACCTACCTGTGCTGAAGCAAATAAAAACATGGTTAGGATTTTGAGACGAGGATGACAGGTTTTGTTTTAAAAGAATAATTTCAAAGGGCTCTCTAAATCTCTATGTGTGGAAAATCTGTGCCTGTGACTTTGTAAAAAGTATTGATGAACTGGCCAATCGGATTAATAAGGGAGGATGTGGCAAAGATTAGAATGGGTCAGAGTAGGAAAGACAAAAAATAGAATTGTTTTCATTATCTTTGCTGGATTCGTTGGTAGCTTATCATGTTGTTCTAGCAAGTAAACAGGAAAGTCTTTGTATGATAAGGTGGCTTCTTAAAACATCCGTGTTTCACAGCTTAAGTATTATATGTGCATACAAATGTACTTTTAAAGCAATAAATCAAAATCTCCTTCATATGCATAACTACTGAATTTATAGTGATATAGACATGTCAATGTTGCCACAGAACATTTCCGGATCTTCTGGCTACTAGTCGCATAAAATTTACATTAGACTTTAGGATAATTCACTAGAGAGTAGGAAGTGTCATTTGTATAAATAAAAGTTCATAATGCTTTGATGATTCTGAAAGCAAGTCTAAGGTTGAATTTATCCACAAGCATTGGGACATTCAACCTTATTGTCACTTCAACCTTATTGTGACAATTGGAATAATGATGACTTATTCCTCATACTGGGGCTGCACAAATGCTGTAAGGATGTAGTGTATGACTGTTGTTACTGATAACCATGTGCCTGTTTCATACATAGCTTACGTGGTGGTATAGGGTATACAATGATTAAAAAATACTCTCGCTGTCCTGGAACAGATATTTTCATACTTTTTATGACATACTGGCTGATAATTTTTCAGCATACTAATTAGCTAATGAATATAATGAATATATACTTATTTACAGAAAGATAAAATTATACCTCAATGATATGTGTTATTTAACTCAAAATATTCAGCATATTTACAGCATTGTGAATATTCAATTAAAAAATATTAATGAAATAGGCTAACTTTTCTCATGGTAAGTTTTTAAAAAACAAGTGATTGTTTTCCAGTTCCAGAGCATGTGTGCAATTCAAGAGCTCCAGATTCACTCACAGTGCTGAAGAGGCTCCTCTCAGATATAAACTGGTCTTGGGCACACTTGTTTTTCATAACCAGGATTTGGGGACTAGTACCAGTCGCTAGTTTTGTTTTTGCTGCTTAAAAAAAAAATCACTCTCACTGAAAACAACTCAGAGGAGGAAAGAGCTTATAAGTCCATGACAGAGGGAAGTCAGGTCAGCAAATCAAACAGAAAGTTGCAGCAGAAACCATGAAGTAGCGCTGCTCACTGAATCAACTGCTCATGCTTAGGAAGCTTTCTTACACAGACCAGAGCCACCTGCTCAAGGATAATGCTGACTAAAGTGATCTGGACCTATCTTCATGATTCAACAGTCCTTCAGAAACATGTCCACAGTAAGTGTGATGTAGGCAATCTCTCAGTTGAGACTTCTCATGTGACTTGACTCTAGGTTGTATCAAGTTGACAATTAAAACTATGACAACAGTTGGATGATGTTAAGTATGTAGCCATTCCTTGAGGTGGCTGCATCTCAAAATTCATGTGATAGGCCACCTGTACCAGTGTCATCTTATACTTATCACAGAACTCTTCTATTAAGGGGCACAAATCAGAAACTCTGAACTGATCAGTCAAAACTCTGCTATTTAGCAGGCTAGCCAGGTGTTCTGTGACTAATGATGGAAAACTCAGCTCTTTGAAAGTATTCTCTCCCAATAAACAGATGTTGTACAAAGAGATAGCTCAGGAAATCATTAATATCATAAAGCCCAATCAATTCTCATCTCTGCTTCCCATGAGAATGAACACAGTGGGGAAAATATGGAATATATCACTGTCATAGTCTCAGAAACCATTTTCTTCATTTTTCACTGTAGCTCCACAAAGCAATATAATGTGTTGATAGTTGTTCAGCTGCCAGAAATACATAATCTTTATAAAGACTAAGATTAATTACAGTAACCACATAACACACAGGATATCTATTAAAACGATGTCTTGCAGAAACGCCAGGTGCTTAGGAAATATTTGATTCACGAATGAAGGGAAGTTTCTCTTTACAGCACGTGAGTCAGTCATTTAGCCACAAATTGAACAAAATGTGCATCTTTGGAGAATGTGAGAATGTGTGAAATGAGAATTGATCATATCCACAAGGGCTTCATTTCATAGAACACAGTTTGCATGTTTTCCCTGTGAGGAAGAAAAGTGAATATAAGTTCACAATTGTGCTTTTCACTCTGCTTCCTTTTTTTTTCACTCTGCTTTTTCTCACCAAAACAGTCACATCCTTATAGCAGACATAGGTGCTGGAATACATTCCAGGGTAATAGCCATTGGTACACAATGATCTGAGTTCAAATGTCTAGGACCACCAAAAAGGTGAAAGACAACCATGAGGGCAGCAGGTATCTGTGATCACAGTGTTAGGTAAGTAGAGACAGAACAACACACTAGGAGCTCACTGGGTATCTAGGCTGCCTGAAAAGACAAGTACCCAGGTTCAACAAGAGACTCTGATTTTATTTAAAAATTGTCTGCTAAAATGCAGAAAATTAGTGTCTATCAAGTTCTCATTCCTAAGAAGAATATCTACCCAGTTGCCCTATCCCTAGACTTGGAGAACATCACAAATCTGGCAAAAAAATATAAAACCTGAAGGATGGGGGCAGGGCTCTGTGAAATGCTGTCTTCTGGACATGGTTTTGCTAGTTACCTCATGAGCCTGATACAGCTGTGGTTACCTGTATAAAATCAAGTAAACAAAATAAGTTAACTTTCCAGTAGACAGAAGCAACTGAACTTAGTCTATTATTAACAAAAAAAAAATGGGATGACATAAAGAGAAGATGGAGGTATGTTAAGGTTGCCTGTTGCAGATTGAGAGGATAGACTTGGGGGAGCATACATCAGTATGAATTGTTCATATGTTTGCAACTGTCAAAGAATAAGCAAAAGACATTCTGCTAAAAATTTAACCTGTCTGTGTGCCCACATGGGCAAGCACACTTGCATGTACATGTATAAACAACACACAAACATATACTCAAAGAGACCCTCTTTAACACATGAGGTTTCTCTCACTGTTCTGATGATATGGTGGTGTTGGAAATGAAGAGAGTTCCCAGGAACACTGTTGCACAGAGGGTCCCCTATAGTTCCCTCACCTCCTTAAATCTATTTCAACAACATTAATACCTTTGTGCTCTCCACAGATTTCACCTATCTGTAATTCTCTGAAATATTTTCCTTTGGAACGCAATAGATTCAACTTCATGGGCATGCTTTTTGGATTTATGGATTTAAGCAAAATATTTCTGATTTTCACACACATTGTGTGTCTGGTCTCTGCACTGATTAGAGTCGTATTCAAGAACAATGCACAGAGGCAGTTGGCACCAAAAGTAACATGAAGAACAGAAACCTTCCTAAGCACATTATGGACTGTATTTGCTTTGCACTTTTATTTTGCTTGGTAACTATAATCCATTCATAGAGCATAAAACTTGTCTAACTGTGGCCCTAAGCAACCATGACTCCTTTTATGTAGAGAAAAAAATCTTTGTTTTAGAAGAAAACAACAAGATTTTAACTATGGGATACATTTCTTAGAAACAATAGTATTAAATTCAGATCTGCTCTCCTCGGAGTTTCAATTCTGAAGAAAGCTTATCAGAAAGGGGCAGATGGGGACAGTAAAGGCTGTGAAATTTAATTGGATGGAGGTAAAATAGAACTCTGCTTGTACATTCTTCTGATTTTTAAAAGACCCCAAATTAATTAACTCAGGGGAGTCTGAGCTAACAGGGCTTCTGTTACAACTAAGCAAGAAATATAAAATCACGAGAATATGCAGCAGCTCAATATCCATATTTTGAATTTTATAACCTCACAGATGAAATTAGTGGACTGGGCAAGAAACCTTAATATAATAGGTGAGAGTGGCTGATGGAATTCTCATATCACAAAATAATCAGTCTTTTCTGTGTTCTGTTCATTTCTTTTGCTATTTTGATTTTCTTTTTGTATGTGTGAAGAAGACAGGTTTGAGTGTCACTTTTCAAGAGCTGTCCTCTTTTTCTCCTCTTTTCTGTCTGTCTTATCTTTTTTACTTTTTGGAGACAGAGTCTCCCATTAGAAAATTGAACTTGCCAAGCCCGTTAAGCTGTCCAGCTAATGAAGTCAAGTATCACATTGTCTTCTCCCCTCTAGCAGTGGGTTTTCAAGTGTGTACCTTCAAGCCTAACTTTTCAGGTAGGCTCCAGAGATTGAACTCAAATCCTTAGGCTTTCAAAGCAAGTGCTTTAGAAACTAAGCTATTTCCCTAACATACCATTCATTTTTTTAAAAGTAGATTTGTGTGTGTCTGTTGTTCATCTGTATATGCAAGCACCATGTGTAGGTATACGTGCTTAGTTCCTATAGAAGCCAGAGTGGAGAGGCAGACTCCCTGTAGCTGGAGTTATGAAGAGTTTTAAATCACCAGGGGAGTACTAAGAACCAACTCTGGGTGCTCTAGAAGAGTAGCAAGTTCTATTAATTGCTGAACCATTTCTCCATTCCCATTACTGTTCATTTTTAAAATATGTATTTATTGTATAATGTCATTAACATTTAAATAATAGCATCTTGTTTTGTGTTCATTGGTTCTTATCATTGACAATGAATAATTCATGTGTGTTCTATTCAAACAGCAAATTTCCTTTCACTGTTTTATATTTCTAGAAGCATCTGTCCCCAAGAAAATGCATGTTGCTATTGTAAAGGATATCTATAGATTCTAACAACTTCCCCTTTCTGTTTGTTAAGTCTTTATTGTTACACAAAATGCACACCAAGGTTTACATGCTGATATTTTAAAATTAAACAAGTTTATACCTGCTCCACGTTTTAATTGCCTGACTTCATGGTTTGTGAAAGGAGTGGAAAACAAAGCTGTCTGTTCCTCATGGTTTTGGTTCTTGATCTTTTTTTCCACGGTCTTCTGCTCATTGTTTTGACTATATGTCAAAGAAGAAACAATAGTTTAAACTGAAGAAACTCAAGAAACAATAGTTTAAACTGAAGGTTTGGGAGCCTGTACTATCAGCACTTGGGAGGTAGAGACAAGAGGATCTGGAGTTCAAGTTCATTCTCAGCCACATGAGCTAATTCATTTGGGTTGAGCATATTGATCTTCTTCAACAAAAAGACTCAGCCTCATAAGGTAGAGTCTCAGATATGTCATCTATACTGTGTGGAATTCAGTAAGGACAAAAGGCACAGCACTACTCTTGTGGGTCCTTAACCACAGGAACTATCCAGCATGACACCTATGCTCTCTAGGTATTTTAATATCCCTTTAAAGACCAAGGCTGCTTGATTAAAATGCTTCAGGAGACATGGCAGGAAAGCCCACACATTTGTTAGCATGTATATGAGTGTATTAAGTGACTCGTGCCCATGTTTCTTCCACTTTTGAACACCAGGACAGTGAGAGGTATCTTTGAAACATGATGAATGTGAAATAAATTGGTCATTTTGGCCATTAGTTAAGATGAATCTGAGTGTAACTAACATGACAGTGGACTCTGATATAATTTTAAATGGCATGTTATCCTTAAATGCATCAAATGTGGGGAAAATATGAAAAAAGACACTGAGTTTTAATACTTAAAATGATAAACAAACAAACCTTGAAGTAAGAAGGAAAAGTCATTTTAAGTGCTACAAAATCAATGTGTCAACTTTGAACTAATGTTCTGACTGTATGTCAGAAATTATTTATTGATTTGTCTTTTTCTGCCCATTCCTGCTTCCTTTGAAGTTGCTATCAAAACCACTTGCTCTGTCTGTTTTCCAGCCAGGGTGGTAAAAATGCTGAAGCAGACAGGTCCATGTTTATTGTTGTATGTCTTAAATTTCATTTCTTTTTCCTTTATTTCTCTCTAAAATGCTGATGGTATTATCAGCATCCATCATGAGAGGCCCTCCCAGAAGTTGTGATATCTGTTCTATATACCCTTCCTGTTAGTTATTCTCTCAGGCACGACAACTGAATGGTTTGCTAACAGTGGGGAGGAGGGCCTTCATTAAAGCTACAGTAATGATCTCTATATTTTACTATCACTGGTAACTTTCTTAATTGCTCCATTTGCATCCTTGTGTGACAAATATTTAATATTCACCATGAACACAGTACTCTACCATGCTCTGAGGATGTGTAAGCACTAAGAGTATTTATTAACAGAGACTGCAAAACTGCATAATATACATATCTGGTCCACAGGAAGTACTCAGTTAAGTAAACTA
Organism: Grammomys surdaster; assembly: GCF_004785775.1. Lineage (NCBI taxonomy): Eukaryota > Metazoa > Chordata > Mammalia > Rodentia > Muridae > Grammomys > Grammomys surdaster. The sequence continues at coordinate 6,552,374 of NW_021604591.1, forward strand.
GGAGTTCTGATATGCTACAAAACCTGTGGATGCTTGAAGTCTCTTCAGATTAATCTTCATTTTTGAAATTCTGACATATTTGTTCATTAATTCCTTATTGGGTAACGACAAATGCTTGGTACAGAATGTTCCAGGTCCATTTTAAGAGCTCTTACACCAGCCTTGTGGAGTTCACATATTGGATGGAGGGTCTGGATGGTTTCACAGAGTGCTCCCTTTCTTCCCATTTCCTCTCTCATCCCAGCCCTTTGCCTTACCTCTTGATAATCATCCTGCACTGTTCTTGCATTTAGGGTTCAAACGAATAATTTTTACTTTCATGTGAGTATCAAATCAAACACGAGTGAGGCATCAATCTGTACAAAGGGATCACTTGAACCTTCCGTCCCATAAAAATACATATACTGGTCCTGGCTGCCTTATTTGGTCTGGAATGTATTCTCAGGTGAGAGCAGAGACTGTAATACAGTTTCAATTGCTTTTAATGTTGTTTTACTTCTCTCTCTCTCTCTCTCTCTCTCTCTCTCTCTCTCTCTCTCTCTCT